>NW_015557082.1:491304-514302 GCF_001515605.1 Sinocyclocheilus anshuiensis | reverse complement strand
TTTTGGTTGATTGTAATCTATTACATACCTTTCTATCAAAGTTATCTGACATTATCAAGCTGAATTTGTTCTGACTCAGTTTAACTCTGAGTTCTTGTCATATTTTATTACCATTTTCTAAACTATAGCGAATAAACTGTGATAATGTGAGAAATGTTGAAGGTGTCTGAATAAATTTTGGTTTGACTGTATCTATTTGATGAATGAAGTTAACCAACTAACATTATACATACTCTTTTGGTTTCTGTACCCAATATTTAAAAAATGTACAAATGCAATAAAAATATCGGTATCGGTACTCGGTATCGGCAAGTACCAAAAATAAAAGTATCCGTATCGGGCGAGTACTGGAAAAAGTGGTATCGGTGCATCCCTAGTTTTGGCTTGTTTCTTACTTTGTTTTTATTTGTTTTATTTTACCTTTATTTGGTTTTCTTTTGGTTTGCTTTGATTTGGTTTTATTTTGCTTTGATTTGGTTTGTTTATGACACAGTATTTATTGATGTATGTATGTATGTTTTGTCCTTTGGTTTGTTTTTTTATTTGTTTCCTTTTGCTTTACGTTTTTGAAATTGTGTCCTATGATTTTAGAGTTTTGCTTTGCTCCGTTTATTATTTTATCCATTGACAATATACAGATGGGCCCCTGTTTGTTGACCTGCTTTGAATAAGCATTATGCTTAGGCTCAGACTCATTCCTCATTTATTTTCACACTGTGGTTGCACTGAAACACATGGGAAATTGTTTGTTATGGGTTTTCCAGATATGTGAGATTTCGAGATCTGGTAATACTTCTCTGATAGTGCTCTTTTTTTTTGTAAATGTGTGTGTGTGTGTGAACACAGGGAGGCCATCAACAGGTTGTGTGAAACTGTACCTGGAGGAAAAGCTGCCTGGAAGAAGAAAGTAAGAGAGAAAACTGTAGTTTTGGCCTTGGCATTTTTTATTATTAAGCATAAATCTAAGAAAATGTAGTGACATCCAAATGTTTGTTTTGCTGCCCATTTTAGACCACCAATAAATCCCTCCAGTCTATCATGGGGAAGAGTAACCTACGTTTTGCTGGAATGAGCATCGGCGTCAACATCTCCATTGATGGCTTGAGTCTCCTCGTCCCCACCACACGACAGGTCGGCCTCCTCTCATGCTGGATATCCCTTCAAATCATATCAGAACAAACAACTTTTCTCACTTGTTTAGCTATGGAAAGTTTGATTCATTTTAGTGAATCAGTTAATTTGGATGAATAGATTCAGATTTTTTGATAAATGTTTCACTGATTTAAGTTCCTCTCCAGCACTGTAGTAAATAGTTATATGTTTTGACTTAACTGCTTAAAGGGTTAGTTCTCCCAAAAATTAAAATTCTGTCATTAATTACTCATCCTCACATTGTTCAAAACACGTGAGACCTTTGTTCATCTTCGGAACACAAATTAAGATATATTTGATGAAATCCAAGAGCTTTTTCGTGAATGGCGGCCGAGACTGACCCGGAATAGAAGAAATCGTTACAAAAAATAAGTAACTTTTTTGTTTTCTTTGCGCACAAAAATATTCTCGTAGCTTCATACATTTAAGGTTGAACCACTGATGTCACATGGGCTATTTTAACAATGTCCTTACTACCTTTCTGGGCCATAAAACATTTCAGTTCCCTTGTTGTCTATGGAGGATCTCTCAGATTTCATCAAAAATAACTTCATTTGTGTTCCAAAGATGAACGAAGGTCTTACAGGTTTGGAATGACATGAGGGTGAGTAATTAATGACAGAATTTTCATTTTTGGGTGAACTAACCCTTTAAAGTAGGATGTTTCTAATTTTCCAAGTCTAAGTTATTTGTAGTAAATAGTTTTTCTTAAAAAAAAATATTGCCCCTTTAAGTGGCTTCAGAACTCTTGTAGTCCCTTGACAGTTTTTAAAAAATTTTTTTTTAATAAGTGCTGAATATTGATTTGAATTGAAGATATCACATCATCTCACTCTCATCTCTTTATGTAGGCGATTGCCCATCACCCCATGCAGTCCATATCTTTCGCCTCTGGTGGAGACTCGGTGAGGCCTCTTCTGCATGTTTAATGCCTCTTCTTTCCACTCTTACCATTTCTTTCTCCACTAATAAATGCCACCTGATTCTTACTCTGATTTCATCTTGTGCTGCAGGATACACCCGATTACGTCGCTTATGTGGCCAAAGACCCTGTCAATCAAAGAGGTATTTTTAGAATAATTATTTTTTTGTTTTTATTTTATATATTCATTTTTTTATATTTTATTCATTTTAGATTTGATTGTTCATGCATATTATGCACAGAATCCTATTTCCCTTTGATTTTCAGTTTTATTTGTTTGTCACATGCTATTTTGGCTAGATTTCTGACATATGAACAATGTTACCTTTTTCTCGTCCCTCTAGCATGTCACATCCTGGAGTGCTGTGACGGTCTTGCTCAGAATGTGATCAGTACCATCGGCCAGGCTTTCGAACTGCAGTTCAAACAGTACCTACACAGCCCGCCCAAAGCAATTCCCACCATGGATAGGTGAGATTCACATAATTTCGCATAAACCATATTGTCTGTTTGGGCTTTTGAATGCATCACAACATGAAAATTATAGTAGTTGCTTCATCGTTTCACCTGCAGTTAATACTGAGCTTCAGTTCTGAGCAGTTTTCGCAAGGTTGAAACAGGATACACACGGCTTGTGTTTCATATAGCCATCCTGTTTTGATTCCAGGCCGTTATTTAAAGCTAAATTCATTTAAGGGGTTCTCAGAAACTGCTCTGGACTGCTCAGTGTCGCATCATTAATGGATCATTTCTTTCATTTTGTTCTGTTTCAAATCATCGTTGTAACATGCGCTTTCTTGACTTTAATATAAACAGTCTTCCAAAACATAGTGGGCTGCCTTGTAGTCTACTTCCCTATACTGGCAGCATCCTAACCAACACTTTTTTAACTAACACTTTTTTTTGTTGGTTAATTTGGTGAGTTTGTGTGACCATCTTGAACCTGTAGGAGAAATTGTTCACCACCCTCACATGAAATTCCCAATTGCTATTAAGATGACTGGATTTTGCTCACTCAGAACAACGGTAGATGTGAACTCAGCTTTATACTCGTTAAACATAAAGCACACACAAATAATAGGTAATATTGTCAATCTTTAAGTACACACTGCTAGATAAACTGTTTTCTGTTGATACATTCCAGTACCAAATTATTTATATATTTATATTAAATATACATTTACTTTCACTGATCTCTAAGATGCTAAATAGCTTTATTTAATGGTTAGGACCATACGAACAGAAGAGTCGGCATGGGGTGATGACGAGGAATCTTCTGAGCACGATTACTACAACAGCATCCCAGGAAAGGAGCCTCCTGTGGGGGGAGTGGTGGACTCTAGGCTCAGGCCTCCTGCGGGCCTACTGGGTCACGTCCATACGCAACCACAGAGCAAAACCGCTCAGGTAAACTATTATATAGACTTTATTATAGATGTGTGTAGATTTTTATTGCTGTCTTTTATGAACAGCATGAAGTTTGTGGAGACAATTCGCTAAGGTTGGTCTTAATAAAGAAACATCCATTTCTGTTAGTGGTGTTAGTTAGCATAACGCTAATGGCTTCAGACAAATAGCTGTTTATGAATACAGCACATTCTGTAATGAAAGCTGAAAGCCCATATGCCATTTGTAAGAAATGAGCAATTCTTCAGTTATCAATGCTTATTTTTAAAATGACTTAACCTTTTGAAACCTTTGACCTCTTTAACCTGACCTGTCAAACCATCTATCATTATTTGCTTTAAGTACTTTCTGCACTGAAAAAAAATCAATATCTTAATTTCTATCTATCTATCTATCTATACAAGTGTGTTGTACTCATGCAACTGATCTCACACCTGTGCTTATTTTTTCAGATGGGGTCACTGGCCAAAAGAGATGCAGGCAGCCTCGCTGCCGCCCACTTGTGTTATGAAGTGCACTGGGACACGGAGAACAACAGCAGCTCAAGTGAGACGCCTGCTGGTTATTTATCAGCATTACGTTACTCTTGTGATATTTTAGTACTTTGAAGTGATTTCTGAGCCTTTTACTGGGTTTGATATTCCAGATGTTCCCTTCTAATTGCTTAGTTATTTACACTCTTTAAATAAAGGTTCCAAAAGGGTTTTTTCGCAGCGATGCCATAGAACAGGGGTGTCCAAACCTGTTCCTGAAGGGCTATAGAAGAACCATTTTGGTGCCACAAAGAACCTTAAAATAACCATTTTTTTCTTAGTGGGTAATCTAAAGAACTTTTTCAGAACATTTTTTCATCAGAAAGGTTCTATGGATGTTAAAGGTTCTACATGGAACCATCAATGCCAATTAAGAACATTTATTTTTAAGAGTCTAGTAACCTGTTTATTTTCCTTTCACCATTTCTGTAGCTTTGACTTCCGATGGTTACCTCCGAGCAGATGGTCATCCTACAGGTAGCCGCGATTACGAGGAACATCTGTATGTAAACACCCAGAATCTGGACAACATGGAGGCCTCAATGGATGCCCGAGGAGGACGCAGATCCGAGAGTCCAAAGAAAGACATTTTTGATATGAGTGAGTCCACTACAAATGACTGTATTACGATTATATATGTTTGATGAATACGTTAACTACCATTCGTACTGTTTTCAACCCAACAGGGCCATTTGAGGACGCCCTGCGTCTACACGAGGCTGGAGGAGTTTGTGTATTGGAGGACAAGTGGCCGAGTCCCCCGCGGCGCCGGGCCCCCGTCGCCCCCACGGAGGACCAGCTGCGGCGGGAGATGTGGTACCATGGCCGCATGAGCCGCAGGGACGCAGAGAATCTGCTGGGTCGAGATGGAGATTTCCTGGTGAGGGACAGCGCCACTAACCCGGGCCAGTATGTGCTGACTGGGATGCAGTGTGGGCTTCCCAAACATCTGCTGTTGGTGGATCCTGAAGGAGTGGTGAGTGGCGCTTCAAGCTCAGTTTTTATACTGTAGATTTTGATGAGGATCCAGTTTGATGT
This sequence comes from Sinocyclocheilus anshuiensis, assembly GCF_001515605.1. Taxonomy (NCBI): domain Eukaryota; kingdom Metazoa; phylum Chordata; class Actinopteri; order Cypriniformes; family Cyprinidae; genus Sinocyclocheilus; species Sinocyclocheilus anshuiensis. Next base: position 509,250 of record NW_015557082.1, on the reverse strand, counting down.
CAGAGTTGGGTTTCCAAGAACTCACAAAGTAATCAATGAAACCCCCAAGTTCTCTTGAAAAGGAGGATTGGGGTATGTTGTACAGGTATGTGGAATCAAAGTATATTTCACTATTGATATGAAAGCAATCCAGGCCTTATTTGCCTGATAAGTTGTCTATTAATGATTTGCTTGATTGTCGTAGTTCTGTTGATGACGACAACAACAACAACAACAATAATAATTATTAAATAAATGTTTATATTTATATAGCATTAATATTTTAGAAAAAAATACACAAAATAAAAAAATAAAATAAGTGAAATAAAACAGATTAAAAATGCTAAAATTAAAGTAAAAATTCAAAACAGTTATTATTATTATTATATATTTAAAAATAAATGTTTTTTATTTGTATAGCACTGTTCATAAATAAAATGATTCACAGGACACACTATAAAAGTATTTTGATAAATATATTCAAATTTAATAATTCTACAAAAATAATTAAAAACTAAACAAATAAGAAAATAAAATTGAAATGAGAATAAAATAATATTAATTATAATGTGTTATGTATTATTAATATAAAATAGAATAATGTTATTAAAAAACTAAGAAAAAATTACATTAATATACAGATAAATATGCTAAAAATTAAAGTGAAAAATAAAAAATAGGAATTATTATTAAAAAGTCAGTAAAAATAAAATAAAAATTAATAATACTATTAATAATAATAATAGTAGTAATAATAATTATAAATGTTTGTTGGCTAAAAAAAATAAAAGTAAACAAAAAAGGGATAAAATGCTAAAATTATTTTAATTATTATTATGAAAAATAATCTAACTTTGCACCGTCAAACCAATTATGAAAACACCCTTAAACCACATCAGTTCACATTTTCCTTATATGGCCATAATTTATTAATTCATTTTTCATTAGGTTCGGACTAAAGACATGCTTTTTGAGAGCATCAGCCCCCTGATCAACTACCACCTGACAAACAAGCTGCCGATTGTTGCAGCAGAGAGCGAGTTACACCTCCAGCAGGTGGTCTGCAGAAAGAACTGACTTCCGGTTGAAGCCCATATAGGGTACATGGTAAGAGGTTTGCGGCATTTTTCTACAGATTATCAAAGCTGTTTGGTTGGGTAATTCATAGCTTATGTATTGTGTTTTTTTTAGGGTGCAAGGCCATCCCCTGTGCTGCCAATCTAGAGGCCCCACACTATTGCCTTAAACAGACTCTGAGCTTCCACTGGGACTTGTGGGATATCGCTGTTCCTTAGGCACTGACCACAAACAGCTTTCAGCATGTCTTGCTCAATCCACCCCTTCTTCAACAGAGAAGACCCCAACTGAGAGTTTGGCATTGGGAAATAAAGTGCTTGTGAACACTTTTTCCCAGCAGACTGTTCAGAAATGTGAACTTATGTGAAACACATGAGACAAACCGTCTGATTCCTTTACATCCATACGAGCGCTCGTCCGTCAGTGAGCTGTTGTTTCTAAATGTGATGTATTGAGTAACCGTGGCTCTGATCTTCTCTGACGGTCACCTCTGACACTCTGGACTTCATTGTGTTGTGCTTACCAACGGTTTGCTCTCAGGATGCAGTATTTAAGGACATTATATAAAGCTCAGTCGCTCTCTAATGCAGTCGTATCAAATGCACATGTTTCATTTATGAACTCAGCACCAAACGTTTGGGTCGTGCTCATGTGATATTGCCCTTTTTTAAACCTGAGTGATTCAGACATGCATTATACTAAACAAATATTCCATTTCTCTTTTGTGTTTAGTCACAAACAAATACCCACAATGCGTACAGTTTTGTTTAAAGGTGCATTCGGTAGTTTGGTGCTCATTAAAAAAAACATGTGGTCACATTAACAAAACATAAGCGTAAATTTGCGGGCAAAGAAGGTTTGTTATCCATTATCAATAGTGTAGCTAACACTGCTTAATCAGAGGTCAGTTCCAAACTAAGCAACTTTTTATTGGCAAATGTGAATTTGCAACAATGCAAACTTGAATCTGATGCGAAATCCACATCAAGGTTCCCGTCACATTTGCCTAGGTTAAGCGAATTTTCGTCATTTCAATAGGAATCCATTCACCTGATCAACTACCAGCTGACAAACAAGCTGCTGATTTACGTAACAAACTTTAATATGATGCGAAATTTGGGAAATGTGTCATTAGTGCGAATAAAATCATTGCATAATGCTCTTTCTGATACAACCGGATGTGTCAAACTCGATTGTCAATAAGCTCTTCGCTGATTGGCTTGCGCGACAACGCGAATTTTGAGGCGTATTGAAGACGTTATTGAGGCGTATATCGCACGTTTCGTGGCAATCGCGTCGCCCGTGCAAATTTGCATCTGTTGGTGTCTTTGCATTGACTTTGTATGTAATCTACTCGTGCGAATAATTAAGTTCGCTTCTGGTGTGCACACACCATTACTTGAATAAAAACATAATAATGCTCTCCTCCATTTTCTGATACAACCGACAACGCTTCATGCGAATTTCCCACTTTAGTTGAAAATGTTAATTTTTCAACTTGCGCGGAAGACACGATTGAGACAAATATCGTGTTCGCCGCAATCGCTTCACTCATTTCACCCCCCCCAAAATTTTGATGCTAATGCATCCCTTGCTAACTTTCTTGCGTCCCTCACACAAAATTCTAGATTGCGCAGATTCCTATGGACGTGACATTTCGCTGTACAATATGAATGCACCCTAAAAAGTAAATCCTCACAATCCTGTAGATACGCTAGTGGCGAAGTGTAGTCTGGTGATGTGAAAAACGAAAATTAGACAATGAAACTTGCTGCGCTTTATCAGTGAAGACAACAGGAGTATCTGTACGACTGGAAAAAAAAAAAAAAAAACGAGCGCAAACATCGCTATGGCATACATAAGATTTGATGATGAGAAAAAGCGTTTAACACCATGTGGCTTTGGTACTTAAAGTACACAAACAAGAGCAATGCTAACGCTAGCTAACTACTGAATGCACCTTTAAAGTCCTCATATGTATTATTTTGCTGTTTATCTGGGCACAAAAGTCAACCACAAACTTTTTTTTAATACATTTCAATAAATAGTTTGTAATGTCAAACCATTTTATTTCAACCTAAAAGCTGCTTTCTGGAGAAATGTCATCAAATGAAACCTGCCTCTATAAATGTTCAAATATTCTGGTTATATAAAAAGAAGAGTCTGGCTCACTAGTGTATAAAGAACCACATTTTCTTTGTCTTCCCCCACTATCCAAAAAGAAGATTCCAGTGCCTTAGAAGTTTTTATTTTTTTACTTCAAAAATCCTTCCACTTACTTAGGGTTTATACATCCTTTCTGCATCATAGTTTCTGTTATTAAGCTATTGCGTACAGTATGCCAGCAGCTGAATTTGGAATAACAAAGCACACTACTCTTACTATTTCAGCAATATTAGAATATGGCAGAAATGGAAAGAATAGCCAGGGTCTATCTAGTTAGCCTACTTAAATTAGAATCAGATAGCAGATGCTGTAGCTACACCATTTGGGTCCAAAAAGCATCTTTATCCACTGACAAGCATTTAAAAGTATCCATGGGTTTTTGCAAACAACATATAAATTACAGATATTTCAAAACACATACTTACAGGGTTCTTGCTCCAGCCTAGCAACTGACATTGAGATAAATGTGAATGCTAGCGGCTAGCTTTCTCCAGGTATTCTAGACCTCATTGCCACCACGAAAACCACTTTACTTTCTCAGGATGTTGTTTCTCTATGCTCTGTTACTCTGATCTAAAAGCATTCTCAATAAAACTGAACAGGAAGGGAAAAGTAAAAGGAAATGTTTGGTTTATTTTTAAAGAAACAGTACTCCCAAAATGCAAATGTTGCCATTATTGTCCATACGACTTGCAATGATGGTCACGAGTCATATGGATTACTTTTATGATGTTTTGTTATTTTTGAGAGCTTAACATTGTACACTATCATTCAAATGTTTGTGGTGAGGTTTGATGTTTTTGAAAGAAGTCTCTTATGCTCACCAAGGATGCATTTATTTGATCAAAAATAATCCTGATATGCTGATTTGCTGCTTAAGAAATATTTTTTACTATTATCAATGATGACAACAGTTGTGCTATCTAATATTTTTGTGGAAACTGTGATGCTTCTTTCAGGATCCTTTGATAAATAGAAAATTAAAAAGAGTGGCATTTATTTGAAACAAAAACCTTTTGTAACATTCAAATGGACTTTTCTGTACCGTCCACTAGGGCTGTCAAAATGGCTGAAAAACGAAATCCGAAAATTATATATGTATGCATAGTTTAATACAAAGGGCCGAACACCAATCACACAAGAGTAAATTTTTCATTTAAAAACACGAGTTGCAGTGGGATGGGGGAAAAAAACCGCCATAAAGTCTTGAGATTTGTTTTTTCAAAGTTAAACTAGCATTAATTTTACATGGATTTCTAAACAATCGGCTCTTTTGTGTGAGACGCGAGTGCAACGGTGATAGAATATATATATAAAATATGCGTTCTGTGTGAACGGCTTGGTTTCAGTTTTGACGTAAAGATCTGCTCCCCATTGATGTTCTCTTTTCCCGCAATATTTGACAACTGGCTCTGTTCTTGTTGTTTCCCTACTTGCCAAATGCTGAGGATGTTTTAGTTTTGTCATTTTTTCCAGTGTTTTACTCTTAAAATATTTTCTTTACGTGCAGAGAGATGACTATTAAGTAAGCTATTTGTAAATACAAAATTCTCAGAAAGAGTAAATGTTGGGGCTCGACTGTGGTCGACATAGCAGCATTGACCAATAGCATAAGTTTGGGGCGGGGCTATTTGTTTGATTGACTAAGTGATTAGAAAACCTGTTCGGTAACAGTCATTATTTTTGCATTAAGTTTAATATAGTTAGTGGCACTAATATTTCACACTTCAAACTGAAAGTTTTTAATTGAAAACTTCTCAAAAAAACAAAATCCTAAATTTATAGACTAATTCGAAATGGGATTTTTTTTTTTTTTTTTTTGACAGCCCTACCGTCCACCTTCATTGTATGGAAAAGAGCAGCTTGGACATTCTGCCAAGCATCTCCTTGTTTTTTTTTAACAGAAGAAAAAATAATACAGGTTCATAACAAATTTGAATTTTACACGAAATATTACTCTGATTTCAAAAGGAAAAGAAACCTGTACTAACAGACGTGCTCAGCTGTTTGTGGTGAGCTCATGTGGATGTGCCAGACCTGAATACCAGCTGAGTTTGAAATAGATTACCTGTGGTGTGCTACGCATCTTTTTAACACCACGGAAATTCATCATAACGTACTTTTTACCACAAAGTAAATTCTGACATACAGTACTGTGAGAGGCCTGCAAAGAAAGTGTCAACCGCAGAGTTACAAAGAAAGGCACATCAGCAGCATTTCTCCGTTTATTGAAATGTGGTACAAAAGTATCTGTGTTGTCCCTCATAAATCATCACATACAGGAAATATAATCATCTCTGTCATGTTCCAAAACTATATCTTCTCATTCAGTTTCAGTGCCTCTTGTTGGCGGTGCACAGTGGTGATACACTTCGGTTCAAGGGTACGTATAGCAGTCACTTGAACTCTTTGTATTGCTGTCAGTTGCAAAGCACTAATTTTGACCTTTCTGTGTCATACGGAGGATTTGAAGCAAAAGCGCCTGAACTTCTTCATCCATCCGGCCCTGTTAAGTCATAAACAGTCACATAGGTATGTGTAACATAAGACGTTCCTGTAGATGTAAGGTTGGGTTATGTGTCTCACCTGTACAGCAGCTAATAGATGAGAACGATATATTGAAACGACAGTCTTGTGTTTGCGCTCCCAGTCCTGAGCACAAGATGAAAGGAAAGACTTTAGACGTGTGTTATTCATTTAAATGCGCATACTTTTAAATATAAAGGTTCTTTATTGGCAATCCATGGAATCTTTCCATTCCGCACAAGGTTCTCTACAGTGGAAAAAGGTTCTTGAGATTTATTAAAATGTTCTTCACACTAAGGAAAAAATGGTTCTTTTCACTGAAAGTTTTTTAGGGAAGCAAAATCAGTTCTTCTACACTCTTAAAAATGAAGGTTCCAAAAGGTGGTCTTCACAGCAATGCCACAGAAGAACTTTTTTTGGTTCCCCAAAGAACCTTTCCTTGAACAGCTCTTAAAATAACCATTAGTTTCTTCATGTGAAGAACAGTATACAAATCAGAAGAACTTTTTTTCCACTATAAAGAATCTTTTGTGCAAGGTTCCAAGGATCTTAAAGGTTCCTCATGGAACCATCAATGCCCATAAAGAACCTTTATTTTTAAGCGTGTAATTATCAATAAGGCTGATAAAGCGAGGAGCGTTACGCTCACCTGGAGTTGCTGTGTTAATGAGGTTACACGGTTCTGCAGTGCCAACTGTTGTCCAGGTATCCCTGAGGATGGTGGCGATGGAGAACGTGCCAGTGGAGGAGTCAAAGCCCCCAGAGCCTCCTTCAGACGAAAAACCTCCTTAGACAACTCTGTGATCTGCAGGGAGACGGTAAGAAAGTGGAAAAAGAAAGAATCAAATGTCCATATCATGGATTTTTACATCATTCACAGTGATCTGTGAGAATGGACAGGCGCTAAAGTGTTATTTGGATGGAATTTACTGATGCGATTCTCTGATTGGTGGAATTTTTTCCAGAATTATGGGTAATGTAGTTTCTCACCACTAATTCCACTACTGAACATGATTATGTACTGATGACTTCAACAAATATATATAGCATCGATTAAAACCTTGTAGCTCACACTAGGTCTTTTTATGGTTTATAAGTTGTTGTTAAAAATCAATTCCCCTATTGAGAAAATGAATGGGATTTTGCTTCCAGAACCCAACTGCTGCACTCTGTTCACAACTCCTCTCCTGTGGCCTCATTGGATAGTCAAGTGTCCATTAGATGTGCACTTCAGAGTCTCACTGGAGATCCAGGTACTTATCGCCTACTGTTTTATCAATACTGTGAATTCGGACATACTACGGATTGTATAGTATGGAAGTAGGCATATTCGGATACAGCCCAACTTTTTCACCCTCACACCTTGCGGTCTTTCTCCTTAATGAGCCCCTGCGAGTCTTGGATGTCCTGGTGCAGCTGTTGGATGTGGGTGGACTCGGCCTGAAGATCCGCCAGCTGCTTTTTAACTGCCTCCAGCTGGGATTCAGCCACCTGACGCTCACTCTTATTAAATAAAGCCTCCCGCTGCACCTGGAACACCTGCGGAAGGAGACTTTTTAAAAATAAAACTTGGCTCGTTTTTATCATGTGCAAATAGGTGGAGTGGAAACTGTCATAAACAACATCAAGGACAACACACACCTCAGTGCATGTCTTCTCGTGCTTGCGTGCTAGATCGGCTAACTGGGCCATCAGGGTATTGATCTCAGCCTGTAGGGAGAGTCTCTGGGCCTCATGGTCTTCTTTGGATACCAGTCCCTGTTCTAAAGCTTTCTGCGATCGCAGCTCTTTCAGTTCCGTCTCTTTTTCACTCAGAGACTCCTGAGCCGCTCTTGCACTCTGCCGACTCTCCTCTAGAGAGTGCTCTAGCTCTGCCTGAAGTGAGGAAGAATCAAGCTCAGAAACCATAGTTCAAGGGTGTCCAAACCTGCTCCTAGTGGGTCAACGTCCAGCAGAACTTAACTCCAACTTGCCCCAACACACTCCTTAATTAGGGTTGGAGCTAAACTCTGCAGGACAGTGGCCCTCCAGGACCAGGAATGGACACCCCTTTTCTATGCATAGAGAAAAAAGCATTTCTGCAGTATTAGCATTTATTCTATTCCAAATGCGTGTTTTTACTTCAGTGAATCAATTCTAACAGATGAGTGCTTTGTGAATCATTTTGAATGAGTCGTTAAAAGGATTCATTCGCAAATTGGACAATGCTACATTTTAGCATCTTATGTAACCTACCTTGACTTTATCATGTTCTTCCTTGCTAACTGAGTCTTTTTGCACAGCCTGCAGCTCAGATTCCAGTCTGGCGAGCTCAGTTTGAGCTTGCTCAAGCAGTGCCTGCTCTGTTTGCAGCTCTTTTTCTGTTTGCGCTAACTGCTGGGCTATTGCGGACAGCACCTCCTGGTGTTTCACCAGCGGTATTGCATCTCTCAGCTGTAGTACATCCTGAGCCCGGCTTTCTCTCTCGGCACAAAGGCTGTCCAGAGCTTGTGCTGCATCTTGCCTTGCAACTTCCAGCTCCTCCTGTATCACCTCTAAGGTCCGTCCGCCTGGCGACAGGTGCAGAAAGTGCTCTGATTGGTCAAAAATTGGAGTTATATTTAAAGGGGTCATATGATGCGATTTCAAGATTTCCTTTCTCTTTGGAGTGTTACAAGCTGTTCGTGAATAGCAGAGCTGCCTCAAGTTCTGTCACCCTCTGTTTCAGCTGTTGGATGGTGTCATTGTCACCTTCACTAAGCCCCTCCCCATCTGTCTTCTTGCTAGCTAGCTCCGCCTCCAGCTCCTGCTGGTTCTCCAGATTTGCCCCTTTCTCAGGGGACTCGGAGCCCCCTTCATGTTTCGCTCCTGCTTCCTCCACTGAATAGACCCCCAGACGCATCTGTTCTCTGATTTCCTCTAACTCGGCCTGGGCTTGGGCCAGCTGTTCCTCCAGAGCTTTTTGATCTTTCTCCTCTTTCTCCACAGATCTAAGGAAAGCAACCGTTAGGAAAGCAAATGTTTTAATTACTTGACAGGATTCATATGTGCATGAGTGACTGATATTAGTTTAGATTAGGTAAGTTCCAGTTTCAACTCCAACAACTTCCTTGTCAATAGGGGTAAGAATCACCAGAGGCTAATATCATCACAATACTTAAGCCATGAAATGATATTATTGTGTAATTTTTTTTTCAACTGCAGAATGTCAAGCAGACCAACTGACCAACACTGTCATAAAAAACTGTCAATTATGCTGCATGCACCAGTATTGGTATAAAATATTTTTGATTTTATTACTCAGAACCAAAATATTTTCATATTTGCAATTTATAATAAAATATTGATACTTGGAGCTCATATTGACACATTGTCGCCAAGCAAAATAATGTGATACTATAACGTATTGTTTTATTTCCCCCACCCCTACCTGGTAATGGTTACGTTTCCTAATTTTCATTTACATAGGTTTATTTTTTAGGTACGTGCCAGTTCCAATATCTACCAACAACATTTTCTATCAATGGTGAAATATTTTTTGTTATTTTTGAGGAATGATTGTGTAAAATTAGGATTTACATTCAGCAATTTTGCAATATAGCTGAATTCTGCAATATCAAGCAGTATAATGGACTGTTTTTGAAAAGGTAAAATAACTAAAGCGAACGTCGCACAGTCAAGTTACAATTGGCCGTGCCCACTCTTACGTTTAAAATAAGGTCGATAATATCCAATGAAGAAACAAGTTACATGTTAACATTGACAATAAGCAAAAACTAAAAAAAAAAAAGTTTTGTCTTCCAGACAAAAATACACCAAATTAATAGATATAGACGACATATACAGTATGTTCTATCTGAATCATATCAAGAAAGAGATTGATAAAATATTAGTCTGATCTCATTTTAACCATATTACCCAGGATCCTCTGCGATGCTTGAAGCTTCAGTTGAAGCCTGGGCTCTTGAGTATTTCTCCTGTAGTTCCTCAAACTCTCTCCTTAAAGATTCATACTGAGCTGTGGGAACAAAATCTGGGCCCGAGCTCTGCATATCCGTGTCATCCTTCTCAAACATTTCCAGCATCTGCAGACCACAACACAATAGAGCTAAAAATATTGCAATAACTAAGGTATTTATTGGTTTTCTTTTTTAAAGACAGCACATGTAGTTGCCATATGTTGCCTCAGCCATTATCCTCATAGCGTTCTTTGATCTGTTTGTTTAACCCTGGACTTCAATGAAAATACAACCCAGTTTTGGAGAACCTTCCCAAACATGGCTGATTTATTTAAAATGTGCAGTTGTAAGTGATAAATTTGCTAAACACTTTCTACTAAGCTCATTTGAACAAGAAAACATACGTTTGCTGCACATGTTCCCCTAACATTTTCCACAAGGGCTGTGGAATGTCATATTAGCACTTCACATACATGCCATGCTATTTTTACCAGAATGCAGTACCACACTGATCTGATTAATGCTATTGTCAGCTGTGCTTTAGCTTCATAAATAAGCTCTCTGTATACTAAGACCATGAAACATATGATTATAATTGGGAATTGTGTGTCAAAGTATAATCTCAAAATGACTGAAACATCATTTATACAACCAACTAGTAATATGATTTAATGGTTTATCACTTTTGACCAATAGGTGGTGCTGTTATCAAATTGATGTGGTGTGGTCAGTGTGAGGTGACAATGGCACATACAAAGTTTGATATCAATATGTCAAAGCTTTGCAGAGAATACAGCCTCAGACGCAGTTTGGCATCATTCCAGCAAATTCATGCGTTAAACAGAAACCATTTCATCTATCTACACGAAATCCATACATTTTTGCCAGCATGGTCTGAAGATGATATTAATTGAATTTGGTGAAAATCAAAGCAGTGGTCTAGGAGGAGTTCGAAAAAGTAGGTTTTCAGAGAAAATCAAAATGGAGGGCAGAAAGTTTGGCCGATTATGGGATAATTGGTATCAATGTTCTCGGCATGATCCAAGGAATTTATCAAGATCAGTCTCATGATAATAGGCAAAACTAATCAAAAGCTATTAGCATTTTTTGAAATTCCAATTTTTGACCACAATGTGGCTTTTTGAGTACCTTCAGGGCATGGTGCTGAAAACATACGTTTCTTGACGATACACCAATGCTGTTGTAAAACATAGCATTTTTTTGTCAAAATTCAAAATGGCTAACGCTCAAAATGGCCAACATGGGAAAATTGGGTATTGTTCTATATCGAACTGAATCTTGTGATTTTTGGCCGAACCGTTCAGAATTTATAAGCAAAATATAGCACTGTGCTGAAACTGAAACTGTGCAGGTAACCTCAGATCATGGTTGTCATAATACACACCAAGTTTGGTCTGAATACGCTAAAGTGTCACGTCCACTTTGGTGAGCTCTTTGACAAATGGTTCAATTTTCATTAACTTTTGTTTCTAGCCTTACGGTTCAAAAGTTATTAGCGCAAACGTGAGTGCAAATTTGGACAAGTGGTGGCGCTAGAGGGTTTGAGTTAGAGACTCCAAATTGGGTGTGGTTAATGTTGGGGCTGTCCTCTATCAGTGTGCCAAATTTCATAATTTTTTACCATACGGTTCTATGGGCTGCCCTAGATTTCCAGAGCAGAGGAATTAGAAGAAGAACACTAAAGGATACAAAAGATGCCTATGGCCCCTAATAAATAAGAGATTAAATATTTTCTTAAGTTTAATTTTTCATTTTATTCTCATGAAAAAAAAGGTAATTTTTTTATTTTTTTGACATTGTTGTTGTTACAATTAAGTTAAAAATGAAGGGTATATTTTCAATGTAAAAATAACAGTGATGAGAATGACTGTTGAGAATGCAAAAAATACAAAAGGAAATACATCTATATCTGAGCTACATATACAGCATCAGGTTGAACTAGTGCATGTGTTGTGTGTTCCCATCTTTAAATCTCTAAAGCACATGTGGGGCTTTAAGAAGCAGGTCATATGCAGTATGTGGTTAGTGCATATTTATCGTGCCCATCTGAATAACCTTTATGAAGCTGCCGAAAACACATCTAAACACAGACAATGAGGTCAGCATTCTGTATGTGTGTGTGCATGCCTGTGATTTAGTGCTTTGCTTGCATTCTGCAAATGTGTGTTTAAAGGAGAGAAACTCCACCTGCACTTTGAGAACCAGGTCGGCATTCTGGGAGGTCATTTCCTCCACTTTTCTGCGAAGCTGGTCTACCATGGCAGGATTCTCTTGAGAGGTGCCCTCAGCCGGCAAATCAGCATCCAGACCTTGCGATTGCTTAGATAGTAACTTCTCTGCTCCCGATACGACATAAACAGAAATGTTCCACTTAATTTGCTCCAGGACTTTTTCCAGCTCTTCCACTCACTTTTGTGACAGGAAGTGTTCTTGGCTCACCTGGGAAGTCCAACATGTCATCTGAGTCCTCCGCGTCTTCAGAGTCACAGGTCACACCGCTCACCTGGGCTGCTCTCAACTCCTCCAGCTCGGCCAGCAGTCGGTCACGCTCTGCCTCAACCTCGCTCAGACGCTCTCTCAGAGAGTTTAGCTGTAGAACATTTTGATATTTAGTGATAACTGCTATATGACAAAATCACACAAATTTAAAGGGATAGATCCCCCAAAAATGAAAATTCTGTCATAATTTACTCACCCACAAGTTGTTCCAAACCTGTATTAGTTTCTTTCTTCTGTTAAACACAAAATGAGATATTTCGAATAATGTTGTTAACCAAACAGTTGATGGTAGCCATTAACTTCCATAGTATATGGGAAAAAAAATTGTATGGAAGTCAATGGCTACAGTCAACTATTTTGGTTACCAAGATTCTTCAAAATATCTTTTGTCTTCAGCAGACAAAAGAAACTCATACAAGTTTTTGTTTTGTGGTTTTTCTGTTATTGAGAGGAAAGCGTGCAGCACATATTTAAACATTCATCATAGGACTTTTTTTGGACTCCTGATTTTGACAATCAGCTTTTTCTGAAAGTAAAGCGCCACTTTTCACTGAAATATTACTTTTTTTGTTTCATTTTGTTCCCTTTCAGTGGAAATTGCTAGTAAGTTTATTATAGTTAAAGAAGTGCAGTACCTCCGCCAGGGCAGTGGTGGCGCTGCTCTGCTGCTGCTCCAGAACCTTGATTTTCTGCAGCAGGCGACCCCTCTCCAGCCTGAGCTTACGGATCTCTTCAAAGACTTCCTCATCCTCCACCTGACACACAAACACACATTGTAGAAATAGTCACAACGCAGAAATAGTCACATGGAATACTGCGCAAATTACTTAATGTGTATGTTATTATGATGTACTGTGACTGCTGACTATGGGGTTAGGTTGGCCAAATTAGTTACAATTCGTTATAAGCAAAAAGTTTTTCATATTGGTTGTCACTCACAAGGTTCTCAGATGGGGCAAGTTGGGTCCTGGGGGCAGGAGAAGGCGGGGCGGGGCTCTGTGAGTCAGGTGACTGGGTGGGGACAGGGGGAGGTGGCGTGCTTGAGGCGTCTGAGGAAGGGGGCGGGCCCTACAGAATTATTAAGCATAAGCCATGCATATTTAACTAAAACAATGGATGTCATTCAAAAACCATGTGTATGATACTAGGGCCCTATGAATTCTGTGATGTTGAAAACACGAAAGGAATCATGGAATTCAGTCATAAAAATGGAATTTACAATATAACATGGAATTTTGCACATTTCGGATGAATAAATCAAAAGGGCTGCACACTTGATCAAACTGCGATGTGGACTAGTGTCTGTGAATACAAAGGGAAAAATAATGCTATTTAAATATTAAGTTATATACTGTATGAATTAAAAAGAAAAATTTGAATTTGTGATAAAATAAAACTGATTTCATAGGGGCCTGAAAATGATTGTTTTTGTTAAACTTGATAAATTGTTGTTATATTCAAGTTTCACGATTTTCAATTAATTAGACATGTTTTTTAAATACTAAAATTTAATTTAATCATTAACGCAGATTACAGAACAATTAAAAATTGATTTTTTATTTTTTTTTTAATTAAACAGAATTTGGGAAAAAAATAAAACTGATTTCATAGGGCCCTATGTATGCACTAATTTGTGTGTGAAAACTTCATAGGAACATTTGCACAAGCAAATCATGATTCATCAAAAGCTTTCAAATTTTCACAAAAGCCCTTATATGGAAATGGTTTGGGTGTGTTTTATTTAGAAGATTAATTTAGAATATTCCAAATTCATTAACATTAGAACGAGATTAAGAACAAATTCCTCTGTGTTGCGAATGTGTTATGAATAACTGTACTTCATAATTTTTTAAGACATTCTCAAGTGTGCATAAATATGAACAATCCATACAATTATTACTGAATAAGACCCAGTGCCATGCATTTAAAGGAATAGTTCGTAAAAATGAAAAACCTGTCATACTTTTATGGTGTTTATTTGTCCTTTTGCAAGCTTGACAACCTCTTCAATATTAAAACAGAGCAGTGTGATCATTTATTAAAACATTTTGTGTTCCACAGAAAAAAAGACCTAGTTTTGGGGCAACATGAGGGTGAGTAAATGATGACAGAATTTTCATTTTTGGGTGGACTATCCCTTTAAAACAATTTTTTTTTTTTTTTTATATTTATCATATTATCATATTTATAATGTTTCATGGGATTCATGAATCCCATTGTACCTGAGCAGGAGATTTAGGAGGAGGAGGGGCTTTCCTTTTGCGGGGTGTGGTTCCACTAGATGGGGGATTGGGAGGAGGAGGAGCCTGCTGGTGTGGGCGGAGTTTCAGGATAGACAAGTTAGAAAGCAAAGCAAATCAGCAGCAGCAGTTAGTTAGATTTGTAACATGCACTTCTGTCTTCAAACTACTGATGCGACTTCTTAAAGGTGAAGTGCATACTTATGTAATGTTAAAAAGAAAGTGTGCCATTTTTTTCCACGTTTAAACATTTTTTTCTTTTCCAACATGCAGAGACAACTATATGTAAAGATGTGGTCACATTCGTGGAATTCACACAAAATTTTGCAGGCAAAAGCTCCATTGTTTATTATTAATAATGTAGTGACACATAAAGCACCACTCACACAGAAATCACTCTCAAACCAAGCAGCTTTCTGTTGGTCAAAACAACAAATTTTTAGAACCTGTTGTGTGAAAATTATTTGCTCTTTTGCAGAATTCACAATTGCATGGAATTACTATTAAAATCACTATTTTGCCTATGAAAATTTGCAGAAGATGAGTAAATCTGACCACAACCTTAAACCAGAATATTGGAGGATTGAAAATGATTTTTGTAATCCCACATGTTGCCACTAGGGGTGCAAACATTACACACTTCACCTTTAAAGGGGTCATATGATGCGATTTCAATTTTTCCTTTCTCTTTGGAGTGTTACAAGCTCTTGGTGCACAAAGAAGAACTGTGAAGTTGCAAAGACTAAAGTCTCAAATCCAAAGAGATATTCTTTATAAAAGTTAAGAGTCAACCACGCCTACCTAAAACGGCTCGTTCTAACACGCCCCCACATGTCTACGTCACGATGTGGGAAAATTTGTATAACGCCGCCCAAATGTTCACGCAAAGAAAGGCGGCGTAACTTTTATTCTTGCTGTAGTTTTGTTGTTGCCCGCCGCCACCATGTCGTGAAGGCACTGTGTGTTTGTGTTTTGTGTGTTTCGTTGTGAAAGCGAAACTTCTTTGTTTGGTCTTCCAAAGATCACCGGATCGGCTTTCACCGTGGACGAAGCAGAGTCCAGCCCGGGGTCGTCACATGTGGTTGCCGCAAGCCCGCCGGACGCTCCTTCGTCGAAAATCCGCCTGCCGCGCCGTTCTCAAGCCCACCGGCCGCCGCTCATTCAAGCCAGCCTCTGCTAACTCTAGCCTGCCGTGTGTGACACTGTTTCGTTGTGAAAACGAAACTATTTTGTTTGGCCTTCCAAAAGAGGACACAACTAGAAATTAGTGGTTAAGTTGTATTTACAACACTGTTCCAGAACACTTCAACCCAAATATTCAGATGTGTGCAGCACATTTTATGGAGGACTGTTTCCTGATCCTGGAAGAGTAGACTACAATGCCGGCTGTTCTGACTCACAGACTGTAAGTACGTTTTTTATATATAAAGAATTTGCCACTAACGATTCAAACACGAGTTTTGAGCAGTGTAGAGTAGCGTTTGTTGTTTGTCATTTCTCCGATCACAAATGCAGACATGGTTTTATGTTTAAGAGGCGCGGCATGATGCAACGCGTAAAAACACAGTATAAGTCATTATAATCCGTAATTATGTCCCCACTGGATGCAACAAATGCCTCGTTTGTAATGGGTTTTAATGTTTTTGTCTCGTCACGCCGGGACAAGGCATCACAGTATGGTAAGGGACGTAACATTTCCGTCACATGCTTGAGGTATTCGGCCAATCACAATGCACTGGATAGCTGGCCAATCACAGCACACCTCGCTTTTCAGACCGATGAGCTTTGTAAAAATCGACGCGTTTCAGAAAGGCGGGGCATAGAGGAGCAACAATAATGTACAGTATGTGGAAAATAATGTGTTTTTTGAAACTTAAACCGCATAAACACAATTCATTACACCAAATACACAAAATAATGTTCTTTTTAGCAGCATCATATGACCCCTTTAAATCAAGCTGTCTGGATACCGCATTTAAGCGACTCTCAGCTGAGTAATAAAATCGACTATATTTGTGAAACATTGGTATTTTAGAGCAGCATAATCCATCCCTGACCATCCTTGAGGATTTTCTGTGGTTTAGTTATTTGTATGCATGTGATAAAGTGTTGGGAGAGGCCGTTTCTTTTGACAATTACCTCCTCACTCGAACCCTCAGTGGCTGGGAATGCATGGGACAGAAATAAGAAACAGACAGCAGTGCGGTGAGACTCACACACACACCATCACTCCAAACACACTCTGCAAGCCACGTTCAAACACATAACTATATATAATCTTCCCGTTCCACCACATGCTCACTGTTGCATTTAAAAAAGAGGCAACATGAAAGCAGACAGGCAGCACATTTATCACTCTGTCAGGTGGTACGACCACAGGGGCCCTTTATTAACACTGGGATCCATTTCCAACTCAGAGCGACATATGTTTCCAATCGGCCTTTGTAACTCGAGTTAGCAAACTTCTCTGTGTTTTCATCCCCTGACCCAACGTAACATCTGCTTTTTAGTCTCTGCTCTCAGATTACGAGCGTATCCAAATTAAAAATGGGGGCCAAACATCAGAGAACCACTAGGCACCAGATGGTCCCTCTCTCTCGAAGAAATTAAAGGTGAGGACGAGATGTGTGTGGTTACCTGTGGAAACGCCTATGCTCTGCAGAAGCAGGGTAATGTTGTGGTTGCCGGCGGTGATGCTGTAGTGGGCGGAGTTGTGCCCCAGGGCATCGGTAAGGTGTGGGTTAGCTCCGCCTTTCAATAACACCTCTACAGTTTCCATGCTGTCACTCTCACAGGTCAACATCAGTGCTGATCTGCCTCGAAACCCAAATGTCCAATATATGAAATCCCCAAAGTATATATTATGTATTGTTTCTGTTGAAAATAACATGATCATTTCTAAGTTTAAACTGAAGGACTAGAAACAAAAACAAAACATTTTAATTATATATGTAAAAAAAAATTATATGATATATCAGGGTAATTGTAGTTAAGTAAAACTAAAACTGTAAAAGCTACTTTTGTTACTTGAAATAAAATTTATTTGAAATGAAATAACAAATAAAAGATCGAAAAATATAGAAAACTTATTTTATTTCAGCTAGTTGCTGAGGCAACATTTCTAATTTTTATTTATGCCGAGTTCACACTGCACGATTTTGCCAAATTTTTCACTCGCCAACAGGTTTTGCGAAATCGCCGACAAATGCCCGAAATCGGATGCAAATAGGTGCTCGTTCACGCGAATGACAATCACGCAGTGTGAATTATCAAAGACACGATCTGAGGTTAGCGCTGACACGTCGCCGACGCCCGCGAAATATTTGGCATGCTAAATATCTGGAGCTGTCGGCGATTCACAATCACGCAGTGTGCAATGATTTCTGATTGAAAACTACATCGGCGATGACCTACAGCCAATGAGAGACCAAGATACAGGGCAGCGGGAAGTTCGGGGAGGAGTTATAGACCAGAATATCAGTATTTTAATAGATATATGA
>NW_015557082.1:477634-491294 GCF_001515605.1 Sinocyclocheilus anshuiensis | reverse complement strand
TAAAAAAACTAATTAAAAAAAAAAAAAAAAGAATGAAAATACAAAAAATGTACAAAACTTTAAAATCAGAATAGAATATATACAAATAACAAAAAATTCTAAATGTTAATAAAAAGCTATATCTCAATACTAAAATGACAGACAGACACACACACACACATATATATATATATAGTATATATAGTATAGTATTTTTAATAATATATAATAATAATATTTTTTTTTTGGTATTTTCTTTTTGGTGAAATATGTGTGGGAAGAATTCTGAAGGTACAACAATAAAATTAAAAATACACATCTGATGGCTTTCCACTATAAAGCAAAAGTAATGCTTTTAATATTTTGGCCTAGCTTTTATTTTTATATTATCATTTATAATTTACTTTTGTCATTTTTATAGGTTTTTTTCCTCCTAAATATTTCTATTTAGATTTAAGTGATTTTTTTTTTGTTTTAGTCATTTTCAACTTCAGTTTATTTTATTTCAGTTAGTTGCAAACACATCATTTCTAATTTTCATTTAAGTTTTTTGTTTTTCATCTAATATGTATATCTTATTGCGGCTTTATTTCAATTAATGAAAATGTTTTTTAATAGTTTTAGTTCTCAATAACAACACTGATTTAAACCATGCAGTAATTTCCAATTTGTTAAAAATCATAATAATAAAACGAACTAAATTTTAAATGTTTTGTGCACACAAGCTGTTTAAAGCATATCCAACCTGCCCTGGTTGTCCTGTATATTTGGATTGGCTCCTCGTTCCAAAAGGAAGGCACAAAGTTCGACTCTGCTCATCTGGGCACCCAGAATCAATGGAGTTGACCCATCCTACGAGAATACAATAAGTTAAACCTTTTAAAATTACATTTTCAACTCACTGTACTCAACATTTGGCAGATACTTCTTAGTGTCCCTATGGATACATGCATACTAATAAAAAGTATATCCTGAATGTCACTTCAGATCAAAATCCAAATCTACTGCCAAATGTACAAATATAAATAATTGTTGTGTTCAATTGAACTTACTCCATCTTGAGCATCAAGGTTGGCTTTAAAGTCCCACAGAATCTCAGTGCAGGACAAGCAGCCACTTACAGCTGCACAAAGACAAAGACAGAATAACATCTGAACCAACAACAGCCTCGTGTTAACGTCCAAATGCAATGTTCAAACGTTTGAATACTGGAAGAGTTTTTATTACCAGCATGGTGTAAGGACGTCCTCCCAAAATTGTCTGTGGCATCAACAGGCATCCTTTCCTACAGAATGAACATTATAACTATACTACTTCAGCATCAAATCAGCATTGGCTCTTTCTAGGACTCTGGGACTGTAATTCATGACTCCTACCTGAAGAAGCCTCTTTAGACAATCTGACTGTCCATTCTTAGCAGCAAGATGGAGAGCATTAAACCCTACAGAGAGAAATTACTAAATCACTTTGAGACCTACAGTATAAGAACTTTTATTAGTAAAACTAGTACACTAAACCTTACCAGTGCCGTCTGTTACATTGACGTCCACCCCATGAGAGAGGATGACCTCCAGACAGTCCAACCGTCCTCGAGACGCACAAAGATGGAACCTGTGAATTCAGCAATTTCTTTCATTGTTTATGTGCTATTTGTTATCAAGTAATTAAATATATTTACAATATTTTTGGCAAGACTATGTCATAAGCTGAAATCAGAGGTCCACTCACGCTGATTTGCCCTCCGAGTCCAGTTTGGACGGGCAGAGACCTTTCTTCACCAGCAGCGTGGCAACTTTTTCTGGATCATTCTGTTCTACAGCCTGCAACAATCTGTCATCTGTCTTACTCCAGTCCTGACTCTAAAAACACAGAGAAACAAATACACAAAACACATTATATTGACACAAACACATATTTTTTCAATATTATACTTTCCATCTTTGACCAAAATCTACTGTATAACTTATAAATCGTGAAATTCTTCAAATAACATAAAATAATTTTCTTAATCAGTGTTTTTAAAAGTTTTAAAACAAGATAAATTTACTTTTAAATTAACAAGATTAATACATTTTTTTATTAAAAAAACAAAAAACTATTTCTGAAATGGCATGTTGTCTCATTACCACTAGATGTCAGTGTAAGTCTAAGACCAATGTCACATCATCCAAAACAACAAAATATTTACAGATACAGATATAGCAGCACCAAATTAAGAATTTGGTCCCACTACTAATTATTTTGTAACCACATTCCCTTATTTTAGTCAAATTGTGACGGCGTTGTACAAATTCGTTCCCCTTTTTTAGGTACATCGCAACCATGTTTTACTAACTAGTTCCCTCGTTTTAGTTAAATCATGAAAATGTTGTATTAACTTGTACTCTGTTTTCTTTAAATCGCAACCACCTTGTACAAATTTGTTCCCTTGTTTTAGTTAAATCATGACTATGACAAATTCAAGTTGAATTGTGAACACACTGAACAAATTAGTTCCCTCATTTTACTTAAATTGTGACCACATTAAATCGTGACCATGTTGTACAAATTCGTTCCTTTTTTCGTTAAATCGTGATCATGTTTTACTAACTCGTTCATTCCTTTAAGTTAATCTGTGAGCACATTTTTCAAATTCATTTTCTCGTTTTAGTTACATTGCGACCACATTAAATTGCGACCATGTTGTACTAATTTGTTCCCATATTTTAATTAAATTGTACACATTGTACAAATTCATTCCCTCATTTTAGTTAAGCGACCATGTTTTACTAACTCGTTTATTCAAGTTAAATTGTGAGCACATTTACAAATTAATTTTATTGTTAGTTACCCTGCAACCACAATAAATCGCGACCGTGTTGTGCTAATTTGGTCCTTTATTTTAGTTCAGTTGTGACCACATTGTACAAATTTGTTTGCTCATTTTAGTTAAATCACGACCACATTAAATCGTGACCATGTTGTACAAATTCGTTCCCTTGTTTTAGTGAAATCATGACCATTTTTACTAACTTGTACATGTTTAAGTTAAATTGTGACCACATTTTACAAATTCGTTCCCTCGTTTTAGTTAAATCGTGACCACATTAAATCACAACCATGCTGTACAAATTCATTCCCTCGTTTTAGTTAAATCGTGACCACACTGAAAAACATTCTCTTGTTTTAGTTAAATCATGACGGTCTTGTACTTATTAATTCCCTTGTTTTAATCTGATTATGGAACATATTATTATAACATAGCCACAATTGACCTAAAACAAACAAATTTATAAGTTGTAGGAACTAATTCTTCATTCATGGCCACAATTTCTGTTTTTTTTTTGTTTTGCACAACTTAAGTAATTTTGCTCATGTTTTCTTGCTACATTCTGCTACATTTATCTTGTTTTAAGGTTTTTACTGATATTTTTACTAAAAAAAACATAACCGCTCCATGTGTTCTGTATACCCGCACAAGGAGGGGCTGTACATACCGTAATCACGCCGTAACACATGCAGAAGCTTTTCATTGGGCTAAAGATGACATGAGGATCCATAGAGCTCAGAGGACGTATGAAACTTCTGCTTCTTTCCACGACCCATCCACGCTATGTGCTCTCAACAACGACAATAAATACTTTCGCAAAAAAGTTCAAATGAACTGAACCTGAACACGACCACTCCTCATGCTACCAAAGCCCTCATAAAACAGCCAAGGTTATGACTTTGTATCTAATCTGTCTGTAAGATGAAGGCCTAAATGCTACTAAATACGTAACTCAGATTATATATCCGATTGCTGAAATCTATCCTGCAAATGCAGCTTTGTCGTGTGCAACTCTTGCTACGCCGTCCTGTTCTGCTGTCTGCAGAGATATACGACACACACTGCAGTCACTGCCTGGCACACACACACACACCTCCCTGTCCCGTTGTCCTTCTTTTTTACTCTCTATCCCAATTCTGTCTCACTTCTCTGCAACCACCATATATTTTACCGTCCACACTGTTCCCTACGTCTCACGTCTCGGCTAATCGTTCTCTGATCCCAAAGCATCAGGGGGTGAGAACTCAGCAAACACAACAGCGAAATACACAGTCAGCAATCAGACTAAATGGAGGTATAAAAATACACACAGTTTGGGTTCTGCAACCCCTCCCAGTGTCTAGTAGTGCACAGTAGTGTATCACTTTTATGCTAAGTCAGTCTGATTGAATCACTTCCTGTGATGCCATACAGATGCTGTAGAATAACAATATTGTGGTTTTTAGTCAATGTCTGTTAGCTTTGAGGTCATTTATATGCTAATGCACTCTTAAAAGTTGCCAAAACTAGCTTTTAGCAAATATTGGCATGTTGATACAGTTTTCTTGTTATAAATATTGATGACTCATCTTTTTCACATAAAAGGCGTAGCAATATTTTTGTATGATGAAATGCTCTTTTGAACTTCACTTTTAGAGGAGAACTGGGCCGGTTGGTTAAAAATGTTTTACTTCTGTAATGTGACATGTTTCGAGTTAAACATTCAGCAATAAAATTCTAAACCTCATGTAAGATTTGACTGGATCATGACAACTTGTCTCCAATTTTGCAATAAGTAAAAAATAAATAAATAAATCAGTGTTATTGCTTATTAACACTAAAAATATTAACATGTTTTTGTCAATGCTAAAAATGCTGAAATTAAATAAAATATAAATATAAGATAGAGAACTTTAACTTTAAAGAACTTGAGTGAAAATTTTAAAGTGTATATATATATATATATACTAGCCTATACTAAAATTACACTGTCTGTTATCATTACTGTGACTTGCAAAAAACAATTAATAATTTATATTTATATTTATTTTAAGTATTTATATTTATTATGATTTATATGTATTTATTTTAGATGCTTATGTTTGTTATTTATGTATTATTATTACACAGATTTTTTATAATTAATTATGTATTTCTTTTTATATAATACATACATTGCATTATATTGTAGCTATTGTGAAACACCATTTTTATGTTTATATTTGCTATTTATATGCTATTTACGTGTGACGCAGCTGACATAGAATAGCATACGCTGTTTACGTTCAGTGGATACTCTCCAAAAAGAGCATACGCGGTTTACGTTCAGTGGATATTCTCCAAAAAAGCGCTATAGGGTGACGCGGAGGAGACGAATTGTTGAATAAAGTCTTTATTATTGTTTTCTTTGCGCACAAAGAGTATTCTCGTAGCTTCGTAAAATTACGGTTGAACCCCTGATGTCACATGGATTATTTTACCGATCTCCTTGCTACGTTTCTGAGCCTTGATCGTGGTAGTTACATTGCTGTCTATGGGAGGGTCAGAGAACTCTCGGAATTCATCAAAAATATCTTAATTTGTGTTTCGAAGATGAACGGAGGTCTTACGGGTTTAGAACGACATGAGGGTGAGTAATTAATGACAGAATTTTCTTTTTTTTTGGGGTGAACTATCCCTTTAAGACAAATAAAACTTTTCTAACACACATATATCTTTCTTTGACTTTATGACCCCACCAACAGCAAGACAGTAGGTGGACATCTAACCCAGACATGAAGTTTGGTTAGAATAATAACAGAGAAAACATCCAGCTCACTTTCTCTCCCCTACAGTGGCTTATCTATCTGTCCATCCCAACACAACCTCAGACAGGGAAAAACACACACGCTTCATGCAGAATACTAGGATGGTGTATTTCGCCTTCACACAGTGGGCTCAGATCCAATAACATAATGTGTTATGAATATTAGTGAAGATGAAGGTCCATAAAAGCATCTAACAATGAAGAGCGCAGAATACATCATATACTGAGTCTGCAAGTGTGAGTGAGTGATTGAATGTGTTGTGTTTCAATAATTGAACACTGGTAGAGGTCTCTGGTTACAGGCGCCGTCTGCAGGCTGGCCTGCTCTTCTACTGCTAAAACACGTTTGCTCATACAAAGCAACAAGTCACCAAAATACTCAAGATATCTAACAACCTGGATACTATATATAACAGTTTTGGAAACATAATGGCTCATATTAATAGTCAAACAAACTTAAGTAAGAAGACTAGGCTAGTACACTTAGCACGTGACAGGTTCTTACCTCTGACTTCTTGAACTTTGCTTTTAATGTTTTCATCTTGTTTTAAAGTATGTTCATGAGCTGTAATGAATAAAACACATTTGATGTACATTAGGAAATTAAAATATATACTGTTTTACAAACACGTGCCTCATGAAAGTCTCATACAATGTGAATAACTACAGAAGTTTCTGTGATTAATGTGTTCAATAAGTCTGGCATTAAATCGAAAGCAACTTTGCGTCGTTGTTTATTTTGTATAATTATTTATTTTGAATAATCATTCTTGCTCTAAGCACACGTTTGATGGAGACTCAACACTAGACATTAAATGAAACAAGATAAACGCAAAATGACTTACATTCAGTGTTTGATTGTATTCTTTGGCTTTCCTCAGGTCTGCTGTATGGATGTCCTGTGGTGGGATGCCCTGACTTCATTTGCAGAATACACGCCTGTTGGACTCGGCTGACTGGGCACAAAATCCGACCAATCAGCGGCGAGGGGCGGGCAGTAGAGTCTTGATTGACAGATCCGCGCACCGCATGTTTCAAACTTCAGGTGTCATGTGCGCTTTACCGAGACGTGCCTTTTTTTTTACTGATATAAAACAGTGTTAAATAATACAATAAGAGGCTGACTTAATTATGTAAGATATAAAAATGCTACAAAAATAAATATAAGCCAATCAGATAAAAGTTTAAAAGCCCAACAGCCAATCAGTGCTTCTGTAGAGCGCGCGTATCACCTGGCGTGTCTCAAATATTGCTTTGCATTCACAGGAAATACTCATTTGGAGCAGATATGATTATTTTCTTTAGCTGGTGAGTGTTATACTATGTTTTAATTCACTTACTCACCCATTGTATTATCGATTATATAGTTATTTAAAAGTGCATATAAACCACTGTAATTATGTTAGTAGTACTGTAAGATATATTGTTAAAAAACATACATATTAAAATTAGTGAGGAGAGAGTACACGTGGATATTATGTGGCACATATGTAGCGAGTCAGATGTGGCAATACATATGAGTGACCACTTGGGGGCGATAAATACTAAGCGCATGTTCAGATTGGCTTTTCAAACATTCTTACAGTGCAATTCAATAGGACATATAAAATCCAATGTATATATGCAATATATATTATATATGTATTAAAATGTCATATATATTACGTTATGTATTTTACATATACAATAATGTGAAATAACTTGAATTATACAACAATGTATATAAAATTCAAAAAATAAATATAATAATAATAAAATAAATAAAACCGTTACAAAGGACCTGAAAATGCAATATCTATCATTTTAAAATGCATTTAAAAATATAAACTGTAATTTCATATATATTTTTAATTTATAGTCTAATATTTAATTGAATATGTTTAAAATATTTAATTATCGTATTACTTCTCATTTTTTAGAAGAAGTAATACATATTGTGTGTGTAAAAGTGACTTTTATTCCAGATTTACTTTTCATAAATCAAAAATTGGGATTAGCCTCAGATTTTAAAAAAGCATTTGCCCTGCTAAAGCATTAATATAAAAAAAATTATATAGTCTAAATCTATACATGAATATAGAAACAGTTTGAGAGTGTTTACTGGTACAAAAATGCACATTTAAACGTAAAATGTTCAAATCATATATTAACCTTTTTCCTATTCCCTTCTGTCTCTCTTTAGAAAAGAGCAATTTCCCTGTCTGAACTGGTGTTTTCTTTGTCCCAGGAGGCCCTTCCTCTCTCTAACATGTCCCCGTTTGAAAGGGGCAATTTAGAAAAGTGAGGGGAAGATGTGTGTCGACGCTGGCTGGGGATGGAGGGGGAGGTGGATGGCGTCTGCTATGACCTCATCCTTCCCTCCATGTGGGAGAAAGAGAGAGTGAGATCATGGCTGTCGTAAAAACAGCTTCTTTATATAGTGAGGTTTTCAAGGTTCACGTTTTAACGGCATGGAAAAAAAAAAAAAAATATATATATATATATATATATATGCTGACAATCTCATCTGCTTCTTTGTTTGAATTCAATTAGCATCTGAAGCACATTAAGACATCTGTATGAGAGGACGGCAACCGCAAGCTAGCAGCACAGATGTGCGTTTGTTATTTGTTGTGTGTTGTAAACGATTAGCCCTGGGCCTCAGTTTTATGACTTTCTACCTCCGTGTTCAGTCTCCAAATGTGTAGCTGAGGAGGATTCTGGTGTGCAAAACATCTACACACCTTCACATTCACATCTTTAACACTTTGGTGAGTCTGTCAGATTCATGTGAGACTGTTAATTAAAGCAGATCACAGGTGTGAAAACTGTGAGGAGCTGTTTTTCCTTAATCAGAATCTCATTTACTAGCTCTATCTATCTATCTATCTATCTATCTATCTATCTATCTATCTATCGTATGTCCATTCATCCATCCATCATCTATCTATCCATCCATCTATTGTATGTCCATCCATCCATCCATCTACCTATCTATCTATCTATCTATCGTATGTCCATCCATCCATCTATCTATCCATCTATCTATCCATCCATCCATCTATCTATCTATTGTATGTCCATCCATCTATCTATCTATCTATCTATCTATCTATCTATCTATCTATCTATCTATCTATCTATCTATCTATCTATCTATTCGTCCATCCATTGTTCTATCTATCCTCACTGATTGGGATAAAATGTTAACATTTTATTGTCTACATTTACATTTGTTGATTATAGTGTTTGAAGGGGAAAATGTGGATTAAAAGCACTCTTAAAGTTCTGTTTATTTAAAGTTTGCTTTTTAGCTATCAATTAATCAAACAAATAGATTAATAGTTGACAATAGTTGCAGCATTACGGCAGTTCGGGGCTAGTTGTCACACTGGGAGTTGCTATAAGGACCATATTTCAGTAAAAAAGGGTTTTAAGTTAGAAGTCCAGTTAAATTATGCTATAAGCCTATAAGAGTCTGTTTAATGGCTACTTTCACAACTTACCCCATTAGAATTAAAAAAATAAACCAACTATAGCCTATTCACTGGAGTGAATGTTTTAATTTGTTTATTTATTTAATGCTGTTAACAGTAATGGATCTTAAACTGTGCCAACATAATACACCTACAATAAGCATATTTTCAGATCTGTGCCATACAGCTTCTAATAATGATCGGCTAAAGGGAAAATACAGCACCGCTGGATGTGAAGACCTCCCCTTTAAACGCTACAGCTCTCTCGCTCGGTCTCTCTCCCTCTCACTCACTTACAGCCAGACGCGTTCAGACGAGCTTTGCTGTTCTTCTCATATTCTTCTCGTCTGTTCTGCAGAGCGCGTTCTTCATCACATTACTGGCGCCTGCGTTGTTGTTCTCGTGCAACATTGTAACATTCGCGAGAACCGCGTCTGGAGTTCCACGATCATTTAACGCTGAAATTAAAAACGTGAGTATCACAACTTGGTCTCATCAGCAGCTTTTAATTTGATCTCAAATCATCAGCCGTGGTATTTTAGATGAAGTGTTTATCATGTCAGCTGTGAAATGTTTAACGTTGACTGAAAGTGCGACTGTCCATCGCAGACTCGCGTTCACCTTTAGTTTACAATAGAAGTTCTCAGCTGTTATCTTACAGAGTTGTTCATTTTCATTTGTTCTTAATCGAAATTTAATGTTAATGTTCAGGTTTTTGTGATATAATGTATTCTTATGGTCGAATTGAAATGGTTTATTGTGCGCATCAGAAGCACGTGCGAATCCTCTAGTTTGTTTGCTTTCGTTCTTAAACAGCTTGTTGCAGCTGCTCCTCTTTGAAGCAGTTTTACTATCTACCAAAGTAAAAAGCTCATCCATATGTCTATCTATCTATCTATCTATGTATGGTATTTAGCAGTTCATCTCTAATAATTTTCTGACAGGTCTGTGGTAGGACATCATATTGATTAGAAGAGTGTTCATACATTTATATTGAAAAAATGCTTCTCAAAATGAGCATTCTCAAAAATGCACATTTTTTTCTTTCCATCACATGTATTTTTCTTATTCCTGAATGTTTATTTCTGCTGTTGCAGAGGTGTTGAGAACATCAAGGTCTTTGCTGTCTATGGACCACCTGTATATCCAAGTCGGTATATCCAGGGATCGACCTTGTTTGAGGACCACAGTTGTGCCTTTGAACTGAAACATGAATTCAGTGCATTATTCCCAAGGTATTCTATATATGGTAAACATATAATCTCAAACACATTCTAGATCCCTGACCTCATTATAGGTCACCATTGGACTCTTTAAGGACCATTGGAGTCTTTGTGTCCTTCACTGTTGGACATTCACGAACAGAATAGAATGGCAAAGTGGTTAAAGGACTATTTAAGTTTCGGGAGCAAACGAGTTCCCCCGCAACCGCCAAAACCAGACTACAGCGAGAGTGAGATATTGAAGGCGTATCGTGCACAGAAGAACCTTGACTTTGAAGACCCTTATGAAGACTTTGAGAACAGAGCTAGAAATGACAACGGGTCAACTGAAACGTCCCACATGGGCTTCGGCTCTCCTCTGAAATCCTCGAGTCTGGATATCAAGGTTGTGTCACCAAAACATCGCCTCATAAAAGTGGACTCGCAAGACCTGGGACGGAGCAAGATTCTCCTAAGCTCCGTGTCTTTAGAGGAACCAACAGATCCGGTGAGTGATTTACAACAGTGGTTCTCAAACCTGTCCTGGAGGACCCCTAGCCCTGCACATTTTGTATGTGCATTTTGTACATACAGTGCAAACAAAGTAACTGCATTCAAGTATGCCATAAACATAATGCGTAAAACACACTGAGCATGTCCAAACATCTATTCAATGAACATACACATTATTGTAATATCAACAACAATAGTTTTGTAAAATCTTGTCATCATTTGGCATGAAGGGGGATGAAAATGTAACTCAAACAATGTTCCGAGGACACTAGTTTCAGTTTTCCCCAATGTCCAGTGCATCCAAACGGATCTCGCCTATAGTACGGTTGCAAAAATGGAACCCGCCACAAATGCCAACTCAAAGACGCGTGTTTGTGTAATCTCACCAAAAGCACCAGGGACAACTAAAGCTCCTGTAGGGGTCAGACGCTACTGCTGTACCAGAGTGTCCCTCGAATTGCACAGTGAAGTCATCCGAGGAAGAAAAACATTTCGATTTGGAAATAAAATAGGTAAAACGCAAGGGAAATGCCATTACAAACCTGATTCAACTCATCAGCTCGTCAGTAGAGACTGCAAGGCATGAATTGGTGTCTGAGGCCATGTCCACACGTACACGGGTATTTTTATAAACTGAGTTTTTCCTTCTTCCTTTTTAAAAAAAATCTCCGTCCACATGAAAACGCAAACGCATGCTATGAAGCACTGTCAAGAGCATGCCAAATCAACAGGTAGCGATATAATCTCAACCGTAAAACAATGTTGGCCAATCAGAAGCCTGAAAAAGTTTCCAGTAGGCAGAGATAACAGCACAGGCTCCGACTTCAAAAGCCAAAAACTCCGGTTTTGCTGTCTACACGATAACACTGCAACTGGAGTTTTTGAAAATCTTCACCCTGGCAGACGTTTTCAAAAATGTTCAGTTTCAGTGAACTGGTGCTGCGTTTGCATGTGGACGAACGGCCTAACCGCGTAGAAAAAGCTACGGTTTTAAAAATAACTGCGTTCGTGTGGACAGGGCCTGATAAGGGAGACATACAAAATGTGCAGGGCTAGAGGTCCTCCAGGACAGGGTTGAGAACCCCTGATTTACAATACTTCAGTAAAAAAAGCCAATATTTGTCTATTTTGATATTATCTGCCTTGGACGAGTAACGTAAGTCTATGAGTAACAAATAACAAAGTTGTAAATTTTCCTGTTTTCGAATCATTTTGAATGAATTTTGCATAAATATTGTGTGAAATGTTAAAGTTGACATTTTTCTTGATGTTAAACCAACCAACCAACCTGTGCTCAACCAATGGTGTGATTTTTGGAGTAGAGTTTTCTTGCAAAATAGTCTTTGTTATAGTTACAACTTTGAATATATTTTTAGTGTATATGTGGAAAAAATTGTATATACATAAACTCAATATACACCACTTACTGTGTTTTAAAACGCTAAGTAGTTGTAGATCTGAGGAATTTTGGTGATACCTGAAGCCATCAGGTGATGAAATACATAAAACAAACTGTCAAACAAGTGATTTGCGGTGTGAAATAATCTTTCATGTAAACTCTCTGTTAACCCTGCATTAGATTTCGTGTCTCGGAGCACCGTAGGTGTCAAAACCCCTTGATCCACCACAGCTGAAGCTCTTGAATAATACATGGAATTTAGCTAGGCTGGTGGGGTTCGGGTGGTCCCATAGAGAATACTCACAAGAGCCAGGAAGGTTCGTCCTGTGATCAGACATTGAATAAAGACTCAATACTGGAAGACAGCGGAGGAATCCGCACACACACACATGGCCACAGACAGATAGCAGCCTTCAGTGGAGTCTCATTGATTGTAATCAGTACCAGTGATGAGCGAGCTGATTGGTTGGGCTTGAAGAACGGCCATGCCAATGCCGCGCCATCGATTTAAATCCCAATTTAATGGCGACCCTCTAAGTGCATTGTCTTGCGAGCACCGTTACGCATCATTCCCTGTTAACCTTCATTAATTTCCACCATAATCCTAATTAAGTTTTTATAGCGTTTCTAATGAACATTTCAGATTTATTGTCCTTGTATTCTTGTTAAAGATCAGCCAGACAATTGGGCGATTTGCCTGGTGGGAAATTGGGAGATTGTTGCACGCACGGAGCCGTTGGCTAAAGCCCTTGTTTGAGAGACCATATGGCCATCTTTGTAATTGTCCCAGTGCCAACTGATTGAGGGCTTCCTCCCGGGCCTGGTATGGGAGACAAACGCACCTCCTAACATGCTCATCAACACTTCCCCACTGCTGCCTCCTCCTTCACGGGAAAAGGTAGCACATCTTTGCAAGTGTGCTGGTTTTCAATGTCTTGCGCTGTATGAGGTGGTGTTGCTGAATGTACACGTTTGAAAGTATGTGAAGACACAAGGGCTGCATGATTTAGGGGGAGGAAAATTGATATTTTCTGATTTTAAAACTGCTATTTTATTTTTATTTGTATTTTTTAAGGTCCAGGTATGCTGTGCTTGCTTGTAGGGCTGCACAATATGGTCTGACATTTTGTGATTACATATCAATATGAGAATATAATAATAATAACAACAATAATAATAGTATAGTACTAGTATAAAAAATTATAATACAAATACATTTTTAAACAATTACTATTACATATGTAAAATGTACAATATATAATATATAAATATTTATGTGTATATATAGAGTACAATATAAATTGCTAGTAATTTTCACAAATAACTAAAAACGGCAAGTAACATGTAGAAAGACTGAAACAGTATTTTCAAAAACTTCAAAAAAAAATGTTAGTGTATATGAGAAAAATGATATATAATAATAATAGTAGTGGTAGTATTATACAAATTAAATTAATACAATTTAAAAATCACTATTTGAATAATATATATGTGTGTGTATATAAATATAAATATATA
>NW_015557082.1:408705-477488 GCF_001515605.1 Sinocyclocheilus anshuiensis | reverse complement strand
TATATATATGTGTGTGTGTGTGTGTGTGTGTGTGTGTGTAAAATGTACAATATATAATATATAAATATTTGTGTGTATATATAGATTACTATATAATTTGCTAGTAATTTTCACAAATAATTACTAAAAACAGCAAGTAAACGTAGAAAGACTGAAATAGTGTTTTCTTGTAAAACGTACAATAATTCTTGTTTTATTTACAACTTCAACAAATTTATTTTTAGAGTATATTATATTATATTTAGGGCTGGGCAAGTTAACGCGTTATCACGTTAAACGCATTAATTGATTAACGCAGACAATTATTTTATCACGCATTAACGCAGTTTTTTATTATTATGAACGTCCATTGCTCACTGGCTCTGAACGCATATAGGCAAACCATGGGTCACAGGAGGGGTGGGATGTTGATCAGTACTGGCTTGGGATGGGTGTCATCATGTGGAGACAGCAGAGAAGCGCTCTCGCTCAGCACAGTGAAGTGCATAGTTTTGTTAACTCTGTGGTTTATTATTTTGAGTTGTTTGTGATGTGGTAACACACGGCCCTCTCTCACAATATATTATGCTTTACAGATCTATCACTTTTGCCGCTCAGAAATGTTTACGCAATCGTGCTGCACGTATCAGAAGTTCCGCGCTCCGACACTACATGCGTACCGCACCCGAGCCCAACTGAACCGCACTCTGGCCCACCTCTTCCAACTGAGCCAGGGCCGGCTAAACGAACCGTGGCACGGAGCGATCACACTAGTCAAACGAACCGGGCTTTGGGGGTCAAAAGCGCTCAGGCACGGTTAAGATTGCTTAGTCCGAGTACATCCTTATTCTCCCGCATCCCGCACACACGAGTCTCTACCTGCCCGCACCCGCACTCGCCCATCAAGTGTTGTCCCGCGCCGCACTCTGCTGCGTTGGGTCCCGCGATCGTGCAGGTCTCCCAGGAGCTCGGAAGGAGCCTGTTATAATGTTATGATCGAGGCTCTGGACTCTGAGCATAACTTGTTTTTCTGTAACAATAACTATAAAATATTTTCTATAAAAATGTTAATGCCCTGGCAGTGGCAAATAAGCTTTTGTTTTATATTTAATTTGATTACATTATTGTTAAGTTGAGATTTACAAGAAATATTTTAACTGCTACAATGTAAAAGGAATACTGCTGTAAAAAAGCACCTTATTTGTTTAAAGTGTTTGCAAACCAAATGTTAATGCACTTTTGTTCATATAGCAGTACTTTTAACTTAAAAAAGTGCGCAATACACTACTTTTGAATTCATTATTGAATTTTGTGCATAACATTGCGATTAATCGCCATTGTTATGCACAAAATTCAATAATGATTAAAAATTGTAATCATTGCCCAGCACGTTATGTTACGTTATGTTATGTTATGTTATGTTTAGGGCTGTGCAAATAATCGAATGCGATTTTCATGCATATCTCATCAGTAAAGCCGGTTCTGTGATTAGTAGTAAATCTAATAACGGCCGCTCCATCTGAAAGCACATGCTGGAGATTTACTACTAATCACAGAACCGGCTTTACTGACGAGGTCCGCATGAAAATCGCATTCGATTATTTGCACAGCCCTAATTATATTATATTATATTATATTATATTAAAATGTTAAGTAGTCATACATCTGAGGAGTTAAGAAAAAGGGGTTAAGAAATTGAGTTAAGAAAAATTATATAATTTATTTTACAGTACAACTGTAAAGTTAAAATACTTTCTTTTTTAAATAAGCTCTTAAAGCTTCTCTTTCCTCTCTTTTGACAACAGCTGGTTTATAAGCATTTCTCATTTCTAGTTATAGATGGTTGCGTGTTGTGTTCCCAAATTAATGTTAAAAGTGATGCAAACTCACAGAGATGGAGTTTGTTTGAACTGCGCTGCTCTGAGACACTTAAAACACTGGATCATGAGCTGCTCACGTGTAAATGAATACGCTGCTGTGCCTTACTGTGAAACAGACCGTACAAGTGGGTTCTTTTGCCTTATAATAATGTGAAATAATTTCCCTTCATTCATCCCTCAGCAAACTGAGATAATCTTCAGTTTGTCCCCTCTTCTGGTTTAAGATCACCACATGATTTTTTTCTTGTTTCAGGTGGTTCCTTCAGCTCCAGTCATGGGAGATACGGACTACTCCGACCCATTCGATGCTCGTTTGGACCCGCGTCCCGAAACAGCTCAAGGCCCGATCACTCCTGAGAACAACGGCTACATGGAGCCCTACGAGGCCCAGAAAGTGATAACCGGTCAGTCAGACTTTGTTCTGTTTTTTTTGGTGTGTGTTCCCATAGCCCAGGGGAGTCTGGTTTGCCCTTTGAGTCGTATGGAGAGAATGAAGTATGAGTGTGTCTTTCTCAGTGACTCCCCAGACATCCAGTGATGTCAGACAGTGACTCACTGCTGACTCTCACAGATTACAGTTTTATATTAATGTAATCTGTTCCATTGTTTTATTCCTTACAAATTGTTGAACTTTGCCCTTCTCACTTGCTGATTTGAGAGATTTAATCTTTAAAACCTAGACATTTTAAGACATCATCAGGGAAGACTGTTCCAAAAGGTAGCCACAAATATTTGACTGTTTTCTAAGACACCTGGCCAAATCTTAAGGCAGCATTGCATGTATCGTTTGCAGTTGAAGCAGGCCCACAATGCATTGGCGGTACCAGCAGAGTCCAGAGAAATGACGATTATAACTAACTTGTGTAGAGTTGTTTAGTCATGACATCAGGTTGCTGGCCAGAATGGCTAATTTGCTATGGGTTCCCTCAGGAATTTCCTGTGGGTTTTTAGAATAGTGCTTTTTGATTTATGAGAAAATGGGGTCTGTAGTTAGCATTAGCTCAAGAGACTTCAAGAGGTTTTGTTCCACAGTGTGAATGACACAGTCATACCTCAATTTACCTAATTTCCCCTTTTTTTACATTCAGAATATCTTTGTTGTCATCTAACGCTCACTTAAAATTAAACTTTAAAAACACTAATAATTTAATAGCACTGTTAACTGAAAATGAATATAAATTTTTCATACTGTAAATTATAATGTTGTAATACCGAATTTCACTTGTATCAAAATGACTGATTTTAGATTTTGGTGTTTTAAAGTTCTCCTATTATGGGTAATGAAAGGTTCATATTTTGGTTTTGGGAGTCCCCAACAACAGGTTGACATGCATGCAAGGTCAAAAAACACTTTCATTATCTTATAATATGCATTTATTTTTACCTTATTTGCTCAACGGCTCCCAAACGATTCGCTCAACGATTCATTTTTCCAAACCCCTCGTTTGCATGATGCTAATATGCGGTGATTGGTTGGATTGGTCTCATTTTCATTTCATCCTGCCTGTAATGCCTGATAAAGCAGCGTTTGTGAGCGCAGTGCTGCTTTGTGTACAGCGTTACCGGGGAAACAGCTATTTTTACCGCTCCAAAAGCGGCACCTAGTGGCAAAGAATGAATTTGCATTTTCATTCAGACCAATGCAAAAAGACCAACAAGTAGGCAGGCAATATGCTAATGTTTCATGTTGACGTCAACATGAAACGTCTTGGGAGTCGTTTTAAAAACGACTCGTTTCAGTGATTCAGAGTCGACTCTTTCTTTTGAGAGACAATAACTTTATACACTTTCAGATTTAAAACTTTGCAGGATGTTTTCATTCACTTGGAGCGGTGTTATACACTGCATGAAAGGTAATTTTCAAAAATCCATAATAGGGGCACTTTAATGGAGCATTTTTCAATTTCTTAGTATTCGTTGTTTTAATTAACACTATTTTTAAAATGAACTTTTAAAACTATGTCGATTTGTGATTTATTTACATTTTTAGAGTGTAGTGTTTTAAATCTTCGTTGTGTTGCAGGACCCCAGTGCCATGCCTCGGCCCACCTCTCAGGACCTGGCCGGGTTCTGGGACCTGCTGCAGCTCTCCATCGATGATGTTACCTCCAAATTCAATGAGCTGCAGAAGATTAAATCCAACGATTGGAGGCTTTTTGAAAGTCCTGTGAAGAAGGTGAGAGCTGATTGGTTAGAAGTTTTGTGATGGTTGTATTTGACATCAAACCTAATTTGATGCTAGAGGTTGTACTTATAAAATAAATTCAAAAGTTTGGGGTCGTTAAGATTTTTTAAATAAATCAATACAGTGAAGACATTTATCATGTTGCAAAAAATATGTTCTTTTGAACTTTCTATTCATCAAAGAATCCTGAAAAAAAATTAACCACGGTCCCCACAAAAACATTACAAAAAAATAGTTTTCTGTTATGTTTTCAGCTTTGCCATCACAAGAATAAATTACATTTTAAAATATATAAAAAAATCAGTTTGCCACCTTGCTGTGCATAAAAGTCTTACCAATCCTTGACTTTTTAATGGTAGTGTATAGTTTATTAATTGAATTAAAAACATAATGTACCTCTAGTCTGCTGCAGATATTACTTGACACACATTTAAATGAAAAAATGAACACAATATTTGTACATTCATATCTTGTGTTTGTATATTATTTGTCATGGTTCCAGCTCCCGCCGCCAGTACCAAAGAAGACATTGCGTAAGAGTGTGACAAGGGAAAAATCTTTGGATCTCCCTGACCATCAAAGACAGGAGGCACGACGGCGCCTCATGGCGGCCAAACGCGCAGCTTCATTCCGCCAAAATTCAGAGTCGACTCTTTCTTTTGAGAGACAATAACTTTATACACGGTGCACTTTCAGATTTAAAACTTTGCAGGATGTTTTCATTCACTTGGAGCGGTGTTATACACTGCATGAAAGGTAATTTTCAAAAATCCATAATAGGGGCACTTTAATGTGTTCAGACAATTTAATTTATTCTATACAAGTGGAATATAATTTAAATATTGTCAGTTATCGGTTTATATTTATCGGCCAGAATTTTATTACCAATGCTTTCCTATTTCACATTATCTGCTGATTCAAGACCACAGCTTCCCAAGCTATTTTTTAGCTAAAATGGAAGCGGAATTTTACAGTTAGTTTATTTCTTTATTTAGAGGAATATGTTAGTGTAGCAATTAGGGATGGGCGATATCTTATCGTTTGCGATATACCGGTAAAAATTCTCCCCACGATAAGAATTAGTCTTCCTGCGATAATAACGATAAAGTCTAGTTGTTGACATATTTCTGTGTGCGACAATGCGGAGCGACATCACGGAAAGCGGACGTGAAATTGAGAAGGAGTAGCCTATATCGCTAAATGAGGAGCTCGAGCTGTAACTGGTTTGGTTAGGGCTGTACAGTGCACAAAAAATCAGTCTGAATAAATGTACTACAGTAGCACGTGTGCGATTCCCTATTAATTTGTTGTGTCTCCCAAAATGCGTAATAAACATGCTTTTAGTCCCGGTGTCCTCATATGAGGACATGTATGAAATCAACCTCCTGTTTCGTAACAAAGTTATATTTTGATTTGAAACCCCATAACATTTTCCTGAGATGTTGATTTATGACACAGTCTAAAAATTTGTCCGATTTAAATGACAATTACAAAATATTATCATATTTCCATAAGAGTGTCACTAAATTAATATCAGACATTTTTGAAGACCAAGGAGAGTGGGTGGTCATAGTGAAACATCCAAACATTTAGTATCTCTGAAAAGCCCTGAATGTGCTCTGTACAGGACATCCAGACTTAAAACTGTGGCATGTATAGTCTCAGAGAAATTCACTAAAATATAATGTCCTCATATGTGGATGCAGGGTCTCAGGAGGTTAATGCTCACCCTATTTTGGGTAAAAATAGGAAAGATAATACTTTTCTTAAAAGAAACAGGATTCCCTGAATTATCGTCATTGATATGATTATCGTAATAAATACCAGAAATATCGTGATATATTTTTAAGCCCATATCGCCCATCCCTAGTAGCAATTTGTAGTTGCGGTTAATTTCAAATGGGCTTTTAACCGGCATTGCAATTACAGACATGCCAATTTAGAGCACATTTTCTTAAAAATGCAAGTTGCTAACATGGTTGCCTGATTTGTTAAGTATGTAAACTCAGATCTTTATCGTAGCTGTAGTCCTTATTTAGCGACTTGTTAGCAGCTAGCATTTTAAAGCACACAACTGCTTCAAAATCTAAATTCAATGACTTCAATTACTTTAATTTATGTTATATAACAAAACATAACCTTATTTTACTCACGAAAACTGTTATTCTGAAAAACCATTACAAAATTTCCTCAGGCAACCAATGGCTAAAAACCGCTAATGCTAACTCTTCTGGACACAATTTCATTCGTATTCAATGTGTTAGTTAAATTCGATATAACTAACTTAAATGTTGTACCTGGTATTTGTTTGGGGTTGTATTTTCTTTACTTCTTAGAGTGTCATGACTAGCATTAGCTTAGCAGTGTGCTAACACAACTCCCATCTAGGGGTGGGCAATATGGAAAAAAATATATCACAATTTTTTTTTTTTTATATATATCACGATTCACGATTTTATCACGATTCTTTGTCATGTTGGTTTTACTATTTTGTAAGTTGTCTAAGCATTACATCCAAACTAATTTCCCTATTATAAAGACAATGCCTTTCAAGGTAAAAAAAAAAAAAATGAATGCAGATATTTAGGCCAAAGTGGGCGAAGATAGATACAAATATTTGTCATTATTTTATCTTTGTTATTAAAAATAAGAAAAAAGATACACATTACAACTACACATAATATACAAATAAAACAAACAGTGCTTTATTTTCAGTGTATTTAGCAGGAGCATTCAAGAAATTTAATGCACAAACATAAAGATAAAACACTATATAGACTGATTCCTAAAGCAACTGTATTAAAGTTTTTCAGTCAAGAATGAGTGATTTTTCTCTTTGTGTTTTGTTGTTTTATTAATGTTAAAGAAATAGTTCACCCAAAAATAAAAATTCTGTCATCTGTCTTTCAATTCTGTCATAGTGTTTTATTTTTATACCATCATTTACTCACTCAAAAGTTGTTTTAAACCTGAATTAGTTTCTTTATTCTGCTGAACATAAATGCTATTTTGAGGAACGTTTTTAAAACGAATCCAAAGCCGTTTCATGTTGACGTCAACATGAAACATTAGCATATTGCCCGCCCACTTGTTGGTCTTTTTGCTTTGGTCTGAATGAAAATGCAAATTCATTCTTTGCCACTAGGTGCCGCTTTTGGAGCGGTAAAAATAGCTGTTTCCCCGGTAACGCTGTACACAAAGCAGCACTGCGCTCACAAACGCTGCTTTATCAGGCATTACAGGCAGGATGAAATGAAAATGAGACTAATCGAACCAATCACCACAGATTAGCGTCACGCAA
Source organism: Sinocyclocheilus anshuiensis (assembly GCF_001515605.1). NCBI lineage: Eukaryota > Metazoa > Chordata > Actinopteri > Cypriniformes > Cyprinidae > Sinocyclocheilus > Sinocyclocheilus anshuiensis. Next base: position 470,143 of record NW_015557082.1, on the reverse strand, counting down.
ACGAGGGGTTTGGAAAAATGAATCGTTGGGCGAATTGTTTGGGAGTCGTTGAGCAAATATGGTAAAAATAAATGCATATTATAAGACAATGAAAGTGTTTTTTGACCTTGCATGCATGTCAACCTGTTGTTGGGGACTCCCAAAACCAAAATATGAACCTTTCATTACCCATAATAGGAGAACTTTAAAAGTTTACCTATTTTTAAGCTGCAAAAGTTGTGAGCGCTGTAGTATTATAGTTGCATAGAAAACAATGAGAAGGCATCGCAGTGAAATATGAATACGAGCTCTGTGTGAACAACCACTTAGAAGGTAGCTGTCTATATAGACAAACTTTGCAAGGTTTTGGAACACAGCTGAAATGCATTGCGTTCCTTAGATATTTTCAGGGAATTGTGTTGGATTTTCTTGCCGTAGGACCCCAGCATTCACCTTAATTTCTCCTCAGATCGGTCTTGCCTTCAAGGCAGCCTCATTTAATTTTCAATCCATCTCTACAGGTTAATCTCTTCTCTCATTCTCCATCAATTCTCAGGTACGAGGGAATCTAGCAGCCCCTCTCTCGCTCGTCACAAACGCTTAACATCAACACACACACTCCTGTAGCTCTCCCTCTCCCTCCACCTCAGGGTCTGTCCCTCAGGGCCCCTTCTTTGTCGCTATGGAGACGGCTAAAGAGCCCAATAGAAGCAGGATGTGTGAAGGTTAAAGTTTGTCTTTCTCTTGTTACTGTACGCCTGTCTGATTTCTTTCTTTCTTTCTTTCTTTCTTTCTTTCTTTCTTTCTTCCTTTCTTCCTCATTGAAGCACACATCCATGCCAGTATTCCTTTCCAGGCAGTCCGTCTCATGTCTGGTCTGTTTGGTTTCACGCTTCTCGTAATTTTTAATGTCTGGTCTGTTCGCCGAATGAAACTCAAGTGACTAATTCATGGATGTCTTTGTAAATTAGCATTTAGGGTTGAAAAGATTAAGAGAATGTTCCGATTTCTCTACAGCTTTGAATCAACAACATTTGTGTTCGTTATAGTGTCTATTAAATATGGTGTTTGCACAATATATCGATTCCATATAGGTTTTTAACCGATATTAAAATTCTTTTGATTTAATGTATTGATTAAAATTGGATATTTTACTGTGCATGCCAGTGTTGTTATACTTTTACTAAAGCTTTTACATTTTTTGAAATAAAATAAAATATAAATATTTAATTAAAAACTTAAACTTTAAAAGCTTAAATGAATATTAGAAATGTTCCCCTAACTGAAATAAACCAAGTTAAAGTACTATAATTACTAAAACTTGAACTAAAATTAAAATGAAACTGAAAATATAAAAACAAAAGCCAATTTAATAGCTTTAAATAAAATTTAAATACTACATAAATAATACTAAAATTACATGTTTAGATTTCCTTTGCCATTATCTAAAACTTAATATACAGTTAATATCTTAAAAAATAATAAATTAATAACACAAGCTAAATAACAATTTAAATGTAATCTTTAGCAAATCTCAAAATGTATATCAATTTTTCACGCTGTACATAATCATTGATAAACCTTTGTTAAAAAAAATTTAGATTTTTTTTTTTTTTAATTTTAGTTTGAAGGTAAAGTTTTAGTAGTTTTGTTGTGTGTTTTTATTGTATTCGTTTTTTTTTTAAGTTTTAGTTATTTTAGTACTTATTTTATTTCAGCTAGTTGGCAAGGCAAAATTTCTTTATTACATTATTACATAAAATATTTTCAAATTATTTTAGTTTTAGCTAACAATAGTAACCCTGATTCTGCAATTCACTAGCATTTAAAATGATAGAATTTTGTAATTAGTGTTTTATGTTTAATTTATTTAAACAAAATATTTTATAATTTTAATATCAGGTATCGAATAAATAATTATCAGTTTATCGGTATTGGCCAGAATTATATTGGGATCAACCAGAGTTTTAATGCCACTGTCTCGCTAGTTCACTCTGATTCAAGTCAAAAATTTAGCAAGCAAACTTGAGCTAAAATGAAAGCATGATATTTCTCAAAACATTTTGTAGTTGCAGTTCTTTTCATATAGGCTTTTAACCGCATGTTATTTTTGCTGAAAAGCACTTGAAGGTCATTCAGACATCCTGTTGTTTGGTGCTTGTCGTTTGAGAGGTATGATAATGGAAATAAAAATCCCCATCAGGAGAGATGAGAGACCCCAGTCCTTGAGATTGGACTGGGTCTGCGCACACGCACACACTCACGCACACACTCGCATCTCTTTCTCTCTTTGTTAAACCCTCCCGTATGAAGCGGGCAAGCTGTGCAAACACAATTTGTCTCTCCTTCAGATTCATACCCTGCCACTCTTCACCAGACATTTTCATAATTAATGTGGCCCAGGCGAGGGAGCCCAGCTGTGGAGCCCAGGGAATATATCGATTTATTGTTGTCTTGATTTAACAGCGCGGCCTGTCTCACACCGTTTTTTAATGAACACATGCCACAATAAAACTTCTAGAAGATGCCTGAATCAGCTTTCAAACACAACTGTCATGACAATAATCTTACAAAGCCAGATATTGGACTATCAACACTAGCAACGAACTGCACTTGGATATGCCATGTGACTGACACACAATGTGAATGACCACAGTTTGGTTTTGTTTAAAGAAATAGTTCCCCCAAAAATGAAAATGTACTCACTGTCAGGATATCCAAAATGTAGATGTTTGTTTTTTTGTTTTTTTCATTGGAACAGATTTGGAGAAATGTAGCAGTACATCACTTGCTCACCAATGGATGCTCTGCAGTGAATGGGTGCCGTCAAAATGAGAGTCCAAACAGCTGATAAAAACATCACAATAATCCACATGTAACTCCAGTCATCAGTGAACATCTTGTGAAGCAAAAGCTGTGTGTTTGTGAGAAACAAATCCATCAAGATGTTTTTAACTTCAAACGGTTTCTTTCAGCTAAAATACGAGTCATTTCTCAATGTTATTGCTTTCTCCGGTGTAAAAGTTGTCCTATCTAAATCAGGAGAGGAATATGCACAGCATGGTGATGGAGTTGTTACTTAAAAACCTCCGGCTTTTTGCCTCACTAGATGTTAATTAATGGACTGGAGTGGTGTGGATTGTGATGTTTTTATCAGCTGTTTGGACTCTCATTCTGATGGCACCCATTCACTACAGAGCATCCATTGGTGAGCAAGTGATGTAAAGCTAAACTTCTCCAAATCTGTTCTGATGAAAAACCTACTCTTCTACATTTTGGATGGCATTATAACATTTCATTTGGGAAAGTTTATAACAGGTTTGTTTGGTGTTGCAGAGCTGCAGAGGAGAGCTGGTGGTGGAGCAGGAGGATGGGGGAGAGGGGAGGTCCAGCTCTATGACACCCCATATGAGGAGCGCGTCCCAGGGCAGCCGGATCTGCCTGAGGAAGGGAGGGAGAGCAGGCTGCCACAGGACGACGAGAGGCCCGCTGACGAATACGACCAACCGTGGGAGTGGAAGAAGGAACACATCTCCAAGGCTTTTGCAGGTAAACCGACTAGCCGTTTTAACTTGCTTGGTTTTATGTGTCATCTGAGTTTGAGGGGGAAAAATTAAAGTTGTCTATTCTTCAGACTTCATTAAGTTTTTTATTAAAAGTTATTGTTAAATTTCTCATTTAAACGTTCATTACAGATTGTGAATTATATAGTGCTTTTTTTTTTTATTACCTTACTGATGTTCTTTTAAATTACATTTTTAAATAAAATATGCATAGTTATATATTAATTAAAAAATGTAAAGGAAAGAATTTTAAAAGTGAAAGTTTAATGAAGTAAATGAATAAAAGAAAATTACTAAATATTTCTCCACAATGACATCCAAAAGATTTGTTTGCAACAGTAGATTTAGGTGAAGGATTCTTTTACATTTTTAAATAAAAATAAAATAAATTAAATATTTATTTAAATGTTTAAAAGTAATTTATTAATAAAAATAATTATAAAAACAATCAATAAAAAAAATATATATATATATATATATACAGATTTGTGAAAATTAATTGTGAGCAGCATGTCCTAATAAAAAAAACAAATAAATAAAAATGAGAAAGAATTAACATAAAATAATTACATAATTTAAAATAAAGTAATAAGAACTATTCAAAATTACATTAATAATGAATGCATATTAATTCGTTTACTCATTCATTTTTTTGTATCAGTGAGATTAAGGTAAGTGTTTTTAAATGACATTTCTAAATAAAAATTAAATAAATAAAATATGTATTTAAAAAAAAAAAGCTTAAAAGTAAATTAATGTAGTACTTTAAAGAAGAAAAAAAAAAGAAAGAAAGTACTGGAAATGACTAAATAGACGGATGGCACGTCTCCACAGCACCATCCAATGGATTCATCCAACGTAACTGCCAAATTTGAGGTGAAGGATTCAGTGGGAAAGTATTTTTCATTGTTGCCTGCAGCAGAAAAAGGCGCAAAGGAAAATCAATCTGATTAAATCGTTCAATATCGTATTTCACTTGCAAACACGCTACATTATGGAAGTAAAACGGTTGCGAATGCTGTTTCATGTTGATTCTGTTTCATGTCCTACCACTGATCTGAGGCCAGTTTTATAGATCTCTTGATAATGATTTAAAGTGTTTTGGAAACAGAAGCCTTGAAGGGCAATTAGGAACCACAGAAGAAACAATACAGCCTGTAGGAATCAATTCTTCTTACTTCATTTATGTTTCATTGCGTTCTTTGGTATATTTTGGTTTAGGTAATTAGCATTTTTGGTTTTTGGTGGCAGAGGGATGTGAAAAGCGCTCCATATGGATGTTATTGGATCCAGTGAATGTGGCCCCGTGTGAAAGCAGTGCCGTGGGGCCAATCCTGTTTAATTGAGCTGTATCTCTGCGTCAGGGGTCAAGGTGACACTGGAATAAATCATCCCCCGCCTGGCTCACCATGCACGCATACACACACACAAACACACACTTTTTTTCCCATTAATTAAGGACTTTCTCAGCATGTCTGAGCATCAGTACAGCAGAACCAGTGGTCAGCAGTGCCATGCATGAGCACAGCACTTCCCAACATCGAAACTGCAATGGTTTACTGCTGCAGAAGCACTCTGTATTTTTAGCTGAGAGACAGAAAGTGAGCGCAAGGGGCCCGTGGTAACTGCTGATGTGACGACCTGCTTTTGTAGCACAGAAATAAAGAAAGAAAATAATTAATAAATGCCATGATTGCATATTGTGTGAGCTATAAAAATGGCATCTGATCCTGGTCTGATGGACCCTGATTATTTAGGGCTTCCTTAAGACTGACTAGTCAAAAGGAAGTGGTCATACATTTCATACTATTTGGCATTCTGTGTGTTGGCACATGCAAACAATTTTTAATTATCCTAAAGATATCACCTCATTTGTAGAGGTTTTAATCGATTTTTTAATTTTTTCTGTTTTATTAATTGTTAATTGTATAAATTTGATATTTTTTGGAATGAATGAATGAATTACAAATACATACACATTAAAATAATGTAAAAAAAATAAAAATTCAAATTAAATTCATTCATTCATTCATTCTGTGCGCAAATGGTTTCCACAGTGCCATCTCTTCATTCTCTTCAGCATCATCCTTTTTTTTTACATTTGAATAACCGAATAATGAAAAATAAATATAAATAATGAATAATGAAAATAAATATACACATTAAAATAATTTAAGAAGAAATATTTCAAAGTAAATTAATAAATAATGCATTTAGTTAACAATGAGTTTAGTTAATCATTCTGTGGGCCGCTCATCTCTAGTGTCTTCTTATTTTAGTTTTAATTACTCTTTTTAAATAAATTACACTTAGTAAATAATCAAATTTAAATATCAAATAAAATATACAAAATGACATAATTTAAAATGAAATATTCAAAAATAAATTATTAATGAATGCATTCATTCCTTCTCCAGAAGGCCATATAATGGGTTCGCTTGTAACTGCAAGATTTGTGTGAGGGGTTCAACTGAAATGAATTTTTCGACTGAGCAAATGAAAATCAATATGATTAAATAGCTGAATATCGTATTTTAATTGGAAATGTGCCATTTTACAAGTAAAATGGGTTTCAAGTAGAATCTGTTTCATATACTACTGATTTGAGGCCAGTTTTATAGATGACTGGATAATGAATTAAACCAGTGTTTTTGAAATCGAGGTCTTTGTTAAGACCAACTAGTCAACTAATTGTCCAATATTTGTACTTGGACATTTTCTAGTAGCTGCACAGCTCCACCACTGAATAGCGATGCTGAAAGCTCTTGTGTGTGTTGGTGCGAGTGAAGAGATTTGTGTGCAGAGACGGGGTGATGGTGAGGAGGGGGCTATAGCCTTATGAGTGGAGGGCCGCAATCAGTCACACACTGACACCTCCGCTCTCCTTCAACCTCCCTCCCTCTCTCACCCTTTCAGCTCTGACAGGTTTGTCCTCCTGCAGTGCTGACACACTCGGGCTGATAAACCACCGCAGGGGTGCAGGGGCATCTCCATCCACCTCCTCCCCCATCTACCCCTCCAGCAGTGGTTATTATCACACTCAGGGGAGAACGGAGTGAAAAAGATGACTGGACTGAGAGCAGGATGAGCTGAGGGGGACAGAGAGACAGAAGGACACATTAAAGCATCTTTAGCACATATACAGCCATTTTCAATTTGAGAAATGGTCTGTGATTGGACCATTTTAAAACCTTCAGACAATCAGAAGCTCAGTTACTATAGATGAAACATTAATTGCATTATGTTTTATTTGCCAAAGTGGTATGGCTAAATTCTAAGGGGCGTTCAACTAAAAACTGAAAACCTAAAATGCGTTCTGGCCATTTATTTATGCAACAACATTGTTTTGGGAGCCTGAAAACAAATTTTTGAAAATGACACAATGTAAATTTGTGAAAATGGTGACGTCATGTCCTTGCTTTTTACATGTTTGCATAGTGTTTGTTTACCAAGTGACATCGCCAACTACTGGCCTGTTTGTTTACTAAGTGACATCGCCAACTACTGACCTGTAGCATGAAGCCGGTTTCAGTTTTTACCCAGGTAAGTTCACATTTAGTTTGAGTAAACTCTGAGTTTTCGGGCTTAAAGGGATAATTTCACCCAAAAATGAAAATTTGATGTTTATCTGCTTACCCCCAGGGCATCCAAGATGTAGGTGACTTTGTTTCTTCAGTATAACACAAATGGAGATTTTTAACTCAAACGGTTGCAGTCTGTTCAGACATTGCGGTGAAAATCAGAGGTAAAAAACGATATAAATACTGTTCAGTCTCTTGCACAGACTGATCGTTTTGTGTCTTTTCACATCAATGTATCGTCATGAGCCGCAGGGTTTAATTTGGTTTTGTTTGTGTATGTTTTTTGACTCCCAAAGCCATGATTCCCATCCACTTCCATTATATGACTGACAGACTGCAACGGTTTGATTTAAAAATCTCTGTTTGTGTTCTACTGAAGAAACAAAGTCACCTACATTTTTGGGTGAACTATCCCTTTAAGAAGGTGGGTTGGTTGGTTTCGTCGCCATGGTAACTTATGCTACATGGCTACCCTGCTCCGGAGCAGGTTATATATTATATAATTTATAAATATATACATGTAAATAAATGTAAATATTTTCAAAATATATACTGTATGTGTGTGTCTTTATATACATAATATACACAGTACACGCACATATATGATGTAAACAACAACTTTTATTTTGGATGCGATTAATCGTTTGACAGCACATATATATAGACTATATACAGTATATAGTCTATATATACAGTATACATATATTTCTGAATAATTATAATATAAATAAAACATAAAATACAAAATAATATGAATGTAAAAATAAGGAAATACGCTGTTAATAATTGTAATAAAAAAACAATTATTGAAATTTTAAATGTTACACCCATATAGTGATATCAGTGAAAAATGATAATCTAAATAAAAAAACAACACAAATTGAAATTAAATGAAACAATATATTTTTGCAATGTAAAAATTGTATTATGTGTTTAATAAATATATAAAAAAACTAAACTATTTATAATATAAAAATCAAGGAATATGCTATTAAACTGTAAAATATGCTATTAAACTATAAACTAAAATTACAAAAACATTTATAATATATATATATATATATGTGTGTGTAAATGTATAGCTGTTTCCCAGGTAACGGCTGTACACAAAGCAGCACTGCGCTCACAAACACTGCTTTATCAGGCATTACAGGCAGGATGAAATGAAAATGAAATCGACCAATCACCGCAGATTAGTCTCATGCAAACGAGGGGTTTGGAAAAATGAATCGTTGAGCGAATCGTTTGGCAGTCATTAAGCAAATAAGGTAGAAATAAATGCATATTTTAAGACAATGAAAGTGTTTTTTGACCTTGCATGCATGTCAACCTGTTGTTGGGGACTCCCAAAACCAAAATATGAACCTTTCATAACCCATAATAGGGGCACTTTAAACAATTGTTTGTTACTACATACCTCCTGTAATTTCAAGTCAATCAGATCAGTGCACTGAGATATGAGTATCCATGTGTTTCCACTGTCTGGCGGCCATTTTGAAAGCTGTCTGAAAACATTCACCAAAAGAGTAGCTCCTTAAATGTGCATTTTTTAGATGTTTAAGCCTTTATTTTGGGTACGTTTCACTACTTACTGTAAAATTAAGAGATTAATGTTTAGACTTTTGCAGATTATAACCTGGAACTTGGATGTGGGAAATAATTACATTAGATACAAAAGATAGTTTTAGCAGCATAGCGCAGATGCTACAGAACACAATTAGCTGACTAACTGTATAAGATTGTGTGCTACGCTAATATATTACTTAGAAGATGGGTTGGTTTTGAGCAGGTTTCGTCGCCATGGTAACTTATGCTACATGGCTACCCTGCTCCGGAGCAGGTTTTATTCTGGGTTAGAGATCACAAATCCAAACTGGACCAATCAGATGTGAGCAAAGGGACATATATCTGATGGAATGAAGCCACTCGCCCGTATCTCTCGCTCCAAATTAAAGCAGTTTACAGTCAAAAGAATTTTAGAGACAAAATTGCCCGACTTTCGCAGCTAAACAATTGTAATTGTTTATAATTCATATAATATATTCATATCATTATTATATGAAGTGGCAATTAATTTTAAGCTTCGTATTTAATTATAAGACAATGAAAGTGTTTTTTGACCTTGCATGCATGTCAACCTGTTGTTGGGGACTCCCAAAACCAAAATATGAACCTTTCATAACCCATAATAGGGGCACTTTAAACAATTGTTTGTTACTACATACCTCCTGTAATTTCAAGTCAATCAGATCAGTGCACTGAGATATGAGTATCCATGTGTTTCCACTGTCTGGCGGCCATTTTGAAAGCTGTCTGAAAACATTCACCAAAAGAGTAGCTCCTTAAATGTGCATTTTTTAGATGTTTAAGCCTTTATTTTGGGTACGTTTCACTACTTACTGTAAAATTAAGAGATTAATGTTTAGACTTTTGCAGATTATAACCTGGAACTTGGATGTGGGTAATAATTACAGTTAGATCCAAAAGATAGTTTTAGCAACACAGCGCAGATGCTACAGAACACAGTTAGCTGATTAGCTATATAAAACTGTGTGCCAAGCTATAGAGCTGCACGACTATGACAAAAATCTTCACTACTTATTGTAAAATTAAGAGATTAATGTTTAGACTTTTGCAGATTATAACCTGGAACTTGGATGTGGGAAATAATTACATTAGATACAAAAGATAGTTTTAGCAGCATAGCGCAGATGCTACAGGACACAGTTAGCTGACTAACTGTATAAGATTGTGTGCTACACTAATATATTACTTCACAGGCATTACTGGCTTGTACTTTTAAATCCATAATATTATAAATTGTCAGTTTATTGCTGGTCTGTGGTTTTACAGTGCTGTAATTTTTAAAGATTTCATGTTATTGTAAGGTGAGCTTAACCCTTAAATGCATGAATGTTTTGCCAATCATTATTACATATTCAGGTTTAGCGACCCAGACCTCTATATCCAGCACGGATGGATCTCTAACTGCTGCAATAGCAAAGAAACTCTTGATATTTTAAGAAGAATTACAGAAGAATAAAATAAAGCATATTTCGTTACCTTTTGAAACTTAAAAGGGTTCAATTTGAGCAGATGGTTTTACCATCGCTGTCATCGTCAGAGCACACTTCCACAGTAGCCGAAAGTTGATGTCTAACTTTAAAAAATGAAGGAGGGAGAGGGTAGAGAATGATGTCCCGGGTCGCAAAAGACCCGAGGTATGCATTTAAGGGTTAAAGGGTACACTACTATGAACTTCAGCTTCAGTGTGACATCAATAAGAAAAAGTGTAATTTCATAGATATTGTTAATGATAGTTGTTCATAATAAAATATGTATGAACTTAATACATGACCTAGATTATTTATTTTGCAAAATATTGTCATTTTAATAAATATTACATGAAATTTATTAAAAATTGTTGCTGTTAAGCTCGGTGTGCTCTCTTTAAGCTCTTCCACACTGAACGTCTATGTAAATACTCCAGAAACAGACTTTACAGATAAACTGATGGTTTTCACTTTAATTTAATCTTTATAAAATGGTTAATAACTTATTTTCACAGCTTTAAGATGACAAAATTGAGACCTAACTATAGTTTTTATGCCCAAAGATGAAAGAGGCATGTCGTCCGTACAATGAAGGAGCCATCAGAAACCTGCTGTATCTGTCCAGGAAAAAAGCAGCTAAAGGCTGGAATACACTACATGACTTTTAAAATCTGAACTGATTTTTAAAACACCAGGCATCATACACTTACAGACTTTGTAAATAGTCACAAAGGAAAACTGGCCATCATACACTAAACGACTGAGGATCTCACACTAGCAGACTTTAAAATCCTTCCTATCACAACAAACTCAGGCAGAAATGTGCGCATTGTTGCTAGGAGACGCATGACAAATGAAAACAGTGTGTTTTAAAATCTGCTGAAAATATCAAACATGTTTGATCTCCTCTGACTGGATGGAATCAAAGTCTGAAGCTAAAAAATCAGAGTCTGTGACCATCATACACTACGCAATTTTCTTTGGAATCAGTCGACTCAAATCTGCAGACTGGCTCTGGCCTTTGGCAACTAGTGTCAACTTCTCCAGACTGTAAATCTGTGGAAAATCGGGGCAAAAATCGTGCAGTGTATTCCAGCCTTAAGAGACGATAGATAAGTTGACATCCATTTAGTAAGAGGCTTCATAATGAGGCTAGTTTCTGTGTTCATCCCCATGAATGAAATGTTTTATTGGTTTGTTTTATTTGATTTTTGAATGTGTTACTTAGCTGAATGTGGATTAGTATAGATTTTGCAATGTGCTTAAATGACACTTCACTATGAATTTTTCAATTATTCTTTAAAAAGGTTGTTTAAAATAAACAAGAATTTTTAATAAAACATGATGTGAGCTTAATGGGAACAGGGGTGTGCTTAAAGGGTACAGAAATGTACCCATTAAGCACAGCCATACTTTTTGCATTTACATCTTAATTATAATGCTTTTGTCATTTAAAATAAAATGAAATATTTTTGTGTGAGAGATTATTTTATTTGAACATAACTTCTTATGCTGAAACCGATATCTTGTGCACTAAAAATGTAGATTTTGGTGAGCTTAATAGGTACGTTTACCCTACTAATTTCATTGTGACTTTAATTTATTTCAAATGTTTATATACACCTAATAGTAAAGATGTTTTATTGTTCAAAAATGTTCGATATCGATACCTTTACTTTGATACTGGTTCCTGAACGATACTTTTTCCGATACCAATTTTAGGAAATTGTTTTAACAAGACTACATTACACATTTTCTCAAAAAACTTTCATTTTATTTCTTCAGCTTGTTGACATTTTCACACTTTTATAAACATCCATTACACTTCCGTTTTCAGTTCTGTACATAAGAAACATTTCTATGGATGAAACATGAAGCTAATAAATACATGATTACGACAGTATGTGATTTGCATGTGATTTTCATAAGATTCTGCCTATTTTCATAACAATACAGGGTGTTTGCGTGAGAAATGGTAAGCCGGTATAGCAATTAGCTTGATACAAAAGGCTACAAATAGCATATTTCAGCAACATTATATGGCCAAAACACACATTAGATCGCAATCGGAAGTTATTACAAGCACTCGATAGTGGTTTGAAGTGAGTTGAGTAAATGTGTAGTATACATCTTACAAATCTTCTTATGTAGTGTAGCATGATGGTCACGTAACATGCGTCACGTAGTGTGGACGAGATTATCGAAATTCGGTACCAAACAACAAATTTTTTTTGATACTTGATGGTATTAAGGGCAGTTTGGTCTGTGCCTAATAGATCTATACAGACAGAGATTTACATACCATGTTCTCTAATTCTATAGACCTACAGGTGTACAACCATCTAACACTGGCTCGAGACGTTCCCGGCTCTTCACTGTATAACTGTAATGCTCTACATTAACTGTCCCATCACTCCTGCGGTTCCAGCATGCCTGTCAGACCCAGTCAGGCTGACAAAGGGCAGTGCATCAGTGCCTGTTAGCGGGCCTGCAAAAAAAACCCACACTGAAGAGCGCCAGCCACTCGCCACAAAGGTCATCTCTGGGCTACAATACATCACGCTGGGGCAGATGGCCACAGCATTCGTACATCATTACTACCAAAGCACAAGGCTATAGAGAAATGCGTCTCTGGCTAGAAATGTGCAGAGATGGCAGATTACTCTAAGTGCGAGAGCCCATCTGGAATAATGAAAGCCTCATTTGAGCATGTAATAAAAAGAAACAATATTACATCAGTGCAAAACTGTGATTAAGTCTCAATTTACACAATAGATGTTATTACCAAAGGTGCAAACAAACTCTTAATGCGCTTTATGCTTTGGTAGCATTTTATGTGAGCTGTAAAACCTCATCTGGAGGCTTTTTTTTCTTGGTGTCTGGATTCAATTAACATGTTGTGGCAGCTAACATGCACAGATTTTAATGCTAATGTGACAATTAAGACTGAGATGTTGCTACATCTGAATATTTTGCTGTCATTTTACAATATTCAATATATATTTCTTTTTTATTGTTTTTCACAAAAGTAACAAGAAAGAATATTTAATAATTTTTTATGAATAATTTTACCATCCATCCATCCATCCAGATAAATATATCATTATGCATATTTGATAGATTTCTATCAAATTTCTGTAATTTCTATTTTATTTTCTGTAATTATATGTAATTATATAAATATTTATTAATATTTACCTGCACAATAATTACTTTTTTCACACCCACACACATATACATATTATATATATTACATTTTAATACTTTATATAGCATATAAACAATCACAGCATTTATAGCATTGATTAATTTTACCTCGTCACCAAGTCATTGTGAATAACAAATATTTTGTACATCACCTAAATCAAGTAAAATTTGAGAAAACTGGGAAAATTCTATTTATATTTACCGCACAGAGACCGTATTAATGGTCACAATGACTAATAAAGTTAATGTGCTATTTACCTCACTTATTGTTCTTGTAATTACCGGAAAACAGTACTAAGAAAATCCCATTTCTCCCCTTTCATTACATTCATCCTTTTACGCTCCACTGTCTGAGCTTTTTATCTTCTGTAAACCACTTACCGCCCTCTTTCCTCTCTCTCTTTCATTTTTCCTCCTAAGTGAGATGATATTCCCTCTTCCATCCCCCCCCGCTTGTATCCCTCTCTCTCCTGCCTCAGTGTATTTGCGCGAGAGCGAATTACCAGGACATGCCTTTTCATTACTGTCACAAAGAGAGAAAGAGAGGGAAATAAATTGATATAGGAGCCATTCTCGCTTCCCCCGGGCTTGCTTACAGCCGCTTGACAGACCCGGGACATGCGAGCCACCACTTTCTCTCTATTTCACTCACACCAACCATGTTCCCTCAGCAGCCCTTGCAGCCAAACCAAATCCTCCACACAATTGATCCAATGGCACTTCGGTTTGGGCCGAAGCCTTCCAAGAAAAGTGTGTAAGAAGTTTTAAAGGGGACACATTCGAAAATACGTCTATTATTTTTACACTTTGCACAATCCTTTATTCTGTGACTCCTTTAAACCCCAAAACCAAGTCAAGAACACATACAAGCATTGATGGACAAAATGACGGACAGCTATACCACCGTTCACATCCTCTACCGGTGTGACTCGATGATCTACAGTCGGTGGCATGTTGCTGAATGCATCTCTGCGGTTGATTAGCGTGGTAATGAGTGCAGAGAGGCTTGAGGGACGTGCCGGGCAGCCGTGTGGCTTAAGTGATTGTGGTAATTGAGTGGATAGTGACAGCTTTGCAATGGCCTAATTAAGGCTCACTGGACTGGGGCCAAGATTTTACCGTCATAGTCACACTTTTAACAACCGAACCGAGATGGAAAATGGAGCTGAAATGCTAATAAAACCAAACCATCTGTTGTGAAGGCATGTCAGCGTATAAGCAAAGGAGTCTGGGATATGTTTTATACGACATAACACTGAAAGATTGTGCTAAAAAGCATTGCAAACAGCTGTGAAAACTTTATTTTTTACCTGAGGGACACATTAGTATTAGTATGTGTTACTATACCTTTAAGAGATGCACGATATCGCATCAGACCAATATCGGAATCGGCCAATAATGACTTTAAATATAAATATCGGCATCAGCCCGGTATGAAAAATGATGCTGATATGTCTTGCCGATAAGAGGAATACATTAACTCTCATGTGCTCAGGGTGTGCTAGTGATTAGATCACGTCAGCATTGTGGCTCATTCTTGGAGCAAAGTTTTGCATGAATGGTGATTAGATTCACTGTTTTGGATCGCTGCTTTTAAACTAAGAAAGCACGTACTGAATGACGCGTTCGGTGTATGATACAGTAAACAGTAATAGCACGTGCAGTGGCAGCAGCGGCAGCGCAAACAGCTGGGAAAATGTTACTTTTTTCCTGAGGGCCACTTATGTTACGTTTTGCTACTGTATCTTTGAGACCATATGCTAATGAATATCATTCTCATTGGCTAGACTCTCTGAATGTGAAATCGCTCCAGATTACTCACAGGATGTTTTTCGCGTCACTCACATGAATAAAAACATTGCGCATGCTTTCCTCCATTTTCTGATACAACCGGACATGTCAATAAGCTCTTTGCCGATTGGCTTGCGCGACAGCGCGTCATTCGAATGTCCCGCTTGAGATTGAGTTTTTCAACTTGCGCAGAAGACACGACTGAGATGAATATCACATGTTTGTGGCTATTGCGTCACAGAATTCACATCTTTCATGCTGGCCAGTGCGAATTCATGTGTATTCGCACCTTTGCATTGACTTTGTATGTTGTATCTACTCGTGCAAATAATTAAATTCACTTTTGGTGTATGCTAATGACCAACATTCTGATTGGCTAAGCTCTTTGAATGTAAAATGAGTAAAAGCACTGCCATCAAGTTCCTAAATACATAAAAGGTACTTACATAGCAGTCATATGTTAATTAGCTTACGTGATTTCTAAAAGGACAAAAATGTTTTTGTAGCTTAGCAAGCTGCTTTGACATCTTACATGCTAACTGAAGCATAACTTCATAATTGATTTAACACTCTTCATAGGATTTAACTCAAAATGGAGCGACTTATAGCCTATAAATATATATATATATACAGTATATATATATATATATACATATACCTGTATGTATGTGTATATGTATGTATATATATATATATGTATGTGTATGTGTATATATATAATAATGCACAGGGAGCGGGGCGAAAGAGTCTGTGACATTCTCTTCAATAATTCACCAGTCAGCGGGGGATGTATGGGCCCGCCTGTTTCTTTTTCCAAACATCACCCCATCGTCTTCTTTTCGAGAGGGTGCGATGAAGGGGGTGGAGGCGTCGGATGGTGGTCCGTTTATAAAGATGTCACACATCTCCCCTTTGGCCTATTCTTCATCTTGTAATCCTGTTTGAGAGTGTGATGCGCTTGTATGCGTTACAAGGTGCCCCATGTAAGTGTGTGAGTTGGAATTGAGATGACTGGGATGCACAAATGTGGAATTTTTGGGCCGATAATTTTACTTTTTAAAGTTTACCCATTCTAACTAGCTGAATAGGTAGTTAATTAAAAACGATTCCTAAAATTATCTGAGAATAAGATCAGGATTGAACTTTTGTTGTTTAGTGGAACATACATCAATTAAGTTCTTCATGGAATTCTTTACATATTCTGAAAGTATTGGAATTCAAAAGCAGAAAACTGTGCATCTCTAGCTTGAATACATCGCAGTGGCTCCTGTTTGAGTGTGTATATAGGTGTTGGTAATGAGATTTATGGGATTGAGATGGTAATTAGATGTTGAGTCAGCTCTCACATTGCATTTCCTGCCTGATAAGCAATGCGTGAAGACTGACATCGGTGGATTGTCTCTCTTTTCTCAGTTATCTCTGTTTCTCACCATTCTCTCTCTGTCTTTCACTCTCTGCATCACACGCTCGCTCTTCGCCGACATAGATATGAAAGATCTGACCGAGCTGCCGTGGCCTCCTCCGGTCGGACAGCTGGAGGAGGAGCCCATCTTTGGCGAGCAAGGTGAACTTTGACCCCTCCTCCCCACTGCTGCCCCTCCAGTGTCCTGTATCTGTCGAGCTCGCTGAGTCACTGTTTTGCTGGAAACCTCCCGTTTGCTTCCCATTTGATTTAAATCGCTCCCACTCATGCTGCTCTCATCACAGTAGCATGTGATGACAGCATGGGGTCAGTTCTGTCTTCCAGTTATGTTTTCACTTGGGATGACACCATATTACAATTCTAGCCAATATCAGTGTTGTTATCGTTAGCTAAAACTATTCAAAATCATTTTCGTTAATTGACATAAAGCTGAAGTAAACTGATATAAACGTTATTTGATGAAAGATGAAAGATGAAAATTTTAAACCTAAACAAAAATTAGAACAAGTTGATTTAAAGTTGTAACAATATTACTTAAAATAAAATAAAGCAAAATGTCAATATTTTAAAAATACAAAAGCTAATAAAAATGACAAAAGCAATAAAAATTACTTAAACTTATGCTAAAATTGAAATAAAAACTGAAAATATAAAAATAAAAGCTAATTCCAGATAAGGTGATAATTATTTCCATTTTGTGTCCATTCCATTTTCCATTTCGATCATCAATAAATGGCGGATATTGTCATTCTAAAAGACTAAAAACTAAAATAAATAAATAAATAAAAGGCCTTAACTAATGGGCATTAGGACCCAGGGGAGGCTGTTTCTGCTGCTGTACGCACTATTGACTGTTGACACAATCGTACTACGGACATGTCATTTTGTACTTGCATTCAACGATCCAAAACAGAGAATCTAATCACCATTCAGGCAAAAGTTTGCTTCAAGAATGACCACACTGCTGATGTGATCTAATCGCGTGATAATATCGTGCATCCCTACTAAATGTAAAAACAAGTGAGCATGCAAAATTAAATATCCATCCTAACGATAAATTTACTGATAAATTAAAAAATATTGGCAGATTTAAACGGCAAGACTTGAATTTGGGGTGGCAATGATAATCTAAATGTTACAATGTGAGAAAGGAGCATGTAGAATTAAATGCCTATCTACCGATAAATGTAAAAATATTGGTCAATAACCGATAAGGTGCCGAAAACTTGTGCATCCCTGCTTGATTGATACTTGAGTTTGATTCCACCCCGCCTCTGGATCCACAGGTCTCTTTTCACATTGTTTTTTTGGTTCTGAAACCTGGTATGTTTGCGTTATAAATGTGCCACCTTAATTTCCTACAACCCTCTATTGTTACTCCTTGCTGTTTTGGTTTGGACTCCTCCTGTTCTGCAATACAAGTATTGTTAACTGTCCTAACCAGGCATGATGTGACTCATATACACCATTTTCAATTTTGTTATGTTGCAGCCTGATATTACAATTGTTTAAATTCATATTTTTCTTATTAATCTACACTCCGTACCTCATAATGACAAAGTGAAAACAGAATTTTAGAAATGTCTGTAAATGTATTAAAAAGAAAAAACTGAAATATCACATTTACACAAGTATTCGGACCCTTTGCAACAAAACTTGAAATTTTGCTCAGGTGCCTCCCATTTCTCTTTATCATTGCTGAGATGTTTCTACACCTTGATTGGAGTCCACCTACCCCCAATCCAGGTGTGCAAAGCTTGTTGCGTCATACCCAAAAAGACTCGAGGCTGTAAATGCTGCCAAAAGTGCTTTAACTAAGTACTGAGTACTTATGTAAATGTGATATTTCAGTTTTTTCTTTTTAATAAATTTACAGACATTTCTAAAATTCTGTTTTCACTTTGTAATTATGAGGTACGGAGTGTAGCTTAATGAGAAAAATGTAACAAAATTGATAAAAGTGAAGGTGGTCTGAATACTTCCTGAATGCACTGTATCTGATGTTATCGGATGTATGAAACAGGCTTTTCGACCAGTGACATTTCACGATAGGTGGTTCAACTCAGTGCAACAAGACAGAAACCACTTTGTCAACTGCATTCACATTTTGCCACATAACCATCATGGGAACTCTAAATCTGTGATAATCATGAACGAGTTTTATTGTTTTGTCATGTCATTCCTGGTTACTATGCAATGTTATAAAACTGACAAACTTTTTCAATCACTTTTCTACTGCTCTTTGACATTGAATTAAGTCATTTTCTCTCACTGTGCCCATGCAGTGCAGTTTGAGGGTGCTGAGTGGGACCATTCCTGTTCTCCTACAGAGCGCCTGAGGTGTCCCAGGCCTCCACCAACCACAGGCAGCATGAAGCTACGCAAGCCCAGCGATCCTCATTCAATGATCGGCGAGAGAGTGGATCCCACCCTGCCCCTGGAGAAACAAGTGTACGTCCAACACGCACCACAAACCATTAGAGGTTTGAAGAAAAAATTAAGAGAGGAACAGAGACAGCTAAGCTAAAAATGCCACAATTAGAATGCTATCCCATAATGCATCTTGTGGCCGCTACATTGAAATTCTGTCATCGGTTACTCACCCTCATGTCGTTCCAAACCTGAATGTACGTATTTTCCTCTGTGGAAGATATTTCGAAGAATGCCGCAATGGTACAATGAAAGTCAATGGGGTCCAAAACATCAAGACATTTTTTTCTTTTGGTTTCCACAGAGAAAATAAAAAGTCATACAGGTTTGGAACGACATGAGGGTGAGTAACTGGTGACAGAATTAGCATTTTTGACATTTTCAAGGCACTTGATGGTCTCAGTGTGACGTCTCGCGCCTGTGGGAACATCAACCTAGTGTGTTATTGTTTTATGGCTATGAGAATATGATTAATGTGGGCGGTGTGCAGACTTGGGCCATTAGAAAGTGCAGTCAAGTGCATCCAAAATATTGCTGCAAATTAGTCAGCTGTTCAGGATACAGAATTCCCCAGACATATCAGATGGCAGCTGGGGTCTCATAGGAAAACATGCCACAAACACACACGCTCATTTTACAGGTGTCATATTCAACACATTTGAAGTATGATTAAACAGTTGATTTAGTTTTCTAAGGAACATTTTCTATCCTCTTTGACCCTTAGAATTAAATGAGCTGTTTTTGTTACTGTACCTTTAAGACTTCTATATGTTAATGACTTATCTTATGATTTGCTGACCTCTTTGTGTGCATGCTGTCTTTCAGATGGTATCACGGCGCTCTCTCGCGCTCAGAGGCCGAGTCTCTGCTGACCCTCTGTAAGGAGTGCAGTTATTTGGTACGAAACAGCGAGACCAGTCGCTTGGACTACTCTCTCTCTCTGAGGTACAGCGCTGCACCTCTTCCTCCATCAGCCACAGCAACATTTTATTTCTCCATTCCTTCCATTACCGTTAAATGAAGTGAGCAAATCTCATCCCCATTACCCCATTTCAGCTAATTGCCTTGTGTTTTGCTTCATTTGTGTCTAGTTGTCTGTATCTTAGTTGTTTTTGTTCTTCATTCTTACCTACAACAAGAATTGTTTAAAAAAAAGAAAATATTGCTAATATAATGTAATATAATGTTTTTAATTTTATTGTGCATTTCATATGTATATCTTACATTATTTCCTTAATTTTGTATAATAATATATTAATATTTTCAATATATTTTTACATTTGTTTACTTGTGTATATACCTTACATTTATTTCTTAAAATTATAAAATTATAAATATAATAATTATATTTTTCAATTGTGTATTTTATAAATATATGCTGTACATTTATATATAATATATAATGTGTTGTTATATTAAATGTAATTATATTTTGCATTATACATATCTGTATCTTACATTTATTTCTATTTCTATTTTATAATATATAATAAATATATACTTACATTTATTTCCTTCATTTTTATAATTTATTTTACCACACTTTTTATTGAAATAGGCACACCCAAGTCTCAAGATTGTGTTTTAAGCATTTTTAATTGTTTTAAACAATAGCTATGGTAATATAGTAAAAACATTACATTAACATTATAATGTTTTATGTGATATATTTAATATGTTGCTATTAATGGTTGATTTGCTATTAATAATTGCCTATTTTGGCCACCACAACAATGTGGAGACTTACCTGCTGTCATGTGACATTTTATAGTGCGTGTTGGACAGCATTACTTAAATTATCAATTTGATTTCACTGTTTGATCTCATATTTGCTCTTCTATTGTTTTACCGTGTTATCATACTGAACATTTTCTTCTAATTGTGTTTTTGATTGAATTTTCTCCCTTGCCTCTTTGGACAGAACGGCCCCGTCTCATTTGCACACTGATGTGCTTTCCGATAGGCTATCAGCTCGAGCGATAGTGCTTATCTGGTCAAATCTCGCAGCTCTAATTACCGCCTTGATCCAGAACCCCTGATCCCCCTCCTCTTTTATTCTCCCCGAGCTGTAATCAGGCAGGTGAACAGCTCTTCAGTTCACAAAGCTTTAATGAATATGAATGACCTGCTGAAAGGCTTTCGCACACCTGAACACACTCAGTAATCACACACACCTAGTATTGCGAGCACACTTCATAAGTCACAGGCAAAAACACTCCAGAACACGTTCAGCAACATGCTGAGACTTTGTTCACATGAATCAGATTTTTACAAGCTCGATTCAAAACGCATTCGTACGACAAAAGAATGAATGAACGGCGCTGTCTGATGAGATATCGTGGGCCATCTACAGCCTCAGAGGCCTGATCCAAATCAAAGTGACAGCGGCTCAACGTGGAGAGCTTTGAACGAGCCGCCATTGAGATTCACAGGCTTTATTTTGAGCCCAGATTTTTCTATAAGTGACTCTGTTCGTCACCTGGCAGATAATACCTTGTTAGAGACGACAAACACGTCAAGTCTCGAATTTGAACGCACTGCTTGATTTTGAAAGGGGCGAGAGAGATGTTCTCAGCCTCCATGGGTTTTCATTCACACTTATTAAGGTGAATGGTATATAGTACAGTATGACAGCTTCAAACTAACAAATGACTTCCTGTTTCTATACATAGAAATCCAGCCTTTTGGGCTGAGCCGTCTTAAAGGGGAGGTCGAAAATAATATTCACACCAAACTGTGCTGAAGTTATGATATTCTTTTACACCATCACTCAGATTGTCCTATTTATCGCCGGTAATCTTTTGTTCACCGCTGACCCAAATACCAGATTCACAACCCCACCTAGGGATCAGGTTATATTAAAGCTGTCGAGTCATGATAAAATGATCGGAATTTATCTGTGGTTAGTTTGCTGCCATCTCTATTGCAGATCTATATTTAAAAAAAAAGAAAAAAAGTACTATGATTCAAAGGCACTGTTTGATTACCATATTTATATACAATGGTCCTGTAAAGTACACTGTAAAAAATAAATCCGTAAAATAACAGGAAAAAGTTCTGGCAGCTCACGGACATTTCTGTTAACTCTAAAACACAATTCAATGAAGTGTGAAATTCAAAATACAACTGTAAAACATAATTCCTTCAAATTATACAGTATATTGTGCCCTATTTTTACAGATTTTTTTTAGTGTACATTTAAAAAAAAAAAACAATATTGGCATGGTATCAAAGTAGATCAGAGCAAAGTATTTTTATTGAATTTATTTGGGGGGAAATACTTTTTTCGGGTTTATTTATTTCATTGAACAAAGTATTTTTTAATTTTCATGTCATTATATTTTGTGGAAAGTATTTATTTGATTATCCAGGCTCATTGTTTTAGCATTTCATAGCACAGAGCAAAGTATTTTTATTATTATTATTATTATTATTAACTTTATTTTATTTTGGGTAAACATTTGTTTGATTTTCAGCCATATTTAATTTGTGCATTTTATAAAACAGGTTAAAGTATTTTTCGTTTCGTTTTGTGTTTTGTGCTTGTTTTTTGTGTTCCGTTTTTGTAAAATACTTTTTAAAATACCACAGTACTGGCATGGTATTGCAGCATTAAAAAAAAAATCCTTGTATTACCATGATTTATTTGGTAAGGTAATACCTTGGTTTTTTAAATAGAACAAATTATTTTTTATTTTATTGTGGGAAATAATTTTTCCAGGTTTATTATTTATTTCATAGAAAAGTTTTTTTTTTTTTGTCTTTTTTTTTTCAGGCTTACAGAGTACAGTTATGCTCACTATTAACTAGTTGCTTATTAGCATGCCTATTATTAACATATTGGCTGTTTATTAGTACTTATAAAACACATATTCTGCATGACAATATTCTACATCCCTAATCCTACCTAAACTTCACTAACTAATTAACTTAACTACCTTACTAACTATTAATAAGCAGTAAATTAGGAGTTTATTGAGGCAAAAATTCATAGTTAAGGTTTGTTAATGGTGAGAATTGGACCTTAAAATAAAGTGTGACCACAGTTTTTTTGGGGGAAAGCATTTATTTGGTTTTCAGGCATAATTAATTTGTGAGTTTTACAGAAGTGATTAAAATCTGTTTTGTTTTTTGGAAAGCATTTTCCAGCTTATGTTGTTGCCCAACATGCCTGAAGATTAATGGCAGTGTTGCATGTTCTTTTTCAGGAGCTGCCAGGGATTCATGCACATGAAGTTCAGCCAGTCCAAAGACGGCCGCTATATCCTGGGCCAGAACAGCCCTCCATTCGACACCATCCCTGAAGTGATCCACTATTACACCACACACAAACTCCCCATCAAAGGAGCCGAACACTTGTCCTTGCTCTTCCCTGTGCTGGTTCAGACTCTCTGATTGGTCAGAGCACTGCAGTCCTCAGTGCTATGGGTGGAAACGTTTTCAACTAAATCAGCAACAACTTACACAAACTTTTTGGTCCCTCGTGTTTTTAATTGTACAACAGCATCTGGACATGAACTTCTAGAATGGACATGTCAGATCAAATTACAGTTAGATCTGTTCACATGCTATTTCACGTTCTTGTTAATAACACATTTCCATCTCGCCAAATGACCCTCCTGTGAACCGTACCAGACTGGTGGCAGCGAGACCTGTTGCTCGTCTTCGGTCGGTGTTATTCTCCGCTGGGACGGTGGTTTAGCCACCGCTAATGTTTATTGATCGATTAGCAGCCTCTTAGGATGAGTGGACTGGCCTCTGTATTTTTATAGCTGCTGTAAAAGACACTTCAACACAGCTGTTTATGACTCTCTGCTCTTTAAAGTTTGTAAAGCCTTTTGGTTGTAGTAAAGGCCCTTGAGACCACACATAAATGTTTGGTCTACTCAAGACAGTAGTCCTCAGAAAGCACTTTGAATTCTTACATTGTCTTTGTTAGAGTTTGTCACTGTGGCTGGTCGTAGATCAGTGCATGTTGGCAACTTATGTTGAGGACAGTAGCTGATTCTAACTGATAAAAAAATCAATGATGTGATGTTTGAATCATGATCATTTGCAGAGATGTTCCTGTAATTGGTATATTAGGTCACCGATACAGAAAAATGCTGAAAATGTGTTTCTGTAGCTGCTGTTTTAACTGATTTACATGTGTTATATAATAAACTTTCTAAAGAGAGTGCTAGTTGTTAACAACTGTTGCTTCAAACTGCATTTCATGTCAGTTGCTGACAATTTGAGATATAAACTAAATTTTTATTTATTAATTTTTACGCTTTTCATCGAAAAACAATCTTGAGGTTAGGGTGTTCCAGATGGTTGCTAGTAGGTTCTGAGTGGATGATAGGATGTTCTAGGCAGTTGCTAAAGTGTTCTGCGTGGTTGGCTGGTTCCTAGGGAGTTATAGGTGATTGCTAGGGTGTTTTAGGTGGTTTCTAGGGGTGTTTTGGGTGGCCACTAGAGAGTTCTGTATGATTGGGTGGTTGCTAGGGAGTTATAAGTGATTTGTAGGTAGGGCTGCCCCCTAATAGTCAACTAGCCATTAGTCGATGAAAAGAGGCTTTGTTGATCAACATTTCATTAGTTGCCTAGTTGCATAAAAAAAGAAATCACAGAAAGTGGCGTAGTCCTTGACGGACAGATCATTAACAGCTGGTCTCTGTGGTAATTACAGTACATCAGTCAGGACATGTAAACGTTCATTTTTTTCATCGACCAAACGTGGCTTATCATCAAAAACATGTAAGTAGCAGCAACATTACATGGCCGCTCGCACTAACGTTAACCTAGAAAAATGTGCGCTATTGAAGTGTTCGTGCGGAATGTGGAAGCTGAACAGTAGCGCGCTCACTGCATGACAGTTAACTTGGAGGCACCGGTGCAATCATTTGCATTGAACTTAAAATACTCCATCATTTTTGCTCATACAGATAAGAGTAATACATCTTTCGAATCTGTGAAAGGTCTACTTTTATTTGTGTGCACTCAAAATAACAAGAAAACGTGCTTTCTGCCATCTAGGTCTGGAGCCGAAGAACCGAAACTCCATGTATAATTGCTTTAGACATGAAAAATATATCTATAGAAGATATCTACCTTTAAATTAACCAATTCAAATGGAAAACAAATATTTTCAGATTATGTTATCCATATGAAATGTGAACGTCCACTGTGGAGATGACAGTGTCGTCGACTTCATCACTGTAGCCCGAAATTCAGAAAACACTTACCAATGAATTATTATAATGTTAAGATAGTCTTCTTGCTGTTTTTTTTTTTTCCTGATGCATTCATAATCATTACTTCTGCCGGTGCACTGTGGCAGGCTTTATGCGAGAATGTTCTAGGTGGTTGTTAAGGTGTTCTCTGTGGCCACTTGGGAATTCTGGGTCGTTGGGCTGTTGCTAAGTTCTAAGTTATTGCTAGGATGTTCTTAGTGCCCACTAGAGTGTTCTAGGTAGTTGGGTGTTTGCTATGGGGTCCTAGGTGGTTCCTGCAATGTTCTGAATAGTTGTTAGTGTGTTCTAGGTGGATTTGAGGAAATTCTGGGTAGTTGGGTGCTTGTTAGGGAGTTCTAGGTGGATGCTAAGGTGTTTAGGGTGGTTGCTAGGTTGTTGCATAGTGGTCTAAGCCAAAAAAGAGCCTACCTCCTAGTCTCCATAATGTTTCTATCAGACAATCAAAAGTTTAATCACTTAAAGAGTAAGTTCACCCAAAAATGAACATTCTGTCATTAATTACACACCCACGTCATTCCAAACCTGTAAGACTTAGCTCATCTTCAGAACACAAATGAAGGTATTTTTGATCAAATCTGAGAGCTTTCTGGCCTTCCATAGACAGCAACGCAACTGACACGTTCAAGGCCCAGAATGGTAGTAAGGACATCTTTAAAATCATCCATGTGACATCAGTGGTTCAGCCGTAATTTTATGAAGCTACGAGAATACTTTTTGTGTGCAAAGAAAACAAAAATAACGACTTAATTCAACAATATCTTATCTTCCATGTCATGTTTGATGCACATTCACGACAACACCACGACGCATGTGTGTGCATTCGTCTGCTTGCAAACAAGCCGCAAAGCCTCTGGGTTCTGTCAGAACGCCGGCTCCTGCGTCAGCAGCACCAAATGCATGCGTGGTACTCTCGTGAACGTGCGTCGAAGACTGACATAATAGAGAAGAAATTGTTGAATAAAGTCATTATTTATTCAAAAAGGCATTATTATAATACAAAAAGTATTCTCGTAGCTTCATAACATTATGGTTGAACCACTGATGTCACATGGACTGTATTAACAATGTCCTTACTACCTTTCTGGGCCTTGAACGTGTCAGTTGCATTGCTGTCTATGCAGGGTCAGAAAGCTCTCGGATTTCATCAAAAATATCTTAATTGTTCTGAAGATGAACAAAGGTCTTGTTCATTTGGAATGACATCAGGGTGAGTAACCAATGACAGAAATTTCATTTTTGGGTGAACTAACCCTTTAAAGTAACCGACAGGTAGTAACCACAGATTATGCAAATACTTAAACCTTAGTGTATGAGCTACGACACTGATATTGTAGCAAGCACCAGTAGTCAATTTAATTGCTGTAGCTTGCCATGCATATTACTTTAATAGCTTCACATTGTTTATTATCAAGAGACAAAAAAGATGCTGTTGAGATTGACAGAAAGATGCGTTAATGGCCCTACACACGTTTTTTTTTTATCCTGGGAGCATGTGCCACGCACGAAAAGATTGCAAAGACTGATTGTTAAGCACGATTGTGAACTTTTTGCTTTTCCCATTGTGGCCCACCAAAGACCGTCTTCCTAAATCACGCAGTGATGTTTGTGTGTTCATGTGTGTGTGCTTCCTCATTATCTCTGTTCTGCCGAAGCGAAGCGTTCTGGGATTGCTTTCATTACACTGCCAAATGAAACGGCGGAGAATGATTACTGGTGTGACGGGCGGGGAAGGTGGTTCAGATCAGTCCTCGTCCCTCCATCTTCGGTACGGAAGATGGTGAGATAAAACGGGGGGAAATTAAGGGTTGTTTGCAAGCACATTTTTGGCACTTTTTTAATGCAATAACATTTTGGTGTGCTTCGAGATGTCTATCACAATTTAGGTTATGCCTCACTATTGTGCATGTGTGCATATTTGGCAGCACATAATAATCTATCAGATGCGCTCACTGAAAAAGACACCTGCGATCAGAGCAGAGCCAGGAATAATTTCACACTCAAACCACACCAATCTCAATCAAGCCCAAAAACGTATGATCCTAAAGCGGATGGCATCCAATGCTAGTGGCTTCTGTGTTGGCTACTTGTTCCGATTGTTCCCAGCTGCTCTGACACACATCCAGGCATGTCCACATGTGCGTCTCGAGCGCCTCGTATCACATTGTCCGAGACAGACACTCTGTCTCGCTCAGACATTCCACAAACAGGCGCACACTCAGTCTTGGAGGGAAAGCCGTTTCGACAGGTGTGTCTGCTAGACTGTAACCAGAGATCGGTCAAAATTTAAACAGCTGAAAGGAGGATCTCCTCTACTGTGTCAATACCTCAAAAGCCCTACGACGTCTTCCTCACAATGAGCGCCGCACTAATTCCTCTGGTAATTAGGCTCTTACTAGTCATGGAATAATTAGGCCTTACAAAGAGAGGCATTTCTTAGCCGCAAGCTCAGACAAAAGCCGAGCAGTGAAAAGGGGGCCCAGATGTGCACCGAAGGGTGGAAAAAATCAATGGCATTCGCAAAAGCTGCTGTCATTATTGTGTTACCGGCACTCGAGCGACGTGTCATCTGGATTTCATTACGGTGAGGACTGGCAACTTATACCATCTATTAATTTACTGACATCTGACCTTTGAACTCTCCTCCCACCCTTGTGGGCAGCTAGACTAGATAAAGACCTCATCCTGGAGAGCTTATCTCCTAAAGCCCAGTCAGATGCCGTTCGCATAAGGAGCAGCTGAAGGCTATTGTTATGGATTGAAAAAGACTGGGATCTGGGGGAGGATTGAATGTATCCTCAGCTCTACTTCAGAGGTTAAGGACAGATCATCCCCAGAATTCCAGGTCTCAGGATAGTAATTCAGGTGTTCGTGTGATGTGATTAAGCCAAGCAGGAATGTTCCTGGTTCAATATCCTTGGTCTTGAGACAAGATTCTTATCAAATAATTACAGGCCAAACCCTATGCCTAACCTAAACTTACACCTAAAATCAAAGGGGCAATGATTCTTGTGAACTCTAGACATTTAATCAGGTCATACAAGCTATACGCCTTAGGATCTCACTGTGGCAAATTACATTTACTTAACCCTGCAGCCCTCTACGAACACCTTGGCAATTGAATCGCCATTGGCTAGTACATTTTTTTGTTTACTCGCCAGACTGATAAATATATACATACACATATACATATATACACACATATACACACACACATACATACACACACACACATACATATACACATATATCTGAGCTAAACTTATACTTAGCCTCCAACTCACACACTGGCGAGTCAAATCTGAGAATTTATTAGCAATTGGCAAATATTAGACATAATTTAGTCGCCAGAGTGAAGATTTAGTCACATATGCGAGTGATTTACTCGCAATGTAGAGGGTTGTCCTGTCCACAAATTTGCAAGTACTGTGTCTTTAGCTCTAGGGCAGGGGTGGGCAAACTTGGCCCTTCCAAGTCACTTTCCTTCAGTGTTCAACGCATCACCGTTTCCGTTTAAAAAACGTTTTGCACCGTTTTTGTTGGGGCTGAACGCAGCCCAGGTATAGGTATTTAAAGAGAGAAGGCTGTTCTAAAGCTTAAACCAGGGGTGGGCAAACTTGGCCCTCCCAGGCCACTTTCCTTCAGAGTTTAGCTCCAACTCTAATCAAACACACCTGAACCAGCTAATCATTGTCTTCAAAACTACTAGAAAGCTACAGGCAGGTGAGTTTTATCAGGGTTGGATCAAATCTCTGCAGGAAAGTGGCCTGGAAGGGCCAAGTTTGCCCATCACTGCTCTAGGGTGTCCAACTTTGCTCCTGGAGGGACACCATCTTGTGAAATTTAGCTCCACCATACATGCCTGGGAGTTTCCAGCGATCCTGAAGTCCTTGATTAGCTTCAGGTGGTTTAATTAGGATTAGAGTAAGAAGATGCTTGAAGGTGGCCCTGTAGGAGCAGGAGTGGACACCCCTGCTTTAGCTTATAACACTGGAGGGCACATCTTTGGTTTACCTTCCTCTTAATGTACTAATATACACACTTTAAGGGTAAATAAGTTGCAAATGTGTACCTTTTTGGGTAGTGCCCAAAGGCAAGCTAAAAGTCCACTTTTTGCAGTATTTCTTACAGTGAAGAACCACCCTGTGTTTTAGTATTCCACAATTTTGTTGATTTCATTTTTTAAAAAGAACTATAACATAATTTGGGCACCCTTTCATTGGCACTCGCCATGTCAAATAAGACGACTGGGCTTGTGCCGGGCTACAGCTTGTCAAAGTCTGGCACTGAAGCATCTTATCCCTGCTTTTATATCCAGTTTGGATCAGTATTTGGTTTTGAGGCAAGGGTGCTGGATCCTGCCTCGCGCTAATAAGTGCTAGCAAATGGTACCAATAATTTTGGCCAACTCAATGACAATTTACACACCCTTGTGTTGTTTCAAACTTGTATGACTTTCTTTTGTGTAACGAGATATTTTGAGAAATGTGTTTGTCCATATAAAGAAAGATTGTTTTGGACCCCATTAACTTTCAGTGTATGGATCAAAACCATTCAAAATATCTCCTTTTGTGTTCTCCAGACGAAATCAAGCCATACAGGTTTGGAACAACATTAGAGTAAGTAAATGACACAATTTTACATTTTTGGGTTAACTTTCCCTTTGAACCCAATGCTCTAGCTAATGATAACTGTTCTACACCCAATCTCAGGTCTTGGGTTAGTAAGCCTGGTCTCTGACTAATGAGGAGGTCCAATACCAAACCTTGACCAGAAGTGCACCAAGGACATCATTATGGTTTCTAAATCTTGTTCCTGACACATTTCCCAGGCAACACACATTCACACAAACACATTCTACCTCAGTCAACCCTTGAAAGCTTGTTAAATGTGACCCCTGGTCCCCGAATGGGAGAAAATCAATTGAGTGCTCTCGTATTGGCACATCCCGAGTCGCTGGTCCAGATGGAGTCATTGTTCACACTGAGTGCTGGGCCAAGCAATGTGCCAGTCTGATGTATTCGGCCACAGAGACTCCCCTCAGCACTGACAAGCACACAGACAAATGAATATTCTCAATAGTGGCCATCCACAATAGCTCAGTGGTCTGCGCTTTGATCCATTGGAGCAAAGAGCCATTCATTACATGAGGTGTAGAGGCATATTGTGTGTGGCAAGTGTGTAACACCTCACTTTAAAGGATTAATGTCCTCTATGTGGCGTGCGCTTATTTCAAAGACTTTGTATAAAGCTTGTTGTCATTACGTTGTGGGTTGCTGTGTTTTTGCTCAAGGTTACACATTACACATCACGCTTTAGCCGTTTGTTGATGTTGATTCTTCATGGCACTTCAATCGTTTGGTGTGAAATGTCTTGACAAATGAATTCAGTGATACTGAGTGTCTTTGAATTCTTAGCTACGGGATGCCAGCAGAAATGATTTTACCTAGGGAAACCGCTTAGGCCTTGTTAATGAGTTTGATTTGTTTAACATTCTATTTATTTCCCTCAACCTGACTGCAAAGATCACTATGATGGGAGAGAGCGTCTACAGCTTAGGATGGTAAATTACTTGAAATGTCACGCTTGTCAAATGCTATAAAAACCATTCTTCAACAAAATGTCACTTGTTCTCGCAATGTTCTCAACGTGAACAAAAACTCATGTTGAGCCTCTTTTTTTTTGTTCAAACAATGCAAGCAGTATGAATAAGCAATTCCTGCCTTTTATCTAACTGATTCAAGTATGACTAACCAGTAACTTGTTGGTAGAAGTTGTAGAGCTCATTGAACAGCATTTGTGGCATAATGTTGATTACCAGGAAAAAAAATGTCCACACTCAAACTGATAACATACATTTTGTTTATGTCCTGTGGTTATACTATAATAATCCCTAGTTTTTTAATGTTTATGGATTAGCCCAATTCATTTTCCCATTTTAAATGCCTTATTGTAACCCAGATGTGCTCAAAATTATGTTGAAATTCATTCAACCAATGCTGTCAACTGAGCTTAATATCCGATAATACCTTTCTGATCTAAACTAGCACATGTATGCACAGCTCTGGTTAGTATTTACTGCAGTATGGCTCAAAGATTTGTGCCACTGATCATGATTTTTTTTACAGGCAAAACCATTTATTACGAGGCTGCTATGATGGATCTACCAAGTGACTAAATAATAGTGCTCGGATTGCATTCAGACAAAATGTGTGTGCGCTGCATTGCTTTCACTACTGCTCTGTGGTGCAGCCGATTTCCATGTGATGTCACAGCTCCCTCTAGTGGTTACATGCAAATAAAAGCACAGACAAGGCAACCTCAAAATAAGATACCTGGTTTTCTTCACACTAACATTATAGTCACACTTTCAATTTTATGGCAGTTTTATGTCAGTTAGTAAGTACTATTGAGAAGAACAATCAAAATTTCAACACATTCACAATGCAACAACCTCATCTTACATTCTGCCATGTAAACCGATCCACAGAATATTAACCATAAACATCCACAGTCTTTTTTAAAACACTCAACTTGTTAAAGTGAATTACAGCTATCTTGTGTAATAGGTAGCAAACTATTCAAAATGTTTTTTGTCTAGTAACAAACTGGGGGAAAATGTTAAAGGTCAGTCATACACACAGAGTGCTATAATAATGCGTATAATACTGTTAAGGTGTTTTCCTTCATGCAAATTGGATTATTTTGATAAAAAAAAGATTGCATACCTAAGCTTTTCGAGTGATTACATTCTGTAGTGGCTCTATGTTATGTGCTCACAGCACATGCTCAGTTTCATAAATATTAATACATGTAGAAGTAGATTCCGTTTGTGTATCCTTTGGTCAGCGTTTGTTCAATCTCACTTTGACTGAGTTTGTTGCTCTTTGAAATCTCATCGTCAATGGATGCCTTTGTATGAAAGCAAATCCATGTTTTGTAATCCTCAGAGAGCTGAAGAACAGACTATAATTGCAAGGAACCGTCGCCAAACATCTTGGGAAATAACAAAATCCTGCTCTTTTGTGCTGACTCCCCTAGTATCTTTTTCAAAACTTCCCCAAAGAAGGAAGTGCCCCAGCTTTAACCAGCACCGCAGACAGTAGGCCACCTGGCCCCGAGGGGTGCGTGACAGCCGGTGGCGACGTGTCCCCATGCTGATGGTGGGAGTTTGACGGGGTGGGATCTTTACCTCGCATCAGGGAGGACTTAGCTGCACCACTTGCCACCCCAGCCATGCTTGATTTGCTGTTCTCTGCTGTGGGAATGACGGTTCCCGGGAGTGCCGCCCCTGCCACTGTGGGTATAGAGTCCAGCTGCGTTGGACAGCAACAGCAGCATAACACGCGGAAGAAGGCGGCCCGCATCTCACGGCTGGAAAGCGTGTAGATGAGCGGGTTGAGGGCGGAGTTGAGCACGGCCAGAGCGATGAACCAGTCCACCTTATGGAGAACCGGGCAACGCTCTGGACTGCATCCCACATCCAGCAGCAATAGCAGAAAAAGGGGAGCCCAACAGGCCACAAAAACTCCCAGTACTATCACTACCGTGCGCAGAAGTGCGAGTGAGCGATCCGATGGCCGGGAACTCACTCTACGCCCGCTGGAAGTCACTAGCAGGTAGATGCGCACGTATAGCACCACGATTGCCGCTAGAAGGGCTGTGAAGACGCTGATGCAGAAGGCTATGTAGCTTTTGTCGTACAGTGGTAGGACAGTGGAGCAAGTGTGGACTCGGCCCAAACAGTTCCAGCCGAGGCTAGGCAAGGCGCTCAGCAGGACCGAAACAGCCCAGCATGCTCCCAGGAGAGCTAGCAACCTCCCTCTTCCTGCGGTCTCACACGGCCGTAGACGAACCATCGTCATGTGGCGCTCAATCCCAATAGCGAGCAAGCTGAAGGTCGAAGCACTAAGTGCCACAAACATGCTCCCCTCTCGCAGCAGCCACTGGCCAGGACTAAGGAAAAAAGTATTGCGGCCAGAGGTGAATATGTTAACCACGTATGCCACTCCAGCTAACAAGTCCGAAAGTGCCAGATTGCCGATGAGAAAGTACATGCGGCTGTGGAAACGCTTGTTGCGCCATAGTGCCAGTAGTACAGTGATGTTCTCCAACACGATCAGAGCACAGATGCAAATAAGGAAGGATGTCTTGTATGTACCGGTGCTTTTTGGCCTTCCCCACTTGCCCGAGTGGTTGTAATGGCTAACTATAATAACATTCATGCCAGGTTCAAGCTCGTCATCCATTTTCCACACAGTCTCCGCGACCACTTTTGAACAGCCAGATGGCGTCTATGAGCACCTTCCAGTGAGAAAGTTGGGAAAGGACTCCACCTCTTCACACATTATGATTCCTGATAACAAATAGAAACAAAAACAGACCAAAGAAAATATTATCTGACTTGACAGCAGTTAGTAAGAAGTGGAAATGTGGTTTAATATGCCTGCGCAAAATGTTTTTAAACCATTTAGGATAGTAAGATTTTGTTTTAGCTAGTTTAATCTTGTCTAAGGTAGTTTAAGATGGTCTAAGCATCATGAAACCTGCCAGCAGACCAGTTTGGGAGACTGCCAAGCTAGTTTTAGGCTAAGTTAAGATGTTTTTATAGCAAAGGTATGCTGGATTGTATCACACAAACAGTTTTGAATCTGAAGGAGACATGGATGTGGTTTTAGCTTGTGAAGGTGTAGAAATGTTCACTAATGTTTTTGTGCCAATACTGCAATGAATTAGGTCATATTTAAAAAAATATATATATACAAAATTATCTATATCTATCTATCTATATTATATTATCAGTGACTATTTTGCAATAGCCTAATGATCTGTGTTCTTATTTATTAGATTAACTTATTTAAACTTTACCACCACAGAAGTTAACATATGGCATGCAGACACAAGAAAAATCAGGCACAATACCATAAAGTGTTATGACTTCCACTTGAATTATAATGAGACTAGCTTTAGGCTATTGTATAACATTTGGTGTAATCGGGTGTTTTTTCTTTGAGGTTATCACAAGTAGGCTATATTAATCAACGGACTCTGACTGCAACGATATAGCCTGAATTAACGCAGACTACTTTACGAAAATACAAAAACATACATGCGAACAGTTATGCCATAGTTCTAAGTCGTTCGGTGACTTGGCATTGGTCCCTAATGTCGTATAAAAATGAAAGTAAATAAATAAAGGTTTTACAGTGACTTGTCGGAAAATTATTGCCATGGTAACATTTTGTACAGGTAACGAAATCAAAAATCAGTAAAGTTCTGTATGTGTGAATTAGAATTATAGCCTACTAAGACAGCTTTTCTTTATAAGATTATAGCTGATGAAACAGACTTACCAGTTATTTATCTCGAGAGATGCACCTACATCGTGGGTTACTGGTTAAGAAAACCTTTAAAAGTTTTAAGGAGATGAAAACCTTCCAACAGGCTACTCAACGACCAGACGTGTGGAATTGTTTATCCTTGAAGCACTTTTCCCAATTTGAAACGGTTTGCTTTTTAACTATATCCAAGTTTTTGGACTTGACTGTAAGTGCCGTCAGATTATTAATGAAAATAATTCATCTGCGAGTTCGTATCCTAAACTCCAAATTACGCTCCTTTCCTCAACTCGCATTCTGGGCGGGAATGTGTTTTTTTACAGGCAGCGAGTGAACGTTGCGTCGTCTGTGTTTCGATGGTTCTGAATTCGAGTTTGTTTGGAAAGGGCACGTGCTCGAGCATCCACTGATGTTTGTGTTATTCCTATGTCATTAGACTGGCATCCCACGTAACTGAGGGAAATTACTGGGTTAAGTCACGCAGAATGACCTAACCTCGTACAAGTCATCATAATGATGACCTCTGGCACTAGACTTAGTACAGAATTGTTTTACACTACATGTAAACACAAGAGGGTGAAAGAAAACATACCAAAAATACCATTTTTGGTTTGGCCATACATTGCCTATACATGCAGTAGACTGCATTTTGATGGTTTAGCCAGTGTGAATGAAGTTGATCTGGACAATATGAATTTCTGTTAGTATGAAAGGGTTATGATGACTAATGATCATTGTTCATTATGGCACTGATCATAAAAAAAAATCATCATTCATCAGTCATCATTATTTACTTCACATTGTTATGATTTTCTTTCTGAATTGTACTGGCCTTTTTTATTTAATTCTGACTAATGTGGACTCGAATGTCATAAAAGTAATACATTCGAGTCTGAGATATATATGTGACCCTGGACCACAAAACCAGTCATAATTTCCATTCGAATAAATAAGCTTTCCATTGATGTATGGTTTGTTAGGATAGGACTATATTTGGCCGAGATACAACTATTTGAAAACCTGGAATCTGAGGGTGCAAAAAAATCAAAATTTTGAGAAAATCGCCTTTAAAGTTGTCAAAATGAAGTTCTTAGCAATGCATATAATTAATCAAAAATTAAGTTTTGATATATTTACGGTAGGAAATTTACAAAATATCTTCATGGAACATGATCTTTACTTAATATCCTAATGATTTTTGCCATTTAAAAGAAAAATCGATAATTTTGACCTATACAAAGTTTTTGTTGGCTATTGCTACAAATATACCCGTGCTACTTATGACTGGTTTTGTGGTCCAGGGTCACATATATTCTTCTCAAGTCATTATTAGCCTATTGTTAGCATTGCCTGTTTGTGAACAAATCAGAGCTATTCAATCAATAGTGTGTTCTAAGTTGATTCATTCATTAATACTTACTGCTTCAGTGATCCTTAAGAACTAATTTTATTATACTTTTTATGATTTTGCGTCTTTTTTTTTTTAAGCTTGAAACCTACTTCAGTCCCCATTAATTTTAACTGCATGGAAAAAGTGCGTTCTTCAGAAATTTGTATTTTGTTTTCCACACCCAAAAGAAACAATGTCATTCGAGTTTTGAATGTCATGAGGTTGAGTAAATGACGACAGAATTTTCACTTCTGGGTGAACTATTCCTTTAATGGGGCATCCAAAATAACCCAAAGTACGTGACAGATTGTATTTTTTGCCTGAACACATTTCCCCTGATGGCAAGCCAAAACCCACAACATTTCCACTTACAAAATCTCATATCCATTCTTTGATAAAACATTGTTTTTCATGGTAAAATGGGAAATGCCATTTATTCCCTCCCCTTCAGGGCGACAAGTCATCACTCTCCCAGAGCCTCAACCCGCTCAAGACACGCATGCAAAACAAAAAAAAGTTCTGTCTGGTTTCATATGTGACATGGTTGGCCTAAAGTTAGACCTTGACTTTAAATAGCCATGCGTTCTGCTCAGTGATTATTAAATATAAAAACATCAAAGCTGCTTCTAGAATGCGAGCGTTTCTTGCACACCCCCTTTCCAAAGTTGTTCTCCCTTGCTGTGCACAAACCAGACTTCACATTCTCACAGTATTCCCAGAAGACAGTGTCCAGTCTAGCACTCCAGCCTGGGGATGGTGCATGGGCAAAGGAATGTTTGGGTAGCGGGGTGCTGCATGGACCACTATCACGTTCTGATCTCCCCCACTCTACTCAGTCCAGTCATATGGAAGATCTCAAGCTGGGTGAAGGAAATGTGGTGGCTACATGAAGATTTACACTCTTAATAATAAAGGTTCCAAAAGGAGGGGTTTTGCAGCGATGGCATAGAAAAAACATTTTTGGTTCCTCAAAGAGTGAACAGTTCTTAAAATAACCATTTTTCTTAGTGTGAAGAACAATTTAATAACCTAAAGAACATTTTTCCACTATAAAAAAAACATTTATGCAAAAGAAAGTTTCTATGAATGTTAATATTTTTCACAGAACTATTCATGCCAATAAAGAATCTTTGGTGCAATGGAAAGGTTATATGAATGTTAAAAGTTATTCATGGAACTATTAATTCCAATAAAGAATCTTTTGTGCAATGGAAATGTTCCATGAATGTTGAAGGTTTTTCAGGGAACCACAGATGCCAGTAAAGAACCTTTTGTGCAATGGATGTTAAAGGTTCTTCATAGTTCCATAGAAGCCAATAAAACATTTATTTAAAAAAATGTATTTGCCATTAATACCGTCAAAAACACCCAAGACATTGTTATGGCAGTTGTGCCTACTTCCTCATTTTGTTTAACTTGGACTCTGGGAAAAGGAGATGCCATAGACACAAAGCCCATTGCGATTTCTCTTCCGAGTAATCAGCCGGTCATTTTCAAGGTATGTTTTTAATAGCAACGTGCTAGATTTATTGTGCTGGTGTTTGGTATGCATATGGGTAGTGCTGTGAGTCAAGGCTTCCTGACACTAAACTTAGTGGTGAGTTGGCTGGTTTGGAATGTAAAATTCAGTGGGAACTCAAGGGGTATGTGTTTATGAGTGTAGGAAAAAGAAAAATCTCTTGGGCCTTAACCTTTCTGCCCTGGCCCATGCCTGCATCCTAACTGCCCTGAGCCCATACCCATACACCTCCCATCCCTCGCGCTCAGACACCAAACATCTGGCTTTTGCTTATACAGTAACTTACCACATTTTACTAGTTCCCATCAATAAAATCTTCCTTTTCCATTAGCTGCACATCCACACTACATCAGAACACAACAGCCTGTTCTCACATTCACGTTCTCATGATCCTTCAGGGATTCAAGAATGTTTTCTAAAAGTCCTGTTTGTATAGCAATCACAGTCCTCTCAGACAGATATCTTCTGATACTGAACAGTATGTTATCTTGGCTTTTCCCATTGTCTCTTATCAACTGACGTTTGGGGCATTTATAGTCCAAATTTATTGCACTCTAAGTATACTCCTGACATTTGTTGTACCTCCTACAGGTCTTTTTGGCTTGTAGTTGAACTGCTTTTCTTTTAAAATCATGAGACATTTGTGATCAGACTATTTGTGGATTGCCGAAGAAGGATGCACACATTCATCTGTCAGATTCAAATGGATATACAACTTCCAACTCAAAAATTATAATAATTGTAAAGAAATATTTAACCTTTTATAATTGAGATACACAACTATTAAGGTAAAATATTTCAGTACTGCCAATTTATCGCCTTTTGCCAAAATCCGTGGTTTAAAACCAAAATAATTCATTTATGCTATTCTTGCAGTTAGCTTATGTGAGATTAGTTTTGCAAAATGTTGAATGAAATTATATATAGAAATTAATTTATTATAAACCAGAGTTATTAAAGTTAACTAAAACTAAAACCATAAAAACATTTTCGTTACTTAAATTAAACATTAACTGAAATAAAATCAAATTTAAAAAAAAATCTATTTCAGCTAGATGCTAAGGCAACATTTCTCATTTCCATTACATTTACATTTAGTCATTTAGCAGACGCTTTTATCCAAAGCGACTTACAAATGAGGACAATGGAAGCAATCAAAATCAACAAAAGAGCAATGAAATGCAAGTGCTATAACAAGTCTCAGCTTAACGCAGTACACATAGCAAGGGTGTTTTTTTATTATATAATAAAGCCATTCAACTGAGACTGTGTTACTGTCGGTCACTGAAGCACTGCGGATTGCGAAAGCTGATTCCAAATCATCTGTTCTCATTCTGCTGGATCTATCTGCTGCCTTTGACACAATCATCAGATACGTCTGTACACCCTCTCTTCACTGGGCATCACAATAACTGCATTTCATTTGTTTGAATCCTATCTCACAGGTAGGTCTTTCAGAGTGGCCTGGGGAGGGGAGGTATCCAAAGCAAATCAACTTGTCACTGGTGTTCCTCAGGGATCAGGGGTTCCTCAGGGATCAGTTCTTGGACCCCTCCTCTTCTCCATATACACTACATCACTGGGACCCATCATACAAGTACATGGTTTCTCCTGCCATTGCTATGCTGATGACACACAGCTCTATCTTTCATTTCAACCAGATGATCCAACGGTAGCTGCACGGATCTCAGGCTGCCTGGCGAACATCTCGGCATGGATGAAAGAACATCACCTACCGCTCAACCTGGCAAAGACTGAGCTTCTTGTCTTCCCTGCCACTCTGACTCTACAGCATGATTTCACCATTCAGCTAGGTTAATCAACAATTACCCAATCAAGT
Source organism: Sinocyclocheilus anshuiensis (assembly GCF_001515605.1). Taxonomy (NCBI): domain Eukaryota; kingdom Metazoa; phylum Chordata; class Actinopteri; order Cypriniformes; family Cyprinidae; genus Sinocyclocheilus; species Sinocyclocheilus anshuiensis. The sequence goes on along the minus strand of NW_015557082.1, from coordinate 430,796 downwards.
TCAGTCAGAAATATTGGTGTAATCTTTGATGATCAGCTGACCTTCAAGGACCACATTGCAAAGACAGCTCGATCATGCAGATTTGCATTGCACAACATCAGAAAGATCAAGCCCTTCCTAATAGAGTATGCTACACAACTTCTTGTTCAGGCCCTTGTCATTTCTAGTCTGGACTAAAACAATGCTCTTTTGGCTGGACTTCCATCATGTACAATCAAACCTCTACAAATGATTCAGAATGCAGCAGCACATCTGATCTTCAACAAGCCCAAAAAGGCACACTTCACACCTCTCTTTATCTCCCTGCACTGGCTACCGGTTGCGGCTCACATCAAGATCAAGATATTGATGATTGCATAAAGAAAGAACAGCCACAGGCTCAGCACCCTCCTACTTCCACTCACTGTTACGAATCTACATCCCCTCCAAAAGCCTAAGATCTACAAGTGAGCGACGCCTCGTGGTACCATCACAGAGAAGCACAAAATCACTTTCCAGAACATCACTTCCCACCCCCATCTGGAACGCCGAATCCCTGACAATTTCAAGCGACAGCTGGAAAAACTCATCTCTCTTTCATCAACATTTGACTGCATCCTAATTTAATAAAAAATAACTTTCACTTTCACTTTCCTTAATCCCTCCCTGTTCTAGCTTGTACTAATCTAAACAATGTCTAAAACTTTGTATTACGAGCACTTCCTGTGTTTTCTTGCCTCTTTATGATGAATTGCAGGTTGTATTCCTCAGTTGTAAGTAACTTTGGATAAAAGTGTCTGCTAAATTAATAAATATAGAGTTAGGCAGAGTGTTGACTGTTACCAAGGTGACAGTAGAGTGACAGTTCATCAAGAAGGAAGGCTGCATTGAGAAATATCAAAGACTATAGAAAACACAAGACATGTCACTCGTATAGTTTTGAATAGGGGGGGAACTGCAATGCTCAGTATGGCTGCTCTATTGAAGGAAGCCCCGCCTTCTGAGTAAAAGAGCCAATCGCTATTCGGTAAAGTCATTGCATCACTGCAGCTGCCATTACAAGTCCCAGTTGCTATAGAAATAGCGTTCAAATATGAAATTTAATCATAAGCTTGGCAAACAGTTTTGGAGAATTTGATGTTTCCCCATTCAAAGCGATAGGAGCTGCACTTGCATGCCCGAGAGGCGTTTCAAAGATGGCCGCCAAGTGAAATGACTTGTCGTAAAGGGACTTTGGAACTATCAACTGAAACAAATGCTTCTCCCTTGTGGACACTAACATAATAGGCAACTCTGGCCCCAGAGGGTGATTGTAAATTAAGTTTACAGGAAATATTTCATTCTGCATCTTCTCAGATACTGCGATTTCATTGTAATTCTTATCACAACATCACTGAATTCACCATTAACTATTCACCTCAACAGTTTATGTTGTTGTATATGATATCATTGTAATCATTGACCATAAAAACATAGGGGTAAACGTCACATTTTCTGTGCTATCATATTTGGTTCAGGAGATATAATATAAAATACATAATTTGGTAATGGCGGAATGTAAAATGGCTGCCATGGCGACCACGAGGCATTTTTGTGATGGCTCCATTTCTGAAAATGTTCAGGGCTGCAAACTGTATAAGTTTCATGCTTTTATGAAAAAGTGAAAAAAAAATTCACATATCACGTGGATTATTAGGGCTTCAATAACTGAGAGCAAGGCAGTCTCGGTTGAATGTCAACCAGTAAAAAACAAGACTGGTTGCTGTCGAGCAGTCTGTTCTGTGTGAGAAAGGCAGAGACTTGATTGAACACAGCTCGTTCAAGTGTTTTTGCAATGAAAGGAAGAAGGGAAACAATTAGGATTTACATTTAGCAAATTATTTAGCTGAAGTACCAAAAAAGTAAATAAGCTAAAACTAAATAAACTAAAACTAATAAATAAAAATGAATAGACATTAAAAAACTAATAAAATGACAAAAACACACAACAAAACACTAAAACTACTAAAATTAAACTGAAAATATAAAAATCTATGTTAAAATGTTGACAAAAACTATAATAGTTTAGATTTCTAGCCATCATAACGATCATAGATAGCTTCATATATGTCATTCACAAGGGGAACTTTTAAACAACGTGAATTTATTTGGCTTGAGCTCACTCTGTTAAGCACTAAATAAACTTCTGCCCTTTGCTGTTGAAAATAACTTGTGAAAACTTGGATGGTCGTCATGTAAACAAGCCTAGTACTTTGAATCCACTTGTTTTTTTCAGGACAGGCTGGGAATGCTTTCCTAATCCAAATGTTTAAGGGTAGGGATGGGGACATTTGTGCCTTTTAGATGTGTCCATTTCATGTTAGATGTCAAGTGTAGAAAGAGGTCATCTATCATATCAAACCGTCTCTGTCCCCACGGATTGGACCAAACCATTCATCTTCTCTGGAATTCAAGAAATATGCATTTTGGCTCCATATGTCCAAACAAAACGTATTCTATGTTTAGCGATGGTGTGCGAGGTCAAAATAAGACTCCCTTAAGGGTGTCATGGAAGGCTGGAGTGAATCTGAATATGTGTTATTATGTGTCTACCCAGAATCAACTCTCTATGACTTCTGGACCAGTATGTCTTCAAACAGCCTGAGAACATCTTAATGAAGAAAGTCCAGTCATCATCCCAGTCCTCGCTCTACTTAACACATCACCACATTCTCAACAGTCTGGGAGTTCTTGACACTGTTTTAAGTGAAGGAGGTTATTATTCAACTCCCTCTTTCACTTGATAATGCGCAAATTTAAAGCTTGCATAGGACCATGCTAGGATGCATTTAATGAATAAGTGAAGTTCTGATGAAGTGATCAGTGTGAAAATAATAGGATATATATTAATATATAATATTTACTATATCATAGCCCTATACCAGCTGAGCTACAGGACATATTATATTGAATATTATATTATTTGTCACTTTATTTGCATAGCTTTATTTCATTACATTTAATTGTGCGAGAGCCCCAAAAGACGAATACACAAGATGAATCTTAGTTGTTGTATTTTCTTTTAACGAACAATAAAACTTTTTGAAATGTTTTGTATAATTATTTGTAACATATCCTCTCATTAATATTTCTGCGCCAGACGAATTCAGTGTCACTGTTGTTTAGAGGATGAATAGAGGGACTGACCGTGGTCTTCTACCAGTCAGACTCGACATAAAGAGCGGAGATAGAGATCTGCAGAGGTTGCACGTGCCCTGTTGACCTTCTCAACACATCCAATGAAGATCAAGACTGACTAACTATTGAACCAACCTTCCCAAAGCTCCATGGCTCCATGACTGTGCCTCACTAAGTAAAGTGCTAAAAACAACATTTCACGCCGTATTACCCTCAATAACTCTAAAATCCCGTCACTAGAGAACAACGGCAGATAGCAAATCCTTATTACCCAAATAAATGTTCTCTTTCATGTGTTACTGCAGTTCAGTGCTTTTTAGCTTCATAAAGATATTCTAGTAGTGATGATACCATAATTATAACAGATTTTCCAATCTTGATATTGCCCTTAAACTACTGTACATTTATTACTGAAATTCCACAGATAGTCAAATTACGATCACTATTAGTACTGCTCATAATGTGTGTAAATGTTTCAGAACTAAAGAAATAAATATTACATTTGAAATGTTGAGAAAAAGCTGTATTCTGTTGTGGGTTGTGGGTCTTGTGGGCCGCCATGTTGAGATCACATGACCAGCTGAATACAACAATAGCTTCGGTAACAGCAACCTTCTGATTTTGCACAACTGACCCTTCGCCAGGAGTTTGATTGACAGGCGATCATAATGCAGAATCTGCCATTTTGTTCGACAAACAAACCAGACAGGAGAGTAGATTAATGTCGGTGGACTTGAACTTGAAAAATAGTGTGTATTGACGTTTTTCCGTGGTTGAAATAAAATACCTTCTGATGTTCATTCAAGTTTTTTTGTGTTATAACTAGTAAAGAGCAAGAGATGATCGGTTCACATGCCACTTGAAATGAGGCACTAAAGTGATCTGTCATGACACAATAAAGAGCCACAAAGCTGTATTTATTGTTTGAATTTCTTACAAAATGACAAAATTATTTTTATTCCTAAAGTAACCTGCATTGTCTTGTCTGTCGGCATGTTGTCATTTTCCTCTTTGCTCCGCGATGTATATTTCACTGCGTGAGAGCATGATTTGTGGCGTGAGAGCGCCATGGCTTGTCGGACGTAGCAACAGTAACTAAGGGGGTGGGTTTTGCGAAGGGTCAATTCTGCATTTACGCCACTAAATGTCAGTTTAAAGTCCAAGACTAAAGTCCCAGTCATATCTATGGAAGCTTGTTCCTGCCTTGAGGTGCGGTCACAGTTACCATTGTTCGGCAAATTTTTGCAGGTGAAATGTAGTCATTTCAATATGAATCCCAATACGAAGATTTCCCCATGGATTTCACAACAGGTTGAAGTTGGTCACACTGATTTGTTACATTGATGTTAAAAGAAAAGAACGTTGACTTTGACAGAAAGGTTCTTGGTTTGAAAGTGACTTCTGTGTGAGCGATAGTTCGGCAATGTCTGTAAAATTTCACCAAAGTTTCGCTAATGTCACTGAACCTTTTGAGTGAAAAATAAAATTATTCAGTTATGAGATATGACATTTATAAGATAAAGTTTAAAATAAGTCACTGTTTATGAGAAACAATGTCACATTTTGATAAACAAAGTTGCAATTGCAACAAATAAAGTTTGCAAGTACCTTTTAATTTGTTTTTTTCCTGTGTTGGAAACAGGTTTCCATAACATACATAAACAAAAATGTAGTTTTCAGTTCATTTTTTAGAAGAGAAGACTAAATAATGTGTAATGTGTGCAAGTTTCATGCATTTACATGAATGACATTGAACATGTGTGAGTGTTTGAAAGTGACTAATAATATTAATGATAATGCAGAATGATAAGACAAACTTCTGGTCTGGTTTAGATGAACGGGTACATGAGTGTTATTCTTTGGATAAACTTAAAATCTGCTCAACGTGACGTTGATCACAAATATAAACAATTGCATTTTACCGTGAAATTCCTCTTAGTTTATGATCTGTAAAATTTCAAGCTGCATTGAGATAAAGTCTGGCACGGTGCCGTTTCCACTGGTCTCGAGTCAGCCTACACACAACCAAAACAACAGACTTAGAAAACTCCGTTTGGATCAGGTCTGAGATCTTTGAAGCGCATCTGTCTGGCACATTTTCTCCCTACCGCCCTGCTTAGCACCTTCACCACTTGTGTTTATACACCTCTGAGACTGAGCGTGTTGTTTAAAACTGAGCTCTAACAGAACTACCTTTTGTGGGGGGTCTGCAGGCACACATTGCGCTAATGCTACGGCACGCCTGAATGGGTGATTAGAGCAACCTGCAGTGAGGAGAAGGTGTGGAGGTTGAAGATGCTGGAAGGACATGTGGTGCTGGGAGGGTTCCTTACGAGAATATGGTGTGAAAATAAACTTAGCATGTAGCTGGGCGTGGGGAAGAAAAGAGACGGAGAAAAGAAATGAACTGATGTGGAATTATCTCTCTAATGAGCTCATCCTTTCCTCAGCCTCCTCCCAACTCACAGACCAGATGAAAAGTCTGGTCTATTTGAAGTGAAAAAAAGTCAGTCTATTTGAAGTGAAAACTGACAGTGTTTTAGTTCGTTTAGTTAGCCGTTAGCTAAATCAGATTTGATGTAATCAGCAAATGTTTATGTTTACCAGTTGTAATGTTTAAAATTGTTAACACAATGTATTTTAACATAATTCTGGGTTATATTGTTGTATTTGCATGCTTAATATTTATATTTTGAGCAGTTTACAGTATATACCTTTCCAGTTTCAATGCTAACTTTAGCAGTGTTAGCCTTGCTCTGGAACATTTTTTCATAACTTAGAAATAAAAGTGATTCTAACGCACTTAAAATGTGTGAAAAAAATGGCTTAAAACATTTTAACAGGAGGTTTAAAGGTTAAGAATGTTTATCTAAATATAAATAACTCCAAATCAGTTTCAGTATAAATCCAAATGCACCACTGGATTGGATTTATTTGGCAACTATTAAAGATAAACTTAACTGTGAGTTAAGGCCTGTTCATACCAAAGGTGACAACTACAATTATGAAGTATCGCACACAAAAAAGTCCATATCACCAATATAACGATAACAACACAGAAGAACGATATCGTCGTAATCACTTTCAAAACAATTCTTTCCAGTTGATGAACGATAAAAACATGGACAATCAGAAACCACCCGACTTTTAAGAGTTTGAGCATTAAAGTAGAAGGCAATAAAACTCCAGTGTGCTTATAATAAACGGACCATTATCATCCATTGGAGTGGACGCTAATATAGTTATCGTTATCCCATCCTAGAAAGGGTCTGTGTCGTTCATCAGCAGTTTTCCAAAGTATTTTTAGCTGTAGGTCAGCATACCCATAAATGGTTCATGCTGAGGTGCCTCCTGGGAAGGAGTTTTATCAGTAATAAAGTGCCTCATATCAAATCACAGCCTCGCAAAAGGGTTGTTGATTCTCACGGCATCCATTCCACATCAGCTCTAAAGAATTGTTTTCTATGGACTGGAACCAAAAGATTAAAACAGAACCCTCTGAGGAGGCTGACTGTCACAACTAGCGTGAAAGGCTAAGCCTGTTTTTGCTTCATTCGGAACGAGTGACAACATTATTATTTGTTGATGACTTACATTTTGTCCTCAGATGACTTTTCAATGTTTTGTTTAGGGTAGCGAATAAAGTATATTTAGCTATAAGGCATGTTTATGCGAATGAATAAGAAATATCTTTAAATGCTAGTTGGTGTCTGCATTTATTTACATTGGAAAGCACTAGGCACTGGATATTTAGCTTGACACTCAATATCTGTCCGCAAATGCTTTTCAAAATGTTGCTTTTCCATGTAAGACCTTTGAAAATGGCCGTTGAATGATTCCACAACACTTCGAGTAAATCAACAATGTTGTATAGCGAACTAGCGCTAACCGATTGAGCTCCTACACAAGAGAGGAATTGTGTTGGATATCTGAGGCACTTGTGTGTACCTGAGTCGGAGCGTGAATGCGCTGTGTGTCTGGCCGATTTAATGACACCACTCACGGCCCAAATTACACTCAACTTGCTGTGTACATTTGGAAAAATAACACTTAAAAGTCCTGCAACACTGAATCTCTTGTGTCACATCAAGAGGTTGAATTAGCGCTACTTGCAGCTAGCTAATCCTGTCGACGTACCTGGTTATGCTTAGCCTCTTAATCTCACTTTTTTTTTTCATTTAAATTCTGTGATACACTGAAGGCAAGACTATTTAAATGAACTAAACAGAAAATACAGCAAAATGTGTGAAGAGAGAGGGATATTTTTCAAGGTAAACAGAGAGGCTGCCTTGGGTAAAGTTGTCAACTTTAATTGCTGCTTACAGGAAACGCTCCTCCGAATTACCACCTCTGGCTTTACTTAAACTGCCTCCAGCTAGTCTACAATGAACTGACAGAAAACTATTTAAAAAACTGCAATAAATGTAATGATAATTTGCAATTTAGAAGGCGTTTTATTATTACTGTTACATTTTAGTATCAAATCATCACAACAGGAGACATATAATATTTGCTGGCAAAACTTGATGCGACAATGCCAGGGTGGCTTGCCAGTGTTTAGATGCTAAATTGTCTTGAGGGGTTGTTAGCATATTATGTCACAAGGTGGTTTCTAATTGGTACACCCCCAAGCTATTCTAGATTCTGTAAATATATAGTATTTTATTGCCCGTTTAATCACCCGTCAGGTACTTATAAAAGTAAATAGCATGTTTTGAGTTATCATGCTTGTCTGTATATCTGCGGATAACATAACTTTAGACGTTTACTCTCAGATAATCCTGTTTTTGTAAGAGCTCAGATGGTGTGTTGCTGTTCTGAAAAGAAACCCAGGCTCAGTGAAATAAGCACAGGCAATTGGGATCCGATCCTAAAACACGTCGGCTACCGCTACAGGAAGAGCTGCAGCCCTGCATAGTCTAAACTAAACAGAATAGAGGTTTAAATCCCAGTTAATCTAGATTGAAGGATGCAGTTTACTCTGGGAACTCACTGAGGGCTATCTGACCATCAGTGCTGGGTTTGTCTACGGCTTTTACGCTGGCATAAACATCCTGTTTATACTGTGAGAGAGAAAGAGAATGATACATGTTAGAAACGTTTGGTGCTTTTGTCCACATGTTTTACTATAAGCAAGAAAAAGTAGATTTCATTAATATCTCCTTTTTATTTCTTAAAGGGGTCATCAGAGCTCATTAACATTTAAAGGGAAATGCTACAAAAACGACTTGATCTGAAAAGAGCTGTTTTTGACAGGGTAAAAAAGGTGTTTTTTACACTACCGTTGAGAAATTTTAACCAAACTATGTTACAGACTTTTCATTAAGACCCTAAAGAATCATATCAACTTGTGGAAAATGGGCATCCTATGACACCTTTAAGTGGAACCTATATACAAATACATATTTATACATATATTTATATTTAAAAAGTGTTAATTTAATTAATTATAACATAAATATTAGAAAAGTTAAAAAAGTAAAACGATAAATGATAGCCTACTGTAAAATTCCTCTGTAAAATATACTGTTTAATGGCTAAGTCACATGAAACATCTGTAATGATCAGGCACAATGCAAGGATCAGATGTTATTCCAGACTTGAACTTGTGACATCCACAAACTAGACCACAAAAATAATGTTTCCTTATTTCATCCTCAATGACAAATTCCTTCATTATTTCCTTAAAACGTCAACAGCTGACCTGGGGCACGTTCTTCGTACGTCACTAACTCAGTTAGCTGGATTTGATTGTTGACGATTTGGCATGATCTTGGATTATTTTGGTTCTTCGAAGCTCATCCCGGAGTTGCTGTCATAGCAACAGGTTCTTAAACTTAAACCTGCTCTGGAGCAGCCTTATTTCATGTAAACAGGATTAGATTGCATCTTTGTAAACAGAACTGATACTTAAAATCTGTCCCAGCCACTGCTACTTTATTAGAAGAGTAGCCTACACTACTGATCCAGTGACAGTAATTTACAATAATAATAATTAAAAGATAAATACAACAAAAAATTATAATGTTGTGTAGTCATCATCTATAGCTAACCCTATAGACACAGCCAGGTTTACTAGTTGAAACATTTATTCGTGATGAAATAATTACTTTATACTTGTATTGGAGTCTTACACACATGCTATACAGTTAATATGAGTCGTGCATTAATTTGAGTGATGACAGATATTATGGGAGTGGCTTGATGGAGCGCAGGAGATGCAGATAACATGATCTTGACCATTAAGAAACTTTAATTAACGCTGTCACGTAACAAATCAGCTTCAAAGATACAATTAAATTAATTGCTAATTACAACACTGAAATAAAAATGTAAAGCCTGTACAAATACTAGAAATTGTGAATATAAATAATTGGGAATCATGTAAAAAAAAATTAAAAAACACACTATTATCACATTTATGTAGTTTTGTTCGCTTGGCTGTTTCCAGAAATTTGTCAAGTTTTTCGCCAGGTGTCTTTTTTTAAAGGGGTCATATGATGGAACACTCCAAAGAGAAAGGAAAACTTGAAATCGCATCATATGACCCCTTTAATTGTATTATGTCATTACGTTGCTGTCTTGCCACCAGCCAATCGCTGCATAATATATTTGGCTGCTATCCCAACATGCCACCGACCATGATGCGTGTCCACTTTTATGGAGAATAACCTTTTCTAGAAGACTGATATGACTTACGTTTCGTGCCAGTGTATCAGACATTACTGTCAAAAGTGCTGCTCAGTTGTTAACTTCAAGAAAGCGCACGGAAAGTCGTTATATGTTGCCCCCTTGTGGTGGTTTGTTAGTGTCAAACCACAGGCCAGCTTTTAACTGTGTTTGCTTTAAGAACGATCAGAGAAAAATTTTTATTAAATTTTGATAAAGTTTAAGTAGGCTATCCATATTTAGAATACTAGGCTACACACATAGAAAATATATTATTATAGCCTACTATCAGCGATAAAGTGTGCAAACATTCTAAAATGAGCTGTTTTCCATTTATCTGTATTTTAATGTCTGCACAATGCTTTCACTGTGATAGGAAATCTGGCAAATGGAGGGAAATAGTATTTGTGTTTATTTAGGCCTGACTCATTCATTTAAACTATCAGCACTTCTATTTTAAACGTTTTAGGGGAAATTAAATCATGTTTTTTATTCGGTTCACCAGAAGAACAGGCTTTCCAACATCCTGAAACCACTGGTAACATATATTAAATCAAAATACCTCAAAATATGTAAGATGTCATGCGCTCTGATAATTGATGTGGGATTAATATGATTCCTCTCGTCAAGCTGCAACACTTGACCAGTGCTTTTTTTCTTAGCCTACAGTTTTACAGTCTTAAATATAACAATATTATTGTAATATTTCTTCATATTTTTCTTCACTTTTTCAAACTCCCCAAACTTTCTGTTTATTTTCAGATTTAAGTTAGATTCTGATCAAAGTTCAGAAACTGTTGTAATTGGCCGTCTGAAGAAAAGTTCCGAATTAAACAAAAATGTTGTTTTATGCTTCACTGTGTTAGTTAAATGACCGAGTTAATATTTTGCCTAATAATCATGTGTTCGGTATTCTGTTCTTATTTGGGCGCTTAAGCTGTGACATTCATAGGAAAGAACACATTAATAAAGTGATATAACTCTGACACTGGCAATGTTGACATTACAAGTGAGGAACTTTAGTTTGATAAATCATAACAGTTTCAGATTACGAAGTCAGCCAGTATTTGAATCATGCAAAAACCATTTCTGATTGTCCTGGATTATTTGCAGCATGTTTGCTTTAATTTTAACAGCTGACAGAAATAGAGAACGATTGATAGGCCTATAGGCTACAGTTAAAGAGTTTCTTAAGTGATAACTGGAGAACTCATCTGAAAGACATGCGAAAGCCTTGTGTTTGCATTAACATGCTCATATATGGTAGGCTAACCATATTATGGTTTTATCAGTAAATTGCCTTGAAGGTTTAATAAATCAAAGTTAACGACGACGGTAAGAGGTTATTCTCATTTTAGGAGCTCACAGACATTGCCCCCTGGTGGTTTCTGATAATTGGTACATATGTTATATCTTTTTATGCACCACCATCCACATGGGATATTCTTGCAGTTCTGACAGTTCTGTGAGACATAAACTTAGAACTGTGAGACATAGCCTAAACTCAAAGATCAAAATGAACATTTTCTGACTATTTTCATGCAATTCTGAGTTTATATCATGAAATAGAGCTTTTTTTTTTTTTAGTTCTGAGTCTTACATCTCTGCCACCGAATAAAAAATAAAAAAGTTAATTGCGACTTTTATCTCACAATTCTGAACGTTTTCTCGCAATTGTGAGTTCGTATCTCACTTTTCTTCTCAGAACTGCGAGTTCATGTTTTTTTTTTCAGAAGTGCGAGATATGAAGTCATAATTTCGAGATATAAAGTCAGAATTGCGAGATATAAATTTGCAGTTTAGAATTTATATCTCGCAATTCTGACTTTATATCTCAGAATTATGACTTCATATCTCGCAACTCTGAAAAAAATCTGAATTGTGAGAGTCTCAGAAGCAGAATGTTCACTTGGTTGGTGTGTTTCTTCTACATTAATTAGCAGTTTGGAGCGCACAAATGACTGTTTTCAAACAGTTTTCCAAGAACACTTCCTTAACCGCTATTGGTTGAGAAAACAGATAACTCCGCCCCCGATGCACACCATTGTTTGATGCAAGGTTGCAGTGTAAATGTTTTTCTCATTTTAAAGGCAACAAATGTGATTAATTACTGATTTCATGATATTAAACAGGCCCTATTATCGCTAATAAAAGCTTTCTGGATCAAATGACATGCAAGAGTCAACAGAACTGAAATATATGACAATCGGCTGAAATCTGATCTCCATTAAAATGATCCTCCATCAATCTTCATCACAAGATTGTGGTTTGACAGTCATATTTTAAACAGTCAAAGACAGCGGAGAAAAAAGTACTTATATAATTTCGTCAGATCTCGTAATCTATTTTCGAACCTGGTGTAAATAAAATGTCATTTGATCTAAAATTAATAATAAAGAGATATATTACACTGTGAATCAGATGTTGAAATGTTTTTTTTTTTTACGGTTTTCTCTACTTGTTGAATTGTTCCACAGCAAATTACTTGTCAGCTCTTCTCAGTCAGACCACATCCTCTGAGAAACTGATGCAGGTGTTTGCAGACGTACTTTACGTTCATTTCTGATCTGAAACCAGTACTATGGTTTCTGTTAGTCACTAGGATTGGGCTTTGGGCAAGGGAGCATAGCTTCTAGAATATCAGGGCAAAAAGACGACCTGTACTGATAGACACACACTGATACACATGATGAGTTTATCTGCCAGCAACACACTCGTCACTCCCCCTTCATTCTCTCCAATGATTCTCCATGTGTGATTAGTAGGCTACAGCAGATCACATGGAGTCTATCTGCCATCCAATGCCACAACAACACAGTCTGTGAGCACGTGCAAGGTCCTCTTTTTTAATTCAGGCCTTATATACAAATCAAGATCTTTACAATAGACTAATATTTGAAGAGCTTGTCTAAAGGGAGTCTTGGTTTTGGATAAAATAAATCCATGCTATGCTAAACTGTATGTAGGTCTATTAGAATTTTAAACGAGTTACTTAAATGTCATATGGACTCTTTACCAAAGCTGTGACCATCAGAGATATTGAAGGGGTGGGATTTTCAATTCTCGTTTCTTCAATTTTACATTTTGTCCACCTCTAATCTTAAATATTGATTTACACCCTTGTGCATTATAGTAAATTTACGATAAAAGCATATTTTATTAATGTGTAGACAAGTATCAAGAAAGCAAATTAATAACAGCATATAAAACATGTACAGCAACTAATTTAATCCCATTTTTCCTAATTCCTTAAATAGAATGTGTATTTTACTCCTTGAAACAAAACTGCATTGCTTATTTAAATAATCTAAATAATCATATTTATGAAAGAAAGAAAGAATCAATCAATCCAAAAAGTTAGTGAAAGAATGGATTATTCTTATTCCTGGTCACTATTGTAATAAAATAAACATACAAATAAAAATGCTCAGTTGTTCAATAAGACCCAAAAGTAACCTCCAAAAACAAAGTAACATAATTTAACATTAACATAGACTATTTATTAATAATATATAAATTGAAATAGTTACTTTAAATTGTAATCATATTTTACAGTATTAGCCTAATGTTATATTGTTTTTTTTATCAAATAAATTGGTCTTGGTGAGCTCAAAAACTTCTTTCAAAAACATAAGTCTTACCCTAAACTTTTGAACGGTACGGTGTTGCATATTTAGCCTACATGTGATGATGATAATCAAATGAGGCAGAGCTGTCTTAAAAATATATTAATTATAGACACTTTTAATAGGCTATATGACTTATGACAGTTGAATCTATAACATTTTTTATGGATCTTTGACAATGACATAATCTTCAAGAGATGCAAACTGGAATTAAACATCTCTTTTTATATGACTTTACACTATGTGAGATGTTCACGTGAAGTTAAAAATTCTGCAATTCCATTCATAGTTTATAACTTTGAAAATAAATCATCTATTTTAGACCCCTCAAACTCTAAAGGATATTTTGCTCACGAAAATCACCGGTGGGATCGATTTCCATTCAACACAGACAAATGTGTTTACTATTGTCATTTTGCATTAATGACACACTATTTTCCTAATTAATGCTGTACAGTTGCTTTGACACAATCTGTATTGTTAAAAGCGCTATATAAATAAAGGTGACTTTACTTGACATATTCAGTGCACTGCAGATGAGATCCTGTATTACTAATTTGAGATGGTTTGGTGGCTATCATGAGAGTTAGTTAGTCGGAATGTAAGTTCAATAGTAGTTCTACACAACATCCGGGCATTCCACCGCTTGCGCAGAATCGGAATGGCGGAGGTAAGTGAGCTGCGGGGCTCGGGGGAAGAACAACACAACGATTAAATGATTCAGTTGCTCCGGTACACTTTAACAACCAGCCGCGCATTAACGGACAGCTTAAGACCCGGCCCGTCTGATCGAGCGACTCAGAAAACGGCAAAGATAGACGGTCATTAATAAGGAGGAAGTTAAAATGGGAGCACTCCTCAGCGTTCCGCCGCTCTATCTATCTCTATGTGTGTTGCGTTCACAAGAGTTTAATTCGCCAGATCGAGCGCCGTGCAAAACAACGGGAGAGCGGCGACAGCGCTGGTGCTGAAGTGTGTCCCAGGTGCGCACGGATGGCAGGTCTAAAGTTTAAAAACTTCAGATACTGTCACTGCCTCCTCGACTTCCCTAAAACTGTTTCCTTCTCGCACCGGTTCAGAGTCACGGTGCAAATGTTCAGCACTGACTTACGGGAAAGCGCCTGAGTGACAAACTTCAGTAAAGCTCAGTGTGGTCACATACAAATGCGTTTAGTGGCTATGAAGAGGAGAAACTTAAGAAAAGACACTTTAAATATGTTTGTGGTGCTTGAAACTCGTTACCTTGAGCTTTAGACTATGTCTAGAAGTGTTTTATGAGGTAAACATACTAAATTATATTCAGTTTAGTGGTATAAAGCCATTTTTTCTAAAGGAGGCTTGTAATATGAGGGGAAACGGTATAGATGTTATCTAGAACACGTCTCATAGTGGTCATATGGCAATTTTGTTCCGTTTCTTGAAGGTTACTATCACATTTGAAACTATACCAATAACTATTTTGGTGTAAGCTTGGTGTAAAATGTTTACCATGGTACATTTTTGTAAGGGCTTATATTCTGAAAGATCTAGTGCAGCTAGTAGCTTTCGGATATGTTCTAATAAGTTCTTCTCTTGGACAAGTTACTTCACAACATTGTTTTGAACATAATTCATGTTCATCATATGAAATATCGCTTGAATTGGTCTAAAAGTCTGTGAAGAGTAATTAACAATAATTTTAACTATGGTATTCTGGTGGAAATTATGGACACTGTGGTGAAATTTTGCAAGGATATTGTTTCATACTTAATTTCATGACCTGTCATAAGGTTTACTTTGTTAGCACTTCATTTTAAAAGTTAAGAAGTGAGAAATGTTATTGACAATCATACTGGTTTATTTGGATTTTTGCCTGTCATAACTTATATTTACCAGGTGGATTTGAGATGTTGTAACTAACTAGTGGCTTTTACCTCCATAAATACAGGGGCTTCAAAAGGTCTTTAGACACACAAGTCACTTTTAAACATTTCTGAATGCCACAGCATTAGAATCAAATCAGTCTGCCAAAAATTATCCTGAAGCTTTTCTCAAAAGTTTATTCTAGCCCTTTCGCCAATTAATTTTAAATTTATCTGACATTTACCAATGTAATTTTAGTGGATGTATGAAGTCGGTTCTCCTCAACTTTTTGGTCTTCATTTTAAACAATTATTGTTTTTTACGTTTTAAGATAAGTTTCTTAATGGTTATTTTGATTTAATATATTTATTATGAATTATCTGTTCTCACTGTGCTTTAGCTGTGCAAATGGGCTCCAAGGACCAACGGCTCAGTCGTGTAGACATTTTCCACCAGGGCTATGCGGGGCCGCTGGAGGCCCTTCCCCGGGCAACCACGTTCCTAGAGGAGCAGGACGGGAGCCTGGTGACCCTGCGGAGGCAGGCAATAAAGATGGAAACCAAGTCCCATGCAGTGAGTGCAACAATTTTTTTTGCTGTGCATTGATAGATTGGATTAGATTTGTGTTAATACTGATGAATATGAGGGGAAAAAAGGATTGTTTCGACCACCTTTCCACAGGGTGGTGAGATGCCCCTTGAGCAACTGCTGGCACTTTATGGGTACAACATGCCTGATCCTGTCCTGCAACAACAACAGGAGCCGAATGAGCTGGCAGCCAGTCTGCCTGAAATGACACTGGACAAGGTCACTATCACTGAAATAATCAAAGTATTTGTTAAAAGTAACCATCTGCGCTTATCCATCTTATTTATAACGTAAGAGTGGGTGCGACCGTTTGTAACTTCAATGTGCAAGGCTTCCATTCGCTTACAGTTATTTACCTGTATAAAAACAGTCCGTTATGCTGCTTGATACTGCAAACTAGTAATTGTTTTTTCATTTTATTTTATTATTTTATCATGATCATAAACACAGGTTTGTAGCACAAATAGGTTTGCCGTTTACTGAACTTTCTTATTCTTCCAGTCATTTACCTATAGCGGTTAATGAGTCAGAAGTCTCACACATTGAAAGAAAAAGCTTCTGTGTTGCAAAATACGGTGGATAAAAAGCTTTTTTTTTCATATTTTAAATTTCGATAGCTAAAAACATCAACTTAGTTTATCATAACCTTGACTTTTTATCTCAAACTGTGTTTTTATTATTATTATTCACAATTTTGACTTTATTTCTTATTTTAAATCTCATAAATCTCATATCCATTTATTAAATTGTGATTTCACTCTAAAGGTGTGGTAACCTTTAAAAAAACGAGACCATGAAAAAAGGCCAATTTTTTATTTCAAAAGTATAGCAATGTATTAAGTTCAGCTCACACATAAGTCACTTTCAAACAAAGCAGCTTTCTGTTGGTCAACTTGGCAAATTTGTGTGACCAAATTGAACCCATTGTGAAATCTTTTGCCCTTGAGTGAAATTCCCAATAGCATGGATTCCTATTTAAAATGACTTGATACCACAAAAATTCACAGAACAACCTTAAATGTGACTGCAACTTATCTATTAAAGTTTTTTTTTGATTGTCGTCCTCAGTAGAATCTTAAAATGGTCCTTGTAACTTCTTTAGGAAACTTAGAAAGTGAAAATTCTGCCTTATAGCTAGAAATTAAATCAATCTTTTTATAGGTTCAGATAGGTAAAGCTCTACTCTCAGGAGCGGAGGATGTGGACAGCCATTCCTCTGCTGATGACCTCACACTCTCCGTCACGTCCCATTCATCTGACCTCTTACAATGTCACCTAAGAGGTACAACATCAAATTACAATGCCACTTTTCCACTGTACTGGCAACTCCTAAGCGAATATAAGCAAATATTCTTGTAAGCAATGTCAGTCCTTAGCAATGCTAGTTGCCCTTTTTCTCTTTGCTATTTTTTACTTTGTTTTGTTAAAGATGATTTGTTCACACTGCACATACGTTTGGAACTTAATCATATTTGTTATCTGTTACATATCTTGCTGGCAACATAATAAGACATTTAGTGTGTGTTAATTTTCTATGAAAAATCTATTTTCTGTTTTCAAAAATGTTTGGGCTCACTCTCAAATGGTTCTTTATTTTACCAGGTGATGACAAAGACACTTCAGTCAGCTGCTCCGAAGATGACTCAGAAAGCACCTCTATCCCCTCCAGTGATGGCTGCAAGGTAAAAAAAAAGAAAAAAAAGATTCATGTTATAGTTTACTATGTTTATATTACATTATTTATCACTGATTTATTGAATTTTGTTTAATAAATTTCTATGAGAAAAGTTGTGTATGATGTGTTTTGAAGTTACATCTTTTAATAATTAAATTTATGTAGCTTTATATATAAATGTATTTTGGAAATTATAATGGTCCAAGAATAGAGCCCAGTGGGACAACCTAGTTAAAAGTATCAGTAGGCCCTTGTGTGCAGAATAAATCAAAATGTCAGGTTTTCTTACACAATACTTTCTTAAAGATTTCATGCTGGAAAACATGATCTTCAGGGTTTTTTTATTCATATTTGCATTCAGCAAGGACGTGTCAATTTGGCCAAAGTGTAGTACTTCTATAAATCACCAGGCATTGAGCATATTACACTGAACAAAATTATAAACGCAACACTTTTGTTTTTGCCCCTATTTTTCATGAGCTGAACTCAAAGATCAAAGACTTTTTCTATGTACACAAAAGGCCTATTTCTCTAAATCTGTGTTAGTGAGTTCAGCTCATGAAAAATGGGGGCAAAAACAAAAGTGTTGCGTTTATAATTTTGTTCAGTGTAGAATGAAGGATCATGTGACACTGAAGACGGGAATAATGGTTGCTTTGTCATCACTGTATTAAATTAAATTTCTATTACACTTATAAATCTTTTATAAATCTATTATTTGAGATATTTCACAATATTATTTTTTTCAATCAAAGAAACAGCCTGGGTGAGCATAAGATAATTATTTCCAAAACATCAAAAAAGTTGTATTGACCCCAAATGTTTTAATGGTTGTGTCTATAAAATAGAATTTATGATATTTAAATGTAATGGTTTTAAAATGTCAGCTTGATGTTAAAAAAAACATTGTAGTAATGCTTTTGTGCCATGTTTTGGTTATCAGGACATCATGGTGGGCCCCCAGTATCAGGCTATAATTCCTTCTCTCTGTACACACACTTTTTATGAAAGAGGTGAGTGTCTTCTCTTGTCTGGTGTCCTTTACACTGGCTCCAGGGATGTGGTTTCAGTGGTCTGTTTTGCATAACCAACCTGCCGAGTCCCCTGGGATCCACACCTGTTTTGTTACTGTTACCCCCAGCCTATGAAAATGAGGACCAGTTATTGTGGACCCCAGATGTGTTGTCCAGTCTGGCTATAGAGAAGTTTTTGCTTGAAGTCCAGAGAAAAGGGAGTGACGATGGACCTACAAACACTTTTACCACAGGAGATATAGTCAAAGACAATGAGCAGGTTGGGTTGAATCACACAGATGCAGCACTTGACTTTTCATACAATCTGGAAGTGGCTGAATTGGAGGGTAAAGCTTGCTTGCAGTGTTATGTTGGTATTATTTATTTACTATTACAGTATTTATTGATATATTGATATTATATTTTAGTAAATATTATATTTTCAGTTTTTGTTTTAATTTAAGTTTTAGGAACTTAATGTTTTAAAAAATATTTCTATATAGTTTTAATTCATTTTTATTTCAGTTTTGGTCATTTTAGTGCATCAATTATTTCTTTATTTCAGTTATTTGCCAGGCAAAATTACAAATTTTTGTTTACTTTTAATGAAAATATAATGGTCCAAGAATAGAGCCCAGTGGGACCCCTTTACTTTTACATTAAAGTCCACATGAAATCACATAAAAATACTTTGTTAGCACACATTGCTAGCCTTGAGGTGAACAATTTGTCTGTGCAAGTTAATCCACAGAAAAAATGGTCTTGTAATCTTTAATCAAAATCTGAACATTTGCTTCGCTCTGGAAAGGCATTCCTTCTCTAAGGACTTCAGTTTGACGGCTTGGGCAGATTATCCTTAACCACTGTTAGTTTGCTGCAAGCAAGAGATCAAAATGTCAGGTTTTCATTTAAAAGATATTTAAATGTTTAAGATTCTGCGCAATTTTTAGGTCCGTAATGAAGGTTTTTGTTTATTTATTTATTTTATTTTATTTATTTTTTTGAAAGATTTTACTCCAATTTATGCTGGAAAACATGATCATTAGGTTTTGCACAAACTTGTGAAGTTCATGCAACTTTGGTGCTGCTGTCATTAAAGCAAAACAGCAACATGCCAAATATTAAAACATTCTGAAATTACATAGATGCATTTTCACTAGTGATCTCATTCTTTTCTACCTCACTGTAACTTTTTGTCTTTAGTTGTTCATGTTTGATCTTTCAGTGGTTGAACTTACATTCAGTGGTCCTTCATTCTATCTCTTTTGTAGGCTCTATATGAACTAGTAAAATGCAACTTCAATGCAGACGAGGCACTAAGAAGATATCGCTTTAATGTCAAGGGTTTCAGTGGTAAGGCCTCTGTAATTTTTCTTCTTTGTCTTTCTTTCTGTTATTTTCTTTCTCAAACCTTATTTAGTAGGCAGTAAAAAAAATGAAATCCATGCATCCATCTCCTAGGATGTATAGCAGGTTAATTTCAATGTAAAAAATGTTCCATTAGAGCTTTGTGGCTGGAGTGAGGAGGAGTGTCGTAGCTTTGAGTATGGTTACCGTGCCCATGGGAAGAACTTCAACCTCATACAGGCCAATAAGGTAAACCACCATATTTTTTTTAAGTTTCCTCATATCATACATTGTTTCCCAGTAGAGATTGCTGCTGATTTTTCAACTATTTTGTTTGAGAAATGAGAGTCCCTTAATGTGTCGGTCTCTCTTATTTGCCCTCACCCAGGTCCGCACACGCTCAGTAGGTGAGTGTGTAGAGTACTACTACATGTGGAAGAAATCAGAGCGGCATGAGTATTTCACACAGCAGGCCACCAAGCTGGGTCGGAAAAAGTGCAATCTGCCATCTGGCAACACGTGAGTGTGTTTTTTTGTTTGCTTGCTTGTATCTTTTTGAGTAAAGTAATAATGAAGTGGTGCAGAACAATTTAAATGAACAGGTTGCATTTAAATAATTCTGGTTCTGTTTCAACAGCAAATTAAAGGAATAGTTCACCTAAAAATGAAAATTTGCTGAAAATGTACTATCCAAGATGTAGATGAGTTTGCTTCTTCATCTGGAGAAATGTAGCATTACATAACTTGCTCACCAGTGGATCCTCTGCAGTGAATGGGTGCCGTCACAATGAGAGTTCAAACAGCTGATAAAAACATCACAATAATCCCCAAGTAATTCACATAACTCCAGTCCATCAATTAATGTTTTGTGAAGTGAAAAGCTCAAGAAACAAATCAATCATTGAGGTGTATCAACTTCTGGCAAAAATATTATTCCATAATCCATGATAATGCTTCCTCCATTGAAAAAGTCCATCCCCTGTTGTCCTCTCACATCAGAATCCACCAACATATATTTAGAACCGTTTTGGACTGTTTTAGATTGTAAACGGTGCTTGATCTGTGCATATTTCTCTCCTGATTCAGACAAGATGTCTTAATGATTTCTTACAAACATGCAGCTTTTTGCTTCACAATACGTTAATTGATAAACTGGAGTTGTGTGGATTATTTGTGGATTATTGTAATGTTTTTATCAGCTGTTTGGACTCTCATTCTGACGGCACCCATTCACTGCAGAGGATCCACTGGTGAGCAAGTGATGTAATGCTAAATTTCTCCAAATCTGTTCTGGCATCTTGAATGCCCTGAGGGTGAGAAAATCTTCAGGAAATTTTCATTTTTGGTTGAACTTTTTTACAATTTTACAAATTGTGGAGGCTTTTATTTCTTGGCATGATAAACTAAATGAACGAGGACAAATTTGAAGACAAAATGTACCTTTTTTAAAATAATGATCTGATGATACTTAAATATGTCTCTTAGAGAGGATGCTGAGCCAGATGGAGATACTGGTGATGTGGAAGGTGCCACTCAAGGTTTGCTAAGTAGGTCTTCCATTCAACTCCAACCTCCATCGCCACCTGCAGTCATGGAGCTGGATAAACAAGGTGCACTTTACTAGTTCTTTGATATTATACTTACCCTTCCGCATGCATATGAGCTCATTAAACATAAACATAAAACCATCCATTGGTACCAGCTTCTTCATTTATGTTCATTTGTTTATGTCCAACATAAATGCATTTTTTTCTTGATTTTGGGATGGATGGTCAATGCGTTATGATTTGTTTCATTGTTGTTTTCCATCTACCACATTTTTCCCATTGTGTTTGTGTTCTTTTATGTTTTGTTGCCTTTCATTTGGTCGTACGATCCAGAGGACAGTCTGAATTGCGCAGCTCAGTTTCATGATCGTCCACGACGGAAACGCACGCCGCGCTTCCTATTAAAGCCCTGAGCTTCCTGCTCACTGACAGCCTAAAACTGACAGACAAACAGGTACAAACAGAAATATAGATGTGCCAGGAAATGGATCATGCCTGTTATGCAGTACATTTTCATGCCCATCATCATTTGTGTCTTCATATAGTGAATGAAATATTAAACTGATTGTGTATATATATATATATATACATATATATATATATATATATACTGTATATATATATATAT
>NW_015557082.1:371907-408037 GCF_001515605.1 Sinocyclocheilus anshuiensis | reverse complement strand
TCTGACGGCACCCATTCACTGCAGAGGATCCACTGGTGAGCAAGTGATGTAATGCTAAATTTCTCCAAATCTGTTCTGGCATCTTGAATGCCCTGAGGGTGAGAAAATCTTCAGGAAATTTTCATTTTTGGTTGAACTTTTTTACAATTTTACAAATTGTGGAGGCTTTTATTTCTTGGCATGATAAACTAAATGAACGAGGACAAATTTGAAGACAAAATGTACCTTTTTTAAAATAATGATCTGATGATACTTAAATATGTCTCTTAGAGAGGATGCTGAGCCAGATGGAGATACTGGTGATGTGGAAGGTGCCACTCAAGGTTTGCTAAGTAGGTCTTCCATTCAACTCCAACCTCCATCGCCACCTGCAGTCATGGAGCTGGATAAACAAGGTGCACTTTACTAGTTCTTTGATATTATACTTAGCCTTCCGCATGCATATGAGCTCATTAAACATAAACATAAAACCATCCATTGGTACCAGCTTCTTCATTTATGTTCATTTGTTTATGTCCAACATAAATGCATTTTTTTCTTGATTTTGGGATGGATGGTCAATGCGTTATGATTTGTTTCATTGTTGTTTTCCATCTACCACATTTTTCCCATTGTGTTTGTGTTCTTTTATGTTTTGTTGCCTTTCATTTGGTCGTACGATCCAGAGGACAGTCTGAATTGCGCAGCTCAGTTTCATGATCGTCCACGACGGAAACGCACGCCGCGCTTCCTATTAAAGCCCTGAGCTTCCTGCTCACTGACAGCCTAAAACTGACAGACAAACAGGTACAAACAGAAATATAGATGTGCCAGGAAATGGATCATGCCTGTTATGCAGTACATTTTCATGCCCATCATCATTTGTGTCTTCATATAGTGAATGAAATATTAAACTGATTGTGTATATATATATATATTAAGTAAATAAATAAATATATATATATATATATATATATATATATTAAACTAATAAAACTTTCAATATTGAAATCATAATAGCTATATTTTATCACAAGTAGTATAGAGGTAATTTTAAAATAATTCTACTACTTTGGTTTGGGTTAAGATTGCCATTTTTGCTGTTTTTCGGTGAGGTAATAACATCTAATATAAACATTTGCAGTTTATTAAGACGTATTCCTGAAAGGATGTCAAGAAATAGTAATTTTTTCCTTTATATAACCATAATGATCTACACACATTTTTGGGGAGAATTTTGTAATTTGTAATTGTTTTATATGTTTTCCTGTGTCCTCAATATCTTGTTCCATCATGTTACTTGCCTTAAAAAATCCCACCCTGTTGCAGAAATGTGTATATCAGAATTTCACAATATGGTTAAAAAAAAACTAACTTTTGCTATTTGTTTAGAATAGTGTTTTTTTTATTATTATTTATAGTATTATTAGTATTATTTACTAATATAGAATTGTATAATATTTGAAACCATTTTTATTTTTATATTTTCAGTTTTCAGTTTTATTTTGTTGTGCTTTTATCATTGTATTAGTTTTAGACTTAACAATTTTAGTACTTCAACGTGTAACACTCCAAAGAGAAAGGAAAACTTGAAATTGCATCATATGACCCCTTTAATGTAATACTTTTTTTAAATTTCAAGTTTTTCCATCTGTACTATTTATAACTTACCCTAGCTTTATATCAATTAACGAAAATTATTTTTAGTAGTTATAGTTAATAATATCACTAGTATTGAATCAAAAATTCTAAAGATAGTTATGAATAAATACAGGTTATATTTTCTTACCATTGTGAAAATAATTACGTCAAAGTGTCTGAATTTGACCAAAGCATATTTGTTCAATCTAATACTGCATAACCGTTATGACCCAATACTACAATAATTAACAGAGTGGAGCTCCTTTAAAAAGTTCTTGCCAAAGTACAACAGAAACTCATACATTTTTTTGTTTTTCTGTTTTCCCTCAAATACTCAAGCACATTTTCTTTATGCCTGTTCTTTCTTCCAGGTTCTGAGCGAAACAGTGGAGAGATGGAACTATGTGCAGGATCTTGCTCTAGCCCACAAGGGCAGCAGTCGTTCAGCCAATTTTCGCTTCTCCCACCAGCACTCCAGACGTCAGACGTGGCCTCCCCGTCCACCCAGCTTTACTTCTCCTCTCTTCCTTGTAGCCACTCCGTCCCTTCTTCTCAGCCAGACTCAGGACTCCTTGGAGCAGGTTTTTACCAGCTACAACTGGGGTATTTTCCTGAAGATCCTGCACCTGCTTGCTCAGAGAATGTTGCCTTAAGAAGGCTTCAAATTGACTTTTCTTCACCTTCCTCGCCTGTCCCACCCATCCCAGATTTTGGGATAATTGGTAGCCCCTTGTGCACACCTTCGTCCATCAGCTCCGCACCCATCCAACACAGCGACTCACCCATACACCGAAGGAAAACATTCCAGATCTAAGCAAACGTGACGACTCATTCACCTGGAAATTGCAGTCAGTTGTTGCTTTTCAGGCTACGTAAGAAGATAGTTCAACCAAAAATGAATGTTTTGTCATCATTTACTCACCTTTATCTCATTTCAAACGCTTTAAATTTTCTTCTGTGGAACACAAAAGAAGATATTTTAAAGGTGATTTTATCCATACAATGAAATCTAACAGGGTCCAAAACTTGCTAGCTCCAAAAAAATGCATAAAGCTGCTACCTTCAGCTCTTGAAAATTTTCCCCATTGACTTAAATACTGAAGAAAGTAGTGCATACAGGTTTGGAACGACATGAGCGTGAGTAAATGATGATAGAATTAACATTTTTGGTAAACAATCCTTTTAATCAAGAATGTGTTCATAATATTTAATCGGTGTTGTCTTTTAAACTATTAAACTAGTAATTGGGTGTTTTAGGAAGCTGGGTGTCTCTGTCAGACTACTACATGCAATGAAAGTGTTTTTATCTACCTAATTTTAAGCTTCTTTGGAAATTTGAGAGGGTGTACATCTCTTACAATTTTTAGTAACTGTTCAGTAATTTACTGCTTGTACAGTTAATTGCTCCTTTCATTGCATGTAGTTCTTATAAACGTTCAAATCTTACATTTTTTGAAATCACTTAATTCTTTTTGTTAAAAGAATAGTTCACCCATGATCCATGAAAATATGCTAAAAATGTACTCAGCCTCAGGCCATCCTAGACGTAGATGAGTTTGTTTCTTCATCAGATTTGGAGAAATTTAGCATCGTATCATTTGCTCACCAATGGATGCTCTGCAGTGAATGGGTGCCATCAGAATAAGAGTCCAAACATCTGATAAAAACATCACTCCAGTACATCAGTTAATGTCTTCTAAAGTGAAAAGCTGTGTGTTTGTAAGAAGTAAATAATTAAGACATTTTAACTTTAAACTGTCTGGACAAAATACCAATAATCCATAATAATGCTTCCTCCAGTGAAAAAGTCCATTCCCTGTTGTCCTCTCACATCAAAACTCACCGTTGTAAATAGTGCATGATCTGTGCATATTTCACTCCTGATTCATACAAGATGACTTTTACACTAAAGAAAGCAATATATGGATGAAAGAATCATATTTTAGCCATGGTTTGAAGTTAAAAACATGTTAATGATGGATTTGTTTCTTAAAAACACAGCTTTTTGCTTCTGAAGACATTAATTGATAGACTGATAAGAGTCGTGTGGATTATTGTGATGTTTTTATCAGCTGTTTGACCTCTCATTCTGACGGCACCCATTCACAGCAGAGGACCCACTGGTGAGCAAGTTATGTAATGCTAAATTTCTCCAAACCTGTTCCAATGAAGGAACAAACTGAGGGTGAGGATGTGTATACTTTCAGCAAGTTTTCATTTTTGGGTGAACTATTTCTTTAAAGCATAAAATGATTTACTTGCAAAGACAATATCATCAAGTGAACTATTAATGCAGTCGCTTCGTCCTGTTGTTTGTTGCGATATTCTAGCTTCCCGTCGTAGGTTCTCTTTGTGCAATAAAAAAAAAAGTTCCTCAGGGGCTCTGATCGTTTGTTTCCCTCTCGGTCTGGTCCGTCAGTACTTCAGTACTAAGTGTTGAAGAGGGTTTTTGAACGGTTTATGAATATACGCTCCACATAAGCTTCGCCAGCAAATGTAATCCTGATGTAAGTGGCAGATTCACTGCATGAAGTTTCTCAGGTTTTGCAGCCAGTTTATGCATCTGTTGTATTTGCGTGAAGCCACACCCATTGTACTAACCACAATCCTTTGCTACCCAGAGAAACTGGCAACGTCAAATCTAGTGTAGTACCTCATTTGTGAATGGACTTCTGTTAGTTATGAATTGAAAGCATCATGTATCATCATCATCCATATCCCTGTATGCTTCAGTGTGTTTTCTAATTGTTTAGTCGGCTTTAAGTTTTGTCTATAGTTTAAACAAGGTTCAGAAGATACGAAAGGGAGACAAACACTGCCTTGGCTTTTTTTTCTAAGCAATTTATGTATTACTGCTCCTGTTATATTGATTTATTGTCCCTGTTATTATATTTTGTAAATAATAATAAAAACAATTATAAAACAAACTCTGTCCTATTGTCCTATAGTTGAAATGCCCCCTAATGACAACTAGCCCCAGACTGACGTATCAATATTCTTCATAATTTATTTAATCTATCTTTAAAATGTCTGAGGTTTTTTTTTTTTTATAAGAAATTAACCAAATTAGTACTTTTATTCAGCAAGGATGGATTAAAATGATCAAAGGTGACAATAAGGGCATTTATAATATTACAAAAGATTAATGCTGTTCTTTTAAACTTTCTATGCATCAAAGAATCCTGGGAAAAATATCAAAATATTAATAAATAAGCAACACAACTGTTATTGATAATAAGAAATCTTTCTTGAGGACCAAATGATTTTTAAAGGATTATGTGACACTGAAAACTGGAGTAATGGCTCCTGAAAATTCTTCAGCTTTGTCACAGGAATGAATTACATTTTAAAATAAATTCAAATAGAAAACAGTTCTTTTAAATTGTAATAATATTTCACAATATTACAGTTTTAACTGTATTTTTTTTTATCAAATAAATGCATCCTTGTTGAGCATAAGAGACTTCTTTCAAAAACATGAAAAAAGTTTACCAACCCCAAACTTTTGAACAGTTGTGTATAGGGGTGTGCGATATATATCGTCTGCGATAATATCGTAATTGTTGTTTTAACGATGTGCGATTTGACATTATTGAGTATTTTGCAAAAACCATTCAAAACATCCCTACAGAGCGCACGCATACATTACGTGAAGTCTAGACTAGTGCATGTGCACATTTAGTGTGTTTTCTTTCACTGCATGAAGAATATTAAAAACATTATGAGTCAGCTGTCTTCGGCAGTCCTTAAGGTACCAGCACAATAACACACTCAGCAAAATATCGTCTAATTATCGTCATTGATAAAATCCCAGAAAATATCGAGATATTATTTTTTGTCAATATCGCACACCCCTAGTTGTGTATATAATTCTATAATTTTTTTTAATATATTACATTTAATTTAATAACTTTAATACAATTGAATATCATTTAATATGATTTTATCTCATGTTGTCTCTTTTCCATTAAGTCATAATGAACAATGACAGGGGGCCTGTTTCATAAAACAAGTTTACCAAATAAACCAGGTTTACTTAATTTAGTCCCCGGGTGGACTATTTAGTATTGTCAACATCAGTTTGAACTCCTGTAGTATTGTATTGTGTCCACTAGAGGGCAGATTAACATACAAATCTCAAACCAGCGAAGAAAGAAGCTGATCAAAGGCACAAGCTTCTGTATAATCCGTAGCCTATATCAGACCAGACCTAAAAAAAAAAAAATTCTAATAAAAAGTAATTAGTCGTTAAATCCAGTGACGTTACATCTAATTAGAATTCAACAATCAGTAGCCTGTTAATCATCAGCGTTACTTTTTTATACTAGCATACATTATGAAAGCATCATCTATGAAGCATTTGGAAATTAAAAGACCTACAGTAACCAAAACATATTTTTAGTATTTTTAACAGCCTTAAAGTAACGTTTCCACGTAACGTTCTGGTGGTAACGGTTTGTTAGTTTAGAGTTAGTAAATGTAGCTTACTGGGCCTATTATTTTTTTTCCAAACATTTGTTAGCTGCAGGGGCGTCGCTATAGGCCCTTTTTAGGGGAGCTTTATTAGCCTTAGAAAAAAAGGATTTGTGTTGTCATTTTTTAAGTGGCAAAGTGACTAAGTGCTGTTATTATTATTATTTTAAAACGAAAAAAAAAGGGAATAGTTTAATACGGGGCACATCAAACATTATGCTAATCTAGACAATTACTGTAATCTAGGTTTGTCTATATTCTAAATTAATATGAATGAATATGATCTGATTATTTAAAATGATTTCAAATTAAATTATTCAGGGGCTGACTTGATGAGCATGCACCTACTGTTAAGCAGGCCAATGTTTCTGCTTATTTTAGTATACAAACAATATATTAATGCCCAGTTTCACAGACCTTAAACCAAGGTTTAAGCCTAGTCCCAGACTAAAATGCATGTTTGAGCTGTCTTAACTGAATACAAATTTAAACTGACATATCTTAATAAATATATAATATAATATAATATAATATAATATCAGTAGCCTGTTAATCATCAGCGTTACTTTTTTATACTAGCATACATTATGAAAGCATCATCTATGAAGCATTTGGAAATTAAAAGACCTACAGTAACCAAAACATATTTTTAGTATTTTTAACAGCCTTAAAGTAACGTTTCCACGTAACGTTCTGGTGGTAACGGTTTGTTAGTTTAGAGTTAGTAAATGTAGCTTACTGGGCCTATTATTTTTTTTCCAAACATTTGTTAGCTGCAGGGGCGTCGCTATAGGCCCTTTTTAGGGGAGCTTTATTAGCCTTAGAAAAAAAGGATTTGTGTTGTCATTTTTTAAGTGGCAAAGTGACTAAGTGCTGTTATTATTATTATTTTAAAACGAAAAAAAAAGGGAATAGTTTAATACGGGGCACATCAAACATTATGCTAATCTAGACAATTACTGTAATCTAGGTTTGTCTATATTCTAAATTAATATGAATGAATATGATCTGATTATTTAAAATGATTTCAAATTAAATTATTCAGGGGCTGACTTGATGAGCATGCACCTACTGTTAAGCAGGCCAATGTTTCTGCTTATTTTAGTATACAAACAATATATTAATGCCCAGTTTCACAGACCTTAAACCAAGGTTTAAGCCTAGTCCCAGACTAAAATGCATGTTTGAGCTGTCTTAACTGAATACAAATTTAAACTGACATATCTTAATAAATATATAATATAATATAATATAATATAATATAATATAATATAATATAATAATATCCCCCCACCCCACCAATTGGGGGCTGAGCCCCCTTAATATTACAATCCTAAAAATGCCCCTGGTTAGCTGTGTGGGCAATATGTGATCCTGGACCACAAAACCATTCATAAGTAGACAACAATGCATTGTATTTGTCAAAATTATCCATTTTTAAATGCCAAAAATCATTAGGATATTACGTAAAGATCATGTTCCATTAAGATATTTTGTAAATTTCCTACCTTAAATATATCAAAACTTATTTTTCTGATTAGTAATATGCATTGCTAAGAAGAAAGGACAACTTTTAAGGCAATTTTCTCTCTCTTTTTTTTTTTTGCACCCTCAGATTCCAGATATTCAATATACCGGTAGTTGTATTTCAAAAAAATTGACCCTTATGACTGGTTTTGTGGTCCAGTGTCACATATATGGGTTGTGGCGATGATCACAGGTTATAAAATAAGTTGGCTAGGAGGTGTTCCCCTAACTTTGTAAAAACACATTTTGTCTCATAGCCTATATCAAATGTTCAGAGGTGTGTTCAAGCAGTGAACTAAAAATATTCCCAATGAATTTAAAAACAAACCATGCTCATACCAAATCCTACTCTATCTATCTATCTATCTATCTACCTATCTATCTATCTATCTATCTATCTATCATCTATCTATCTATCTAGTCTAAATACCTCGGTATTCACACATATAGCCTACTTGAAAATCAAACATTGTCAACAGCAAATGTAGCGATTTAATATGACATAGCCTAAATGTAGTACAAATAATTGGCCGAGTTAATATTTATGTAATGATATGCCATAAAAGTCTGTGTGTCATATTCCGTTTCTGTAAGTGCAGCAGTGATTTGTCCACGCAGCGCGTTTGCGCAGGCGCGTCCCTCACTGTCAAGGTGTGGACACGGCGAGAGCGCGAGTGGGAACACAGTGGCGTGCTTTTGGAAAATGAGTGGATGCGTCTTCAGAAAAAAAAAACAGCCGGAAGGGGTGAACGCCAGTCCGTTTTTACAAAAGCAATATGTGCACCAACGCGTCCCCCTTTGAAGTTCTTGATATATAAAGTCGTAAAGCTCTCGCGTCTTTCACAGTCACCTAAGAGCTGAAGTGAAGTACGAAGAGCGCAGGTAGAAGAGCAGAGCCGGAAGAACTCGCATTACTGGTCGCGTTCGCTTTGCTTGGTTTCTTCCAAGTGGATTATCTTTGATATTATCACATAAATGAAGTGAGATTTAAAGTGCTAGTTTTAAAGTGCATTCGAGCTAAAGAAATTATGACGGACTTGAGGAAAAATAAACTCTTCGTCCTGGTGGACGTACTGTGTGTTGTTGTAGGTAAGCGAGTTCAATGTTTCAACGTTCAATGTCCTGATTTGAAGTTAATTTCTGAACTTGCAAGTTGTTGGTTGAATGCTATTTTATTCATTTCTAACATGGGGTTTGTCTTTTTAAACAATATAAGCTATTATGTAACTGGGTTGTTGACAGATAACATAGACATGGTCGATCAAAAAAGAACAAAAATTAAATTGTGTTTGTATTGTAAGGTAGGCTAAATTGGCAACTGTAAATATAAAAAAAGACAATTAGATGGGCAATTACATTTAAATCAAGTTTAGCTTTTCCCATAACCTTGCATAAGCACACAACCTTGCAAAACTGCCTTGGCTTTGTACCAAGTCGCAATAAACTATTTTGACATGCTGTCGCCATGTATAATTTGAAGACCAGTCTGGTTATGTTTTTGTCTTTTGTCAATATCTTACTTATTGTAAAAAGCAAATGCTTTAGGCCATGTTCAAAGTGTCATGATAAGGGGCCTGTCTTTAGAAGATCTTCATGTTTAAATATGTATTTGGAGGTGTGTTCTGTGTGTTTACAAATGGAGTTGCATTCGTCCTGGCTTCTTTTCCTGGATTTTGCAAGTTCAGGAAGCTGAGTATTTGTTTATGGAAATGCGATCCAAGCCTGTCAGTATTTCCCACAGTGTTTGGCAGCCTGTAGTGCCACAGAAATGTTCCTTTTCTTGCATTTTTGGCTTTATTCAGGGCTTTGCTTGCAGACAAACCCAATGACCATAAACATCCTAACATAGTCACATAGTAGTACCCATTATGGAAGATTCGACTTGCCTCAGTGCTTAAGTGCGAACCAGCTTGACCATTACTTCCTTTGGAAACACTGTTTTTCTTAACCGCATGAGGTAACCCTGGCCTGCTATGACGTTGGGAGATGAAGTTTCTGCACCTGCCCTTTGAAGTCCTTTATTGTGTCTGTGTTCTCCAACCTCCAGCATTGGATTTCATGAGGGCTAGAACTTGCCCTAGGCACCATCCTTCACCTTTAGTCTCAGACTACAGCTTTACCATGGTGCACGTCTCTATCTAGATGAAGTGACTGATTTGAGGTCTGTCCATGATGTGGACAGGGATGGACAATATTGTCTTAAGTCATATGCTCTTTGAATTCATAGCTAGTTTCATATGCTTTTGAAATGCTATTTTTAACAAACGTTTCAATGTAATGTCATGTGGTGCACAGTTGTTATAGTTAACTAAGACTAAAATGATTAAAAATAGTTTTTGTTCATTGAAATTAAGCTGAAAAAAATATTAGACGGAAAACTAAAGCTTAAAATACACAAACATTTTAAATGTTTACCTAGCAACTTAATAAAGTAAGTTTAAGTACTAAAATGACTAAAACGGAATCAAGTATAAATTAAGCCAAATAGAAATACTTTTAATGAAAAAAGGACATAAAAAAACTATTAAAACTATTGAAATGAAAACTGAAAATATAAATAAAATAAATACAACAATAAATAAATAAATGCTACTTGAAATGATGAATAAATATAACAATAGTATATAAATAATACTAAAATAACATTAATGTGTTGTAACCATCAAGTAAAAAACACCTTTCCCAAAACATTTTAAACGTTTCATGGTAATTTTCCTTTTTTCTTTTTACAAATAACATGAATTAATTCATAATATCTTAACATTATTGGGGAGGTTGTACCACACGACATTTTATAAATAAAAAGGTCAAATAATCTGATTTTTTAAGAGACTTGTTGACCTTCACACACAGTGATAAGGGTCTTGAGGGTTGCACCACATGACTGTTGGTTCTCAGATGCTTTTGAAAAGACCATCAATATTTTTCCAACTTAACAGAATCATTTACAGAAAATTAAAATTCTGTCGTTAATACAAACCGCATTACAGAATTTCCCATTTGTTGCAGATAACTTTTCAATTTGGTCAGTTTTCTGATAAAGATTCATGTATGGAAATAAAGGCACATCTGAGAAAGGTCAATAACTTCTCATTCAGTGTCGCCCATAACTATATATGAGTGTGTATGCGTAATTTGGTTTCTGATTGATCTACAAGGACATAAAAGAGAGCTCAAAGTCCTGTAAATTTGAGACACTTGGCCTTGAGCTAACGAAAGCAAGCACAGGTGGAATTATTCAGTCATTTTCAAATAAATATCAGCCTCTCCAATTGCTTTAGAAACAACAGAAAGTCCCAGAATCCAGTAGAGTTCAGCTACTGAAGAATTTCTGTAAGTGTTTCTGGGCAGTAATATCCTTTCCCAGCCCTGAATTTGACATTCAATCCAGCCCACCACCCTCTGCTTCTCTTTTCCTTTTGTCTAAGTAAACTTTCCCTCCACACAAACACAGTCTGGCTTTTGCTTTAGCTCACAGGCGTGTATTTTACTGCTCCCTCTATGCTGGTGTGCTTTATGATTTTTACATGATCAATCATTGAGTATTTACAGAAATAATACTTGGCAGATAATATTCAGCGTCTATTCGAGTCAAAGCTGCAAGATCAGTGTTTTACTTCAGTGAAAGTGAAATTGATGGGAGTTATCTAAGCTTATCTGTTTAATATCAAGCCAAGCTTTTGGCCCAGTACTGAAGGACTTTCCCGGCCTTTTTACCAGGAGCTCAGTATTTTTAATAAAGCACTTTATTTAATAACTAATAGTATAATGTACAGTGAAGGAACATTTCTTGTTTTAGCAGACCCCCTTTATACATTTCATTTTATTGGTATTTTGTAATAAAGTATAACAGGGCCTGTATGCAAATGCTTTTATCCGAATGACTTACAGATGAGGAATGTTACAAAGAGTGATTCATACAAAGAAGTTATGAAACATGAATGCCACAATAAATCATTTCTTCAGCAAAGTACAAGTTAGAACAGACATGTAGTTTACACAAACAAGAAGTAGAATTTATTTATTTATTTTCATGGTTAAATACTATACATATATATATATATATATATATATATGTATATATATATATATATATGTGTGTGTGTGTGTGTGTGTGTGTGTGTGTGTGCGAGCTCCGTTAAAAACAGTAATATTGTGAAATATTATTACAATTTAACACAACTGTTTTCTGTTTTTATATATTTTAGAATGTAATTTATTCTAGTGATGTAAAGCTGAATTTTCAGCTTCATTACTCCAGTCTTGAGTGTCACATGATCTTTCAGAAATCATTCTAATATGCTGATTTTGTGTTCAAGAAACATTTATTATCAATATTGAAAACAGTGTGTGCTGCATCACTTTTGATCAATTTAATGCATCCTTGCTGAATAAAAATATAAATTTCTTTAAAAAATTGAACAGTAGTTTTTAGAAACATTTTAGAATTTACATTTGTTTAAAAAAAAAAAAAAGAGAGAGAGTGACTCTGCTTTTCAGGTAGAATTGGGAAAATTAGCGTCATAGCATTGTGAAATAACCAGCAAAGACATATTGCCAGACTAATTCCCTAGAACTACTGGCGAAATAATATGGGAAAACTATGAAGGTAGAATGACGTCAAAAAGATTTGCATACGCAGGGTAATATTTGTGGAAGTGTACATAAGACTGTAAGCGTAAATTAAATTTGCATGTGCAAAAGAAGCTTTGTAACGGTGTAAATCTCGTTTCAAGCGCAAGAAAAAATTATTTGCAGCATTTTGCAAATAATTTTTTCTTGCGCTTGAAACGCGATTTACACCGTTACAAAGCTTCTCTTGCGCATGCAAATTTAATTTACGCTTACAGTCTTATGTACACTTCCACAAATATTACCCTGCGTATGCAAATCTTTTTGACGTCATTCTACCTTCATAAAAACGACAAGGAAACGTTTAGGCTGTTGGAACTGTCATGCAGCATTATATTTCAGGTCTTGGTTAAACTTGTTCAGAAAGGTCTGCGTGAGATGGCAGTTGCAACATCAACAAAATTGTTCAGAAATTGGTCACATCATGAGACTATTAACATGATGCTGTTTCATTAATCACAGAAACCTTCTTTAAAGCAAAACTATTTGGCTAAACACTACTAGCGTACAAGTTAGCCTATTTCCCACGCAATGTTATATATTTCCGTAGCTTTCAAGAGCGTAAATCAAACACTAGCATTAGCGTGGGGAAGTAGAGGGCTGGGACGGACGGACTCTGTTGTATGGCGAAAGAGAAGAGGAGGAGGGTGGGCGTTTCTTCTTGAAGTAGGATTCCAGACTCTCCTGCGAGGCTGTACGCTCAGCACATAGCTTCCAAATGAGTCAGGCGGCCTTGCCAAACTACAGCTCAGGGAGTGCTGCCGGCAGACAGACCGCCTTCAAAACTCTCACTTAAGGGGCGACACAGGGTTGTATTTTCGTAACACTTATGATGGTACTCCAAAAAACCCACAAAAAAAGTCAAGAACATCTCATTTTCATCTTCAGAGTAGGAACAGAACATTGTGGGTTCGGCTCGTATGAACTGGGCTTCGAATGTTGAAATGAAGCCAGAATTGATCAAGTCTGGTGTTGAAAGCTGAGTGTATTTGTTAATGCACCTTGAAACAAGTTAGGATACAAGATAAGTCAGTAAAAACATAGGGTGTGTTTGATAATGAAAGGTGGTGAACCAATTTTAGGGTGAAGGTCAAAGCCGACCCTAAGAAAATAGGCTACTCCCTATAGCCAAAACCAAAGACAAGATTTCTTTACTTTTTTTTTTTTTTTAAATGACTGAGTGGGTTTTCACCAGGGTTTTTTTTTCCCATTGGAAATGCACCAACTCATGTGTCCTTGAAACTGCAAGCAGCACAATTCAGATTTACTGTAAATGTATGAGCTAAATGCTCTCATAATTTCAGTTTCTTGGACCAGCATCATCATACCAATGTTGGGAAAGCTACACTGTAAAAATTTGTTTTTGTAGCTCATTTTTCTTTGTAATAATCTATTTACTGAGTCAATTTCTGACTGAAAATAGTTTCAAAGTAAATCGCACACCAAATTTCTTTTGTGTACTTTGAGACGTTCCAAGTAGTTAAGTAAGGAATAATTGACGACGGGCCGTTGAATTATTAGAAAAATAATGTACACCCGAAGTGGTGATGCGGCCACAACGCGAAGCAAATTTCTAATAATTCAATGGCCCGGAGTCAATTATTCCGCTTATACTACGGTTACCACACCACAAGACATAGACCAGATGATATATTTCAAGGTATTCGTCCGGTTTTTGTACTTAAAACCCTATTGTGAGTAGGATTAATTTCTTCCGCATCTCATCCAACGCCTCCGTTGCTAATTCCAAAACGTAATTTTAGACCTAGTAACGGAGGATTGAGCCGTTGATAGCAGACAAATGCAGTTAATACAGTTAATAACTAAGTTATGAGAGAGAGAGAGAGAGAAAGCGTGTGAATTAGCCCAACTCTTTTTGAGTCTGTGTGTCTCTCAAAAGTGTTCGGCAGAAGTGTCCCTACTAATAGTGAAACTTTAAGTTCATTTTCTTCACGTAGAGTGCTGTTCTTACCTCTCTTGTCAGAAATGTCATGTAGCTTTTAAGTTGCTAAACTAAACAATTTTACTGATAAAATCAGAGAGTCAGAGTAGCACTAACAACTAGGGCTGTCAAAATGGCTGAAAAACTAAATTCTAATTTTGTACTTAAATATCTATAACAACGCAGCAGCGCCGCATCTAGTGGCTTCAACTGGATAGGCTAACAAAAACATTCAAATGCAATGACACTTATATCGTCATCGCATCTCGTGCGCCACTGATAAGGCAGCCTCCTTAACGCACACCTAAAATTCGAATGTAACGTTTTTGCATTCGAACGTGGATTTTTATTTTAAATTCAACGAATATTCGAAATTCGAATAAAACAACGTAAAACAACGTAAAACAACGTTAGCTTATTATGTTTCCGTGTGTGCGTCTGTAGGGAGAGAGCGGGAGAAATAGAGTAGGCTATTTGTTTACATACATAATAAAACGTAATTTTGTGGCAAAACATGGAAATTATCGTTTTTATCCTATTGCTTACTATATTTATTTGTTTGGTCACTGTCGTTGTGGGTTTTGGTTATTTTGCTGTTGTAAGACCTTTGATATAACTGAAATCATTTGGCGAAGTGATATGGAACTGTAATGCGGTCAAGACCTGCCTGGAACTACGTTTGCCGTGCGTTTCCCTGAAAATAATTGCATACCTTAGAACTAGGGCTGTGCAAAAAATCGAATGCGATTTTTATGTGCATCTCGTCAGTAAAGCCGCTTCTCCAGCATGTGCTTTCAGATGGAGCGGCATTTACTACCCAGAGCCGTAGATCACTGACAAGCTACACAAAATCGCGTTCAAAATCAGCAATGAATCGCCTGTGATTTTGAACGCGATTTTGTGTAGCTTGTCAGTGATCTACGGCTCTGTGTAGTAAATGCCGCTCCATCTGAAAGCACGTGCTGGAGATTTACTACTAATCACCAGAAGCGGCTTTACTGACGAGATGTGCATGAAAATCACATTCGATTTTTTGCCCAGCCCTACTTAGACCGTTCGTCAGCCAATCAGATTCAAGCATTTAACGGCCCCGTAGTATAAGCTACAGTAAAGCTGCGTTCTTTAAGGGATAGTTCACCCAAAAATGAAAATTGTCATTAATTACTCATGCCATTTTAAACCCGTAAGACCTTCGTTCATCTTCGGAACACAAATTAAGATATTTTAATGAAATCAGAGAGCTTTCTGACCCTGCATAGACAGCAACGCGACTACCACATTCAAGGCCCAGAAAGGTAGTAAGGACATAATTAAAATATTCCACATATTCAACTGTAATGCTACGAAGCTACGAGAATACTTTTTGTGTGTTTAGTTACTTGAAGCTAAAAAAAAAGTGCCATTGTTAACTCTCCCTGTATGACTTTCTGTTTTCTATGGAATGAAAAAGGTGTAATTTTGAGCTTTGAATGTCAAAGCTGCTCCATGCAATGAAAGTGAATAGTGTACCACAGATTCTCACACATATGACTTGGAAGATTTGGAATATATAGTGTATAAGTCATAAAAACTGCTTTCGTAATGCATATTCTTTGTCTTTATTGGAGCTATACAGTCTCTTGTCC
Source organism: Sinocyclocheilus anshuiensis (assembly GCF_001515605.1). Classification (NCBI taxonomy): domain Eukaryota; kingdom Metazoa; phylum Chordata; class Actinopteri; order Cypriniformes; family Cyprinidae; genus Sinocyclocheilus; species Sinocyclocheilus anshuiensis. Next base: position 392,218 of record NW_015557082.1, on the reverse strand, counting down.
CCATTCACTTTCATTGTATCCAGACATTCTGATCTACTTACGTTCAGCGTAAGAAAGAAAATTTTCAGAATAACATGAGGGTGAGTAAACAATAACAGAATTTTATTTTGCTGTGAACATTTCCTTTTGTGTACTGAATGAAACTGCTAGTTTCGTCCAGTAATAGCTCTGGCGTTCCTCCAGTGGTGTGAGGGGAAGTGTAACTGTTTCAAACTCAGATTGCCACCAATTATCCCACATACCGCAACTGCACATCAGTTTGAACCAAATAAAGCAACGCTCCGTTCTGCCCTTCGTATTTATAGTGTTCATGAAGGAGTGGGAGGATGCTCTAAACAAAGAGGGAAACATGAATGAGGTGGAGACTATAGGAGTGGCAAGCTCATTTTTGTCTGTGGGATGGGCAAAAGGACAACAAAGGATGTAAATCTTCAGTCCTTCAACATTTCAGCAATCGCCAACCCTAATTATCTCCTCGCCCTCTCGGTTAAGTCACCATGTTGCTTTGTTGCAGTTTCTTGAAATGCTGCAGTGACCTTACATTTTTTCCCCCCCATATTAGGAGCTCATAGATGAAATGTCTGACATCATTTGGTCACCCATATGTTGTTCCAAACCCATCTTATGCAGGGCTCTCACTACAATTATTTTGGTAATCGAGTAATTGGATGATTATTCTGATGATTAATTGAGTAATCTGATAATTTTTCGTGGTAATTTAAATTGACCTAAGCGAACAATAGACTTTAAAATGACTTAAAAGACATATATAATAGCAATGAGGCAATAATAATTGGTTCAAATAAAATATCAAAAGCAAGTCAGTTAAATAAAACAGTTCAAATACATAATGTAATAAACCAATGTAATCACAGGTTATGTACATTATATATTATATCAAATGCTTGCAGAGGGCGCCAACGACCTAGCGATTGTTTTTACACTTTACAACGCAATCTAATCCATGTTTAATATTGACTAAACATTTAATTCAAATGTCCACTTAAAGTGTCACTTTGGGTATTTTGCGGGTTAATCGACACAGGCAAAAATGCAATCAAGAATTTTTTTTTTTTTATCAAGTACTCAAATTTAATTGAGGAAACATGGCAGCCCTAATCATATGACTTAGCAAGACTTGGAATATAGAGCGCAAGTTGTATGGACTATTTTAATTTGGACCCCATCCACTTTCATTGCATGAAAGAGAGAGGTGTGCACATTCTTAAACCACTTTTTTTCAAGGAAAAACTACCTGATTGTAAGCAAATGATGACAGAAGTTTTATTTTTAGTGAAATGTTTAGTTAAGAGCTAGAGTGCATTGCGTTAACTCGCATAGCATGAAGAAAAAAGCATAAAAACACTCATAAAAAGTCCTCACACCAAAACGGGGTCCTTTAATGTTTTACAGGAAATTTCACTTCCTGTACCTTCAAATGGAACTAATTTGTTTCAGGGAATGGTTGAAGGGTGACGGCTGGCGGCAGTTGAGACAAGGTTCATTTTTCCTTAAGCACTGCCCCAATACTGCAACGTGCTGGGTGTCAAGCAGCAAGCACGACTTTCTTTAAGCACATCTTGCCCTCTCACTTCTACGTGCCACATCTCTCCCTGCAGTCCTGTTTCGTTGCGTAATTAAACGACTGCCGAGCCAACCTGCCAACTGAGGCTTTGAACTCAAACAGTTTGAAGCTCTTCCACGTTGACCACATTTAATGTACCTTACACTGACTTAACTTGTAAATGTGTACCCATTCCCTGGGTACACAGTCTGGAAAATATTTCAGGAGTAATACTGATTAATTTCACTGAAGAGAACCAGAATATACAGCTCAGCCTTTTTAAATGTAAAGCTGACAGATTTTAGACTCAGTTCTCAATGTTTCTCGATGTTTTGATTGTGTTTGTCATTAGTCAATGACAGTTTGAAATAAAAAAAAAGTACTTCTCTGGGTGAGATCTTTCAGTTTTCCATCTTGCAATTTTTACCCGTCTTTTCGTTTCCTAATAACGTGTCTCAACAGTTGAAAAGTTTGGAGAGGAAAAGGGAAAAATGAGACTCTGTTTTATTGGGCTTTTATTTTCATTTGTTTGGAGTGTATTCAGCTGGCAAACATACAGAAAAGGCCATCCAAGCTCAGCTCCAGATCCTCAAAGTGTCTGAATCTCAATGGAGTGATAAAATTGGAGCCATTGTTTTGGGGTCTCCCTCAACAGGATGCTCTATGAGACCTGAGGGAAAGTTTATTTTTCTTGCATTGTTCGTAAAGAATAAATCTCCTTAATGAAAACAAAAATACAAGTTTCCATTCGGTAAACAATTTTTAGCAAGTGGATCACATCATTTTGCGTTAACTAGTTAGCTAGTGAACAGTTTAAGGTAATGTACCAATTTTTGTTTTCTTTTAATATAACAAAATGTAACACAAATATGTTTTGGGAAAAAAAACTTTTTTGTGAGGTGCAAAACAAAAGAAAATAAAACAACTCTAAATGTTTTTTTTAAAAACATTTGTTTTGTAAAGTGATAACAAAAGAAAACATTTGTAAATGTTTACAAAAAAATTGTTTTTGGTTTGTAAGGTGCAAGACAAAAGAAAATAAAACATCTGTAACTGTTTTTCAAAAAACATTTGTTTTGTACAGTGCAAAACAAAAACATTTTTAGAGAGTTTTTCAAACATTTTTTTGTTTTGTTTTGTAAGGTGCAAGAAAACTGAGCTACAGTCTTGTATGAAAGGTGCTCTATAAAAAGCTGGACTATTTTCTTAAACTCAGTGAGCTCTTTATTATTTACATTCATGTTATGAGCTCGTTGTTTGTGTATCTTTAAAATGGTCCTTGCAGAATAACAATGATGAATAAACTTAAAAAAAAAAGGCTGCATCTGTTTGAGGCCCTGTTTACACTATTGCATTTTCATTTTAAAATAGTGTTTTAAAATGAAAACGATGCTCGTCTACACTGGTGTTTTCACTGTGTTTCAGAAACGATCTCGGTCTACACTACACAACCGAAAACGCATGTCACATGACCATACATGCAGGTGCAACCATAGATGTGTATAGGTAAATTCCCTATTATTTAGATGGCGGACACGTCTGCGTGCTTGGAGCGGTCGAATGGGCAATCTACCTATACATATCTGTAGGTACAACAATGAGCATGATGTTATTGTTTACACAGTCATCAAGGATACACAGAGAGAATGTGGGCAGCCACACCATCGTTTTCAAAAGACTCCGTTTTGGTCCGTTTCCATTGAAACGCAACCCCGGAGTTTTCAAACTAAAACGTGGTCTGCAGTGTTTTTAAAAGTCTCCGTTTTCAAGGGTCGAATATACCGGAGTAGTGTAAACGACAGGCGTAACCGTAGCAAAAGTTATGCATATTAAAACTAAAATGCACTAGTGTAAACGGGGCCTGAGTCTTGAGGCGTGAGTCTAATTTAGTAGTTAGTTAGTAGAGATCAACCGATTGATCGGTTTTGCCGATTAATCGGCACCGATAGTTGATTGGCAGAACTATCGGCTTTTGGCAAAAATGCATGCCGATAGTTTTCCGGGTTGCGCTCGTTGCTGGAGCTGCGAGGGTCCATTGTCATTATACAGTGCGAGAGCAGCCTCTAGAGGCAGAAATCACTAACACCTCGTGTTGTTTGTTTTGACACGTGAGGCTGCGCGCTGCACAGAGCAGGAAGACGCGGATTTAAATGCAGCCGACAGAAAATCCTGCTGCGCCACAGTGTCCATTACTAATACATTTTTAAATTTTAAAGTGTCTTCAGTTAACATTAGTTAGGTACTATGAATTTTACGAACTTTAATGATCAATATAATTAATATTCATATTTTGTATTAATTTACAAAGTATGGTTCAGTACGTTTTTAAAAAAAATAGTAAAGCACTATTGAAGTTTTCATTCAGTATCCATTTTAAAAACCATCTGGTGATTAATCATATTGGCCAGTGTGGTCCAACCTAGCCATCTGTATCAGTAAAATCCTCTGACCTGGATTTTTGATCAGATTGTGAATCATTACTCTAAACATTCAAAATTCTCTGTTCAATTACATAGAACTTAATAATAATGACCGTTTTTGGGGCAAAGTTACATGAGCGGTATTGTTTTAATAGTGCACCGCTGAGGATGTCAAACCTCGGCTTTAAGGTTTGTCAGTGCATTATGTTTTGTGTGTTTATTGTCACTGTTCAGACCACAGTGGATGGAAATACAGTGTCATTTCAAACACCATTGTTCTTTGTTTTTGGGAATACAAAGACACTTTTATTTGTTCTTAAGTGCCTCTATGATTCTATTACTCTTTATCTGTTGTCATGACAACATGAAGCTACTTGTCTCAAGAATACACTGGAACTCAAAATTACTTGTTTTGGATAAGTTATGTTGCACCATTGCATTTCAACTTATTTTTCAATGATTTAAGTTTCTAAATTTCTAGTGCCAAACTTTTAAATTACATTAAAGTGATTGGTAAATTTTCTCTTTCTCTTTTTCTCTCTCCCTATAAACTAACCACAAAAGATGAGTCTGAAGACAGCTATAGCAATTTTCCTAAAAAAAAAAAACACTATTATTTTTAATAATATGTTATTAAAACTATTATTTTTTTAAATTATGTTTCACAAAACAAAAGAAGACAAAAGTTTTGTTTGGTAAGGTGCAGAGCAAAAGAAAACAAAAACATTTGTAAACATTTGTCTGGAAAAACATTTTTGTTTTGTAAGGTGCAAAACAAAAGAAAACATCTTTGTAAACACTTTAAAATGTTTTTGTTTTGAAGGAAACAAAACATTTCTGTTGTGTAAGGTGCAAGTTTGAGCTGCAATCTTGTATGAATGGTGCTCTATAGAAATGTTTTTTAGTAGTATATTATGTGATTATTAATGAGCCCCTTATGTACAGATTATGAACTTCTTGTTTGTATATTTTTAATGGCCCTTGTAGAATAATATTTTAACCTTTTTTTTTTTTTTTTTCAAATATGAAAACCGCTTGGGTGAAAGCAACTCCCTCACATTGAGCCCAGAGTTTAAAGTTGTGACAGACCTGACCGTCTGTTTCACAGATCCTCTTGTACATATTAATACCATAGTGGTATAAAAGGCACTTGAGCAGTTCTGGATTTGTGTGCTGGACATCCATATTTAGACATACTGGATGAACCAGAAGGTTCAGAATCATATTTAACATTTTTTAACTGCATGTTTTCCTGCTGATGTAGCATCTTTCTGATATCTCTGTAGGTCTTTGGCGTTCATAACATACCTAAAATATCTACACAATACTATAGATCCCATTCAAGCAGCAGAATATTTTCATTTTCTTGCGGTAAAGATATGCAAACTTACTACAACACTTTTATACATCCACTTAATCAATAGAAAATGGATTTACAGGAAGTAGCATTGTCCTTACTGTTCTTTTGAGTCACTGTGGCTTAGGATCACATGGTTGCTGGGTGATTTTGTAACATTTCCGAATGTCCCAAGGACATTTTCCATTCATTAAAGGATCACGCTGTGGCTACATTCAGACATATGCATCTCCAGCCACATCAGTTCACCGACCAAGGCGTTGTGGAAAGGATGTCTGGGCTGTGGGTGTGTACGGTCGTGTTTATGGTATGGCTCGCAACGTGTTTTGGGTTAAGATGGTGTGGTCGGGTGACTTCCTCATAGCTGTGGGATAAATTTCCATGTGACTCTTAGGAAAAAAGAGGTACTATAAATAGTCACTGCTTCCATGGCAGAATTCAGATGGTTTTCTAAAAGTTATTAAAAAAAAATGTGCTGCATTTCATGAAATCATCTATGATGCAAAAATAACTGCTCCAGTTTTATTTATTTATTTGTGTATATATTGTATTGTTTGTGTGTGTAAAGCATATATAAATTAATGATTTAATGGATTGAAAATGTTTGTCATGAAGAGAAAAATGTGGAATTTTTTTTATTATCTAACTGCATTAACAATAACAAAAATATGATACTTCGCCCAATAATCAACAGAAATATGTTTGGTTGAATTATATTTAATTATAAAGTTACCCAATTTTTTAGTAAAACAAACATACCATGATTTATAAATATATTATGTAAATATATACATTATAATCTAAACATGAAATATTTGTTTTGGAATTAATGTAATTAGAAATGGTTGAAAGTATTTATTTTATTTTAAATATGACCCAGACAGGTTCTTGTCAGGTTTCAGGATATTCACCCTGTATATTCTCCACATTAGACAATAACTTTTCATTTAGGAAGCATTATCGCTTTATTTATTTATGTATTTATTGTTTGTTTGTCTCATTTCCTTTCCTGTAGCGTCTCTGCCCTTTGTGATAATGAATATTGCGTCCCAGCCATACGAGCGAGGCATCTACTGTCAGGACGAGAGCATTAGTTACCCTCTCAGACCAGACACAATCACCCACGTGACACTGGCTGTAGTCACCATCACCTGCACTATCATCATCGTGAGTCCCTCATTCATTGATCTCCATCAACCCTTCCATGATCTCATCATCCCATGAGTCACGCGCTGATTCTCAACAAAGTGTCCGTTCATGAATCTGCACAGCAGAGGGTTTTATTATGCACAACAACACAGCGTTATGTGCTCATGGACTTGTTTGACATATTAACGACAAACCTAACTGTTTTAATCTTTGTCGCATGCTATTGAAATGCATATTTCTAAACATTTACCTCTTCTGTTCCTCTAGATATCTTCGGGTGAAGCATATCTGGTGTACAGCAAAAAAATTCACTCCAACTCTACCTTTAATCAATATGTGTCAGCCATATATAAGGTGCTGGGTGCCTTCCTGTTTGGGGGAGCCGTCAGCCAATCACTGACGGACTTGGCCAAGTACACCATTGGGCGACCACGGCCACATTTCTTAACAGTATGTGCTCCCAAAGTCTGCAAAGGATACATGGCCACGATCAACTGCACTGGCAACCAAAGTGATGTAACTGAAGCCCGGTATGTTTCTCATTGGAAATGTTTTAACGGCTTGATTTCAGTGAATTTCTTTTGAAACTGTATGTGATTTGTGTGTCGTAGGTTGTCCTTCTACTCGGGTCACTCCTCCTTTGGGATGTATTGCATGCTGTTTCTAGCGGTGAGTGCTACAGCAGCCAAATGCTAACATGTTAAACATTAAAGGGGTCATGAACTGAGAAATCAAAATTACCTTGACGTCGTTGTACTATAAAAACATCCTGTAAGTTTCAGAACTCAAAACTATCTTGTTAGTCTAAAAACAGCTTATATTGAAGCCAGTCTGCAAAAATGACATGTGCCACTTTATGACGCAATAGTGTGGATAAACACCACCTCCGCAGAAGATGATCAACGCCTGCTTCTACATCGCTGCCTGTTTAGCCCCGCCCACCAATTCACACATTTTATTTCAATTACACAACTGTTAGCTAATCATAGCATTGGGCGTTTACTACAAGTCTACAATCCGTCACGTCTATTCAAACAGAGCGTTCAGATGAGGGGTATCAAAACAGGACAGAAAATATCCTATTCTAAATTATGAGGTTTTTTGATGTAAAAATATTGATAACATTAGAAGTGGACCTTTAGAGAACAGTACAAAATAGTAAAAATATTGATAACATTAGAAGTGGACCTTAGAGAACAGTACAAAATAGTAAAAAAAAAAAAAGGCAGTTCATGATCCCTTTAAACATTTAACACAAGTTTGGGGATGGAATTATGTGTTTTTGTGACCAATGGCAGATGGGGATAGCGTTTGGGGAAACCTGTTTGAAAATAGTCATTAATTCTGCAGTTATATTTGATGTCAATGAAGACGTTAAATGCAGTGACATTTACTGGTGTTCAATACATTTTCAAGGCAAAATCTAGTTATTCGATAGGAATCCATGCCATTGGGAATTTCCAATGTGAAAGATTTCCTCACAAAGATTTTGCATTGTTCAAATTGGTCAGGCAAATTTCACGGCATTGACCGACAGAAGGCTGCTTGGTTTGAAAGTGACTTTGTTGTGAACTGTGGTTCACACATAGCTACATTTGACAATAATTATTTTTGCCTGTTCAATTTTTGCTAATATGACTGCACATTAAGGCTTAGTAGGGTGCAACTGTTTTTGATGCACAAAAAATGGGAAACAGTGAGGAATATATGGTGTACGAGTTCAAATTTTTTGCAGTTATTTAAAATCATTCTTTTTTTGCAGAGTTTGCAAATGAACTGGAACTAATTTAATGAAACTATCAGAGAACAGAACAACAACAACAACAAAAAAACAATAAAAACTAATCTCTGAAATCAGCCAAGGTTCTGCATCATACAAAATGATTTCCTGATGAATTACAAAGCAAACGTACAAATCTTAAAGGCTGTTTAGAGAGCCCTCTGAGATAATGCTAAACTGTTAGCATTTGTTATTTCCCAAAGGCTACAAAAAAATGTAAATTTTTTTTCTGTTTTCTAATCCTCTCAACAAATTAGTCACCTCTTCTTCTTTTCTCTCACCAGTTCTATGTTCAGGCCAGGTTGAATGCAAAATGGGCTCGTCTCCTGAGGCCCACTATCCAGTTCTTCCTGGTGGCCTTTGCCGTGTATGTAGGTTACACTCGTGTATCTGATTATAAGCACCACTGGAGCGATGTGCTGGTGGGGCTCCTCCAGGGGGCGCTCATTGCAATTCTCACTGTAAGTTAACACATTTTTCCTTTAAAGGGACAGTTTACCCAAAAAATATCCAGAAACCTCGTAAAAAAAAACTAAAAACTAATTTCCTCACTCTTTTGTTGTTCCAAATCTGTATTACAAAGTACTAGAAAGAATTAGAGTTAGAAATTTGGTAATTATTAATTTATTTGTAATGGAAATAAAGATGGGGAAAAATGTATAAAAAACATTAAAGCATAGCATTGTGATTTCATTACTGCATAACTGCTAACAGTCATTGTCTCTTGCAGGTGCGATACGTATCAAATTTCTTCAAGGTTCGTCCTTATCCTCAATGCTCAAGTCCAGAGACAGCGGACAGTGAGGAACGGAAACCAAGCTTACATTTAAGGGAGGTAGAGCACAATAACCATTTAGGCTATTCTGGACCTGTGTGAGAGAAATGAGGCCGAACACTACATCTCCCACAAACCACTGGACTGACAGGAGGGGGCGGAGCAAGACTGCAATGCTCACAATGGTCCTCCTTGAAAAAAAAGCTTTAGTGTGTCTTCATTTGCTTTGAATGAGAGAGAACTTTTTATACATATTTAATCAATTTATTTTAATCAGAATGATTTGCCGAGGATGTTGAGGGGCCAGATTGATTTTTTTTAAAAGTCTATATACTGGACCAGGTTTTATATAAAGTAATGTACGGCATGTATAATCTTATTTGAATTGTAAATCTTACTGTTGTGTAAATAATGGCTTGCTTTTCTTGTATAATTTGATGAACCCAACAGAATCCTACATTCTGTCGTTAAAAATGTCAGAAATCACTTTTGCTAATATTATGTGCCTTAGTAATTATATAGTAATCTGGACTGCAAATAGTGAATAATGTAAAAAAATTGCTAGGATATCTTTTTTGTTCCCCTATGTTTAAAATTTAAACCTGAGATACCACTACAGCATCTGCAAGCCTGTTATGCTTCTTTATATTTTCAATTTTTGCATTTTAAAAAGCTGGCTGTATTGAACTTTTGAATTGTTCGCGTTTGTCCAAATTCCTATTAAATATTTGTAACATTAATCTGCTTGTTGGTTGAGTACTGCATTGCTATATTTTTTTTAATTTTCAGATTTCACTACTTTAAAGAATAAGGCTACTTTTACACTAGTGCATTTTCATTGTTGTACCTGCATGAACGGTCATGTGACATGCGTTTTCAGTTATGTAGTGTGGACGGAAATCGTTTCTGAAACGCAGTGAAAACGCCGTTTTTAAACGAAAACACGCTAGTGTAAACAGGGCCTAAATATGATGAAATGGAATCTATTTTGATTACATTTGCATTCTACTGAAAAAAATACTTTAGCATGGTACATTTAATGTTTGCATGTCTAGTTAGCATATTTTAATCCATTTAAGTCTTATGTCAATAATATATGTGTTTATGTAGGCATGAATTCAATCCACATGTAAACTTTAGTTTTACATACCGTAAAGGACATATCAGCCAGAAGTGGTTGCCAAACACTTTTGATCTTATTTGGTTTGCAAGTGTTGTTTATTTTAGCCATGTTCTTATGGGCACTTTCCTGTCAGTCCAGCACTGCAGTAGCCAGGCATTTAATGTTGACCATTTATTCAGCCACAGCCATGACTACAAATGAGATGGTCAAAATTAGTTAGTCAGCTTTCTTTCAAAATGAAATCTCAAGAGTTTAATTAATGCAATGTCAAAGTGAGAAAGAAATGCATTGTTGAATACTCTTATTCAATTATTAAATAAATTCAAAAGACATCATAATAGTATGTGCACTCAGTGTGAGCGGGCAGATCTGTAGTTGCACATGCTCAGTTCTTTATTTGTGTTATAACATAGGCTAGCAGGCACTGAAACCACTGGTCAGGATGGTAACAAAGCTTCCAACCTACCCTTGTGTTCCTAAATGGCAATGGTGTGACAAAAACCTTCTTGCTACTCTATATCATGTTGTGTTCCTTTTACCTCGAATGTAAGTCGTTATTTTGTGGGTTTCCATCGGGCCTGATTCCTCTCAGCTTATGCAAGAGCTGGCTTTAGAAGATGTCAAAGAAAGCCTAAGTTGTTCTAACATATTTAGCACCTTTATTCCTTTGGGGATGATTTTAGGTGTTGTCACATTACTGTGTTCAGAGCTATTTTAGCTATGTATTGTTGGTGTTAGGCCTGTCACGATAACAACTTTTTGTTGTGCGATATATTGCCCCAGAAATAATTGCAATAAGCGATATTATTGTCATATTAAAGACCATTTTATGCCACTGAATATATAATCATAATGTAACAGCATAATAATGCAAGAAGGCCTACTCTTAATAATGCAAGAAGGCCACTTCCAAATGACAACAAACTTTTAATTTTTAAGAATATTTAGATCATGGAAATTAAGTATCAAAATATTAGATACCTTAAAAAACCTGAATAAATAGTAAATAAACATTTTCTAACAAAAAGTGCAAAGTAACAAGTACAAAAAAAGAAAAATGCACAAAGAACTTGTATGGAGATTTTTCTATCTGCAGATTTTTTCCTGACCTTCTTTTCTCTGTAAATTAAGGGTGCACACTATTGCTGAAAAATACAATCACTACTCCGCAGTCAGATGTCCGTATGCACAAAGGCACAGATCCCTAAACAAGGCCATATCGGCAGATGAAACTTTTTTTGTAGAAGCATTTTTTAAATTTGAACGAGCACCTCATGACTACACCACGTTATGTACGAGAAGCTGCAAAAGACACAGGCGCAAGTGGAATGTACAAAACATGGTGACATTAATTTTTAAGTAAATATAATGGGCGATATATTGCGTCACCAAAAATTATTGAGGTCATGTATATATATTGCGCGATAAGTCGATATATTGATTATTGCGACAGGCCTAGTTGGTGTCTCCTTCAGTAATTAATTTCTGCGTCATTTTGTGTGAAGATGGCTCAGTTAGCTTGTCACATTCCGCAAAATTCCTCCGTCAGTTGTTTTGCACTTTCAATGATGCATTTAGACTTACCACAACCTTAAAATGCACAATAGTGTTCAATGTCCAAAGTTGGATTTACCAGAATAGGGCTGGATTGTTAACCCTGGATGGGTCATCCTAAACCCCGGATAAACGGTCTCCTGGGTTATCTGTAATCACGTTTCACACTGCTCATACTATACCTGGGGTTAACTGTTAATCCTGGGTATTCATTCACAGACGTTTCACACTGTACATTCCTAAACCCCGGGTTAATGGTCGTTCTTATTTGCATATTTGTGGTGTCACTGTCACTGATTGGACGAACAGCAGGCAACCTGTTTACACGGCTTTTTCCGCGTTTGCCAGTTATTAAAAAAAAATGTCGCTGCGTAGGTCTTTAGCTGTTTTAAGCCTCATGAGACGCACAAAGGCAAGAAAACAAAGACAATAGTACAAAAGAAAGAAAACAAGGAGCAAAGTATGTGAATATTTCTTTGAATTTCTTTTAAGTGTGGAGAGACTAGAATTAGCTGTAAGAATAATACCGTCTCCTCATCACTCCAGTTCACACGCTTTCCATCTTTTGACATTTCTTATTTTTCTCTCACCGGCTGCTGTTTACACGACGCACGTTTCCTGTTACTGACGTGACATGAGCCTTGCTGCTCAATTTCTGATTGGCTGTCTGTTCCGGAGCAGGGTTTCATAACCCTGGGTAAAAAGAGGTGCTAACATCGCTTTCAAATTACAGGTGTGAAACGTTTCTTTACCAGGGGTTAAAAGCCGTGTTTAGAACGACGATAACCCGGGGTTAAGCGCAGTGTGAAAAGCCCTAATGAGTCTTTTAGCTAGGGTGAACTGCATTTCATGTTATAGCCTATCCACCTTTTTCCTATGCCCCATGATGCTTTGCGCAAATTATGGGAGTAGCTTCCATTTACACTGTAAACAATCAGCAAAAGGTTCGCTCTATGAATTGTATTAACAAATTACTTTCAATATATCATGAATAACTATAGATATTGTTGTATATCACATCAAATTATACCAAACGTAATGTTATTCTCTTAACTTCTGAAAATCGAAAATGAATTTTAAAAATGTACACCCCATTCAGTCAAAATGATGGTTAAAGGTCCCATGACATGCTGCTTTTTGGATGCTTTTATATAGGCCTAAGTGGTCCCTAGTACTGTATCTGAAGTCTCTTTCCTGAAATTCAGCCTTGGTGCAGAATTTCAGCCACTACGAGCCAGTCCCACAATGAGCTTTCCTTAGGACGTGCCATTTCTGTGTCTGTAGCTTTAAATGCTAATGAAGAGGATAGAGGCGGGGCAACTGCCATGCTTCGCTCGTTTGCAAGCTATGATGTCTCTCGAGGGAAAAAATATTGCGCTCACCTCGCACGGTAGTAGCTCATTTTCTCATGGGCGGGCCAAATTCTCTGGGCGGGCACATAATTCTCTGGGCGGGCAAAGCAGAGAAAGGGGAGGTAACCTTTCCCCGTATGACGACATAAAGGGAAGATTCCAGATTGGGCCATCTGAGCTTTCATTTTCTCAAAGGCAAAGCAGGATACCCAGGGCTCGGTTTACACCTATCGCCATTTCTAGCCACTGGGGGACCATAGGCAGGCTAGGGGAACTCATATTAATGTTAAAAAACCTCATAAAGTGAAATTTTCATGCCATGGGACCTTTAAGGATTAGCGCAATCTCATGATTTGTAGCAGTCTTTTTGAGTGGAACTTCCACAAACCGGAAGTGCTTCCCATAATTGAAAAAAAAACCCGCAGGAAAAAGGTGGATATTACATTGGCTACTTTTATGTTTTATTTGATGACGTTCGTGTTTGCAAATGTCGTTTTGTGCAGAGACCTTGAAAAACGATTTCCCTCAAAATGGCAGTTGTGATTTTACTCCGTTATTTTTACGCTCAGTATGCCTTCTGAAATTATTTTAAAAACTTACCTTTATATTATCTATGTTGTTTTCAATGTTGTTATAGATGTTATTGATACACATAACTGAGACATAATGGCGCCAGTCGCGTTTGCAGGAAACACAGCGCGAGCCGTTATTATTAGCTCCTCCTATTTCATGTTGATACGAGACATGAAAGTAGCGCCGGTGTCTGCTCCACCAATGAGCGGACTGATATACAGCGTTGCTATGCAAACATTAGGAAATATCTGATAGAGCGCTGAATTTATTAAACCAAAAAGAGGGCTGATTTTCACGTTAAATTATTTTTTGTTAGTGCGGTTTTTTTTTTTTTTGTAATTGTTTACAATATGCTTCTGAAATGTCTCCTTTGGTACTAGCCTATATTTTATAACTTATCACGCCTTTGTTCATCTTTAAAATGTCAGGTTTTCTCATTTTCTTCTTATAAATACATCCAAACAGCTACAAAAACATACTAAAAATATTACAATTCTTTTCTATAAAGTTCATTATTGGCCAAAAAAGGCCTCCTTCCTTTAGGAAAAATGGAAGGTGTAGTAATTCTGAGTCATATGTGGCATATAGCCTGGCAAAAGTAAATAATCCAGAAGGGATCTGCTGTTCATTTTGAAATGCACAGAGCTGGAGGCCCAGAGAGACAATGCTACACTTCTTTCAGCTCAGGGGTCAGTGATGCCTGGCTCCCGGCCATACCAACCACCGGCTGGATGGGTTTATATATTTATACTCGCTCACTGTTGCTGCTGTTCTCTGCGGCTCTGTGAGGAATTATAACAGGTAACGCACATTGGACGGTTGTACACTTCATGAACAACACGCTGACTATTAATTCAGAAACTCCTATTTAAAGATGTAGGGGTGGTTAATAAATGTTAATGTTACTGGTAATAAATTTGGAACTTTATACCTTCAAATTAGTCATTTAAATTGTACCTCTGAGCCTGAAGGCCAGACGTCCGGCTAACTCTAAGGGGACGTTTGGCTCCCGGTGAGGTCAGAGGATCCACAAGAGACATCTGGACTGGGCTGCAGTGGCTCAGGCTTGGAAAATACAGGGTCTGTTAACCTGCCAAGCAGGCTGCAGATAGTGGGTAAAGGGGGAAAATATGAGTACTATGGCTGGAGAGAGGAGACAAATTGAGTATGTTAAGATCCAAAAAGTTAATGGTGGAGGGAATATGAAAAACAAGAGGACATAGGGGTTTCTTAGCTATACCAGACATTAAATCTGACAAAACATCTCTTTGGGTCCATCTGGGTATGTCGTGAAAGGTTAAATGATTTATAAATAAAGAAATTGTAAATATATGTTTTCATAATAATAATTATTATTATTTAATATAATAATAATAAAAATAAATTATATCATATATGATCTCTATATTACAGTAGTAGTCAAAAAATATTTATTTATTTTCCCCACATGTACGTAATATGTGATATACTGACTCCTCCTGGACATTTAAAGTTTAACACCTTAATGTCATTTGCCTAAATCCTGAAAACTCTACTTTGGTGGAAGTTTTATTTTGTTGTATTATTTAGGAGTTATTCCTCGAAAGTTCTGCGGTCAGACTATCAAAACGTCGAGATATTTTTACTTGAAATTCAATTAAAAATACAATTTAACTGTATTCATTCCTGAGATGATATATGGACAGTCGTTGAAATATGTTTATATGTCTTCGATATTTTAAATATTTATGATGGAATAATGTGGAATAATAAGTTGCATTTACGATTTTAAAAATCTAAACATTTGGTTAAAAATTGCTATTTAAAAATATATTTCACAGTATGCTAGTAATTATAGGCTAGCCATCGAATTAGTAGTGGACCACGTGCTCTACTGTCTTTATCGTTTGATTACTAATTTCGTTGAGTTCTACTTGTTTTCTGAATATCATTATTCGCGATATTTTAAGGGGGGAAAAAATCAGGTTCTACCGAGATTTGAACTCGGATCGCTGGATTCAAAGTCCAGAGTGCTAACCATTACACCATAGAACCACAAACACCATATCTCGAGTCAGGCTTTAATATTTGAAAAGATAGAATATGGCTCAAAATCTATATACACTTTTAATCTATAAAACAAGTTACGCAACAGAAAATATACGTACACCCTAACGTTATACGTGAGATAACGTTTTATCGTGTCTTCCCAACTTTGAATGACAATGCATGTTGATTTTTCATTCAACAAGTACAAAATGTATCCATTTGCCTTACTATTAAAGTTATTAAACTACGTTAAAATTACTATACCGCGCAAAACAACAACAACAAAAGACCGTGAAATCCGCGAGCTAAAGCTAACGTTAGCAAACTTGATAGCTCATATCATACCAAGTGCTCAAGATGAAGACGTACCAACCGTAAAAATCTATGTGTAAAACACAAAGCAACATGTGAGGATTGCAATTACACCCACGGTCAACATGTTCACCACACTATAACGCCTCTTCCATGAATTTTAATAGTAATCTGACGCACGCCCTCACTTTTGCAATACCGCGATTGAACTGAAGGGGGCAGCCGGAGCTCGTAAAACGTATGGTATGTATTATCATTATTACAGTGATTGCAGTCATTATTAAAGCAAATTAGGGTATTTGCGATATTGCGACAGTGACAACACAAATTAGGCTTTTTAAAAAATCAATATGATAACAAACAAACAAACGAAAGCTTAATATTTTAGCATAGCATCTTTACTTGCAATAGGCCAATGTAATTAAGACAGTTTTAGGAAAATATCATCACACAGTTGGCTCATTAAAATGTCAGAAATACAATAACAATTAAAAAAAGTGTTTTCTATTTTCAATATGACAATGGATGTGAATTTATTCGAATAAAGAATGAACTGACAGGCAGCCAAGAGCACAATTGATACACATCTATGATTATAGTGACATATCTCTGTATATGCAAATACAATGTGTTGATTCCAGGTTGAAGCATAATTTTTTGTCGGTATGAATCATTTTAATTATACTTTGAATAATTAGTGAGTTGGAATTTCTGGTTCCTGTGAATTGAAGTTCGATATCCTGTGAAGGGTGCAAATGTGCTTGAATGACAGTGTGTATGCTGATGTGGGTCATTACCCCTTCTCTGCCCCCTGGGGAAAGCAGGAAAGAGGAGGAGGGATGGATGGATGGATGGATGGATGGATGGATGGATGGGGGGAGAGCTGGAGGATAGGAGGGGGGTTCCCAGGGGAGGAGAATCCAATAAATCAGCCTGCCGTCTCCGTGCTGACATGGGGCTTGTCTGTGAGGGGTGTGTGTTTGTGTGTATGTGTGTGTGTAGAGGGGATCACAACAACAACATAGCCTTGTCTGGCTGTCAGTCACCTCCATACTGGCCAGGCAACATACTCACACGCCTCCCGCAGACCCTCATTACCATTCATCCATTAGTTTTTCTGTGCTCAGTTCTGGCAGGCTGATTACTTACGTCTCCTTTTCTTTCTTTAGTCTTTTGGATGTCGAGTTTTTCCCAAAGTGGAGTCTGCATCATTGATATTAAGTGTTTTCTTAGCAAGGTCACATCTTTTAAGTTCATGTATTGCGACAATTGCTTAAGCAGATAGTCAAGTATGCTACTACAAGTGTCACACCAAGAGTGAAGTACCAACACAAATGCAAACAAATGATCTCTTCGCCACTGAATAAGGGACCATTTCTGCTTTAAATATAGATCTGTAATTGGAGAATGTGAAGACACCGCTGTCAGTTTGATATCTGTGTGCAGGTATGTTTGCATTCGAGTGTGTGATATCCACCATGGAAACTGTATGTTAGAGAAAGGGAAACCAAAAGGTATGTGTTTGTGTTAAAAGAATATATAAGTAAAAAAAAATCACAAATTTCATTAATTTGTGCTGAATATATATATATATATATATATATATATATATAGTACTATTTATTTAATATACTATATATTTGATATCTTTATATATATATAAAAAATGATAATAATATATATTTAATATATGTATGTATTACAAAAAATATATCAATTAAAAGTAAAAAACCATCATGGTGATTGAATTGTCCATTCATAATGAAAAGGCCTTTTAAAATATAATAAATTATAAATCATAAAACAGGAAATAATGTCATAAAGAGGACCCTTGAAGACACTTGTGACTGTCAAGGTCAAGATGTGTCTTAAAATATCAGATAATTCACTTTTTTTGACAAGGTTAGTTCAGGTGGTAAAATGTCATGTGGTGCAACTCCCCAGAAACTCAATATTAATTTATTATTATTTTTATGTTTTTTACAAAATATAACAGCAATGACTAAGATATTTATTTAAAATAATGAGTAAGATATTTGCACACATACACACACACACACACACACATATATAAAAGACAAAACTTTTAACTTGATAGTTACACCACATGACATTTTTAGAGTCATTCAATTAAAAAAAATGTTGAAAATTGTTTACATTTTTCAAAAGCATACAAATCCAACGAGCACATTTTTTAAGGCAAGTTGATTTAAAAAAAAAAACGTTTTTTCTTTGTTTATCATAGTCACTGATGATGGATTTGTGATGAAAAGAGATTGTGATCTCTTTAAATACTCTCCCTACTGCCAGCTCTGAATGCTAAAAGCATATTTTCCTAGTAACGAAGCAAGTAACATGTTGGTCTTTTCTGTTCAGCTTTCAAAATGCTCATATCGGTGTTGGTGCAATATTGTGTGGGCTGCATGTGAAAGTGAATTACAGGGGAAGATCATTGATCAAGTTTGTTACTTGCGAGGGATGGCTGTGGAATAAATAATGTCAAACATTGTAGGGGATAAAAATGTCTTTTGTTCAGTTTTCTTGGCTCCATTGGAAAGCTCCTCTCGTCTGATCTGAAAAATAGAGATATTGACCATTGCTTGTAAAACTTGTGTGAATTCCGAGCTTTAAAATACGAATTTTTCTCTCCCCACAAACACACACACACACACACACACACACACGCACGCACACACACACACACACACACACACACACACACCAAACATCATATATCAGACGTCCTGCAGCTTGACTCTAATATGTGGCTTGCTTATGACTGTTTCTAATACATATGGACCACAGTGGCCAGGAGACCTGCTCTGTGTATTAAAATTCATGGGAAAAAATGGCAATAATGACCCTCCCCCCTCCAGTCCCCATACATCCTCTAAATCTGTATCTCTCTTTTAAGCAGATCCCTCTACACGCCTCCTTCCCTCGATTTTCTCTCCTCCTCCGCATCCCTTCTTTCTGGTTTTTAGCTGCACTGCTGCCAGGTAGTGATTTCTACGGTGGGAAAATTGCTTTTTCAATATCTGCCTCTCTAATTATGAGCCCAGCTAAAGGGGTCACGCCACTGGAATACTAATAAATGTCTCCTGCGTTTTTGCACACCGAAAGAGAATTTACGTATTATATTATTTATGTCACGGCGGTCCTTGAGAATCACTGTGGTTCATATTGTTTTGTCAAAAAAGCAAATTCGAACAATTTATCCAAGATATTCCTTAGCGATAATGCCTTTGTAAGCTTATTAAGCTGTATTCCCTGACCCAGAGCAACACACACACACACACGCACAAGAGATTTGATTTAGGTCACACACTGGTTCCTATTGGCCCCCGGTGCCATATAGTTATCTTTATAGCGAAGCTGTATTTCATGTGTCTACAAAATCAAAGATCAAAAAATTAATGCTGGACCGACTATCTCAGGAATCTTCAAAATCAAGATATTTCATAAACAGATGGAGAGACTGGTGGCCTAAACAACAAGTGATTTACATAGGAAATAGGCCCCTGCTTTAAACCACTAGCCATGGGATTTCATTGTGAGTGCCCTGAAACAATGCAAAGCGATTTAAAGTAATAAAAAAAAGAGAAGAGAGAGTGAGAGAGAGAGAGAGAAAAAACTACTTTACATCACAAAAGGAATTTGAATTCAAATGTCTCCACAACGCGCACCGAAAGGGTTAAACGGTTTCTTGGTCGCTCTGAGCGCCTGACTGACGTTTGGGGTTCTATAATTGTGACGCGCGCCAATCAGCGAGCGGTCAGCGCACCCCACGTGGGGCGCTCTCGGCACTGATTGGGTAAAGCAGCCAGTGTTGATTGTGGCTGGGTCAAACCCCACGTGGAGATTTCATTCAATCATTGTACAGTTAGCTGCACCCTTATTTTTCAATCGAAGTCCTGTGCATAAAATTAGACAATGTCAAGGGAACGTGTGAATAGCCGACAGAGACTGGGTGCTATATTTAAGCTGCATCACAAAATATATTTTTTTTAACATTGTGTGCAGAGGAGATTTTATTAGACTTATTAATTTGGATCATTATAGCTAAAACAATTTTTCTTCTTGGACTTTTGCACATGACATAAATGACGTGATGCTTGATTTTTTTTTTAATTGTGACCCTGGACCAACTTTTTGAAATTTAGATTTATACACCATCTGAAAACTGAATAAATAAGCTTTCCACTGATGTATGGTTTGTTATGATAGGACAATATTTAGATACAACTATTTGAAAATCTGCAATCTGAGGGTGCAAAAAAAAAAATAAAATATTGAGAAAATCGCCTTTAAAGGGGTCATATGA
>NW_015557082.1:349343-368531 GCF_001515605.1 Sinocyclocheilus anshuiensis | reverse complement strand
GTTTTAGGTAGGCGTGGCTGACTCTTAACTTTTATAAAGAATATCTCTTTGGATTTGAGACTTTAGTCTTTGCAACTTTACAGATCTTCTTTATGCAACAAGAGCTTTTAACACTCCAAAGAGAAAGGAAAAATTGAAATCGCATCATATGACCCCTTTAAAGTTGTCCAAATGAAGTTCTTAGCAATGCATGTTACTAATCAAAAATTAAGTTGTGATATATTTACGGTAGGAAATTTACAAAATATCTTCATGGAACAATTTTTTAAAAATTGAAAAATCAAAGAAAAATAGATAATTTTGACCTATAAAATGTATTTTTGGCTATTGCCACAAATATACCCGTGCTACTTATGACTGGTTTGGTGGTCCAGGGTCACAATTGTTCTACTAAAAATACATTAAAAACAGTATACATTTTATTTTCAAATTTAAATGATTTAAATTCATTTTTTTTAATGGCTTAAAGTAAAAATTTAGGTGGTGTATCTGTCCAGAATTTATCCAAATTAAACAGTCTCATTATAAAGTTTAAATGTTGGCATAAGTAGCTTGTAACCTTTTTATTTCTTCAAAAGGAGCATCAAAACAAGCAGCTTCTGTAATTTGATTAATATTTGAAAAACGTTTGTTAGTGTGGTGTAACCAAGATTCAGGTAGCCATTTTGTTTTGTTTTTTATGTGACAGCAAAACCTAGCATTACTGATATAAAAACAAACAGTTTATTCATTTTAAAAGGGTAACCACAAAACATCCTAATTTTAATATTGTTTAGGTTGTGTACACTCCATATATTGTAGTGCTTTTTCTTGATAGTCACACAACTTAGCATTTTTGGAGTCTTTAAATTGTAGAAAATGATATAAATCAATGTAATGTATGAAACCATCAAACACAAAGACAACATTTCCATGCCACGAACTAATTTATAAACGATTTCTCCTTTTAATTATCCCAAGGCATCCTTATTTGTCACTGACCCACATACATAAACAAATACAGCACTGAACAGATCAATCCATGCGCCTTATGGGTTCCCACTCCCACCGCAGCCTGAAATGAGTGTAACTTGAGAATTTAACTCTTTGCTTCTGGTTACCACAAGCCAAACCCCTTCTCTTTTTGCACAGGGGGGGCATGCGTTTGTCTGGAAGAAAACAACTCGCATGTCCCATTGAAAAACAGAGAGAGAGAGAGAGAGAGAGACAAAAGAAGCTGTGGCTACGTTGAGTGTCACGTCTTGGGAGCACGATAGCTGGCCATCCACTTGGTTTCTTTATTATTTTCATCAGTAAAACACATCAAGGGCGGGGGAGCTCTGAAGGCCGAACGCGTGCATTCTGATATTTGGAGGTGCGTCGTAGCGTGGGACTCGATACCGGACTGGGCGCATCTTATATCGCGCGATAAAGCAGAACAAAGGGAGTCTTGAGCGAGGAATCCTGGAGCCGCCGAAGCAGGGCCAAATGTTCTTCTGAGTCCCACAGAACGGCGCAAACTCTTCTGAAACAACATTTAAGGCTACACCGAAACAGAAGACCCTCGAACCGCAACAAACCCGTTATTCACCATGTTTCCCCAGAATCGACCCTCGGTAAGTTACCTTACTCCCTAAAATGACCGTCTACTTGATGCGCAATGCGCTTTTGTACGTTTCATATATAGGCTAAAACAAAGTCTGTTTGTACCCCGTGTCTCATTATTTGGGTTAAACGTTAACATGGATTGTGAAACTGTAGTTGGCCGAGTAGTGCTACTCATCAGGGCATGATTAGATCAAATCAAGCCACACTAAAATGTGCTTTTAAATAGGAGGTAACCAATGCGATCAATTTAATCAATGTGCTTAAAGGATACTATTTCTCCTTTATGTTACTGTTAGTGTACCCCATTTCATGTTGTAGGCAGATCTTTGTATTTCTGCTGTTTTAACTACTGATGTACTATAAGTTGCAAGAGGTGCCACACTTCTTTTCACCGTTCATACATTTAAGTTTTATTACTTTTCAGATTTCAGTACTGCATTAACCTCCAATGTGACCATCCTTTGATGCCGCTCTTTTAGACTTGTATTTTTTTCTTTATGCTCTAAGTTACATTTTTTTCCTCGTATGCTATTTTTGATTGTTGTTTTTAGCGTAAGGCATGCAACGTATCTTAAAGGAAGCTAAGCTAGTTGGGATTTTAGTATTAGTGGTATATCAGCTAGGCCAATAAATCAGCCAATGTTTGAACATTTTGAAGTTAATCGGTCGATAATTGCATTGCTTGGTCGATTAATACGTACGTTAGCTGTGTCAGAATAGTTCAAAAGTCCTGTCAATATATAGTGCACAATGTGTTATATAGCAAATATTGGGGAAACGATGTTTGGTTTAGTGTACATCTCAATTGCTGTAATTAAAATGTAAGCCTGTATCACAGATATATCGAGCGTGATTTTGGTCATCCTGCTCTCTGGTTATCGTATTGGCTGTTGAAAAACCCATATTGGTCAGCTGTTATTTAATAAATGTCAGTTATCATTGAACACACTGGACTGATTGAATCAAGCTATGTGTTAAAATCCTTCCTGAGGTTTCTCTACAGTCGCCATACACCCCTCCCCCAGGACCCCCAACCTTCCCTAAGAATGCTTTGACATTCATTTCCTAAGGGATGGAAATTAGATTCCACTGGGGTGTGCAATTTCGTGATCTGAAGGAGATGTGCGGTACATAGATGAAGTATTTTGGTTTTCCACCCCTTTTAGTTGTTGCTCTGCAGTGACCAGGTTGCTCGGTTCTTTTCTTATTTCTCTTTAGAATGATCGATTGGGTCCAACCTGTTTTTCCAGGGCACCCAGCTAGTTCTGAATATGGCCTCTTTCCACTCACCTTGAACAGCCCGAAACATGAAGAGGTGGTTGGGATGTGATACAGCTATGTTTCGTCATCTTAATAAGAGATCTTCTTTAGTCCAAATCATAGCTTTACGGTTTTAGATATAACCTGTAAGTATTCATATAAAAAAATCTGAAGAGAGATTAACTATGGCACAGATATTTAATTTAGTCAATTATGAGTGACTATGTCTTGATGAAATTGGAATAAGACCGTATGCGTTAAATAAAGAGGTTGAAACACAGACAGAACCAACCCACTCATTTCTCAGCGTGTGAACAAGGTTAATACATCCGAAAATTATCATCTTGTTTAAAACAAGCAATTTAATACAAAACCTTTTGTTTGATGTAGGGATGGCTTCAGTCAAAAATCTCTCTTCATTTCCCCTCTTAACCAAAACAATAATTTTCATGCTAAGTAGTAAGTCCATCAGTTTTTTGCTTTCAAAGTGCTTTTACCATTTGAATGGGAGAGTAAGTGGTTGTTGTACACAGTTTAACTTTAGGCTAATAGAGAGAGTAATACCTATGTTTTTTGGGGTTAAATAAGGTTTTTATATTCAGATAAGAGAGAAAATTATTTGCACCTGTATTTATATTGCTTTTGAGTAATGCAAACAAAAAAACGGGATTGTTTACATATAAGGCTGCATACGACTACTTTTACATTGTCATAGAAGTGAAAAATCTTAATCGGCAGGTTGAAATAGTGGGCAGTTCCTACAAATTGCCTACTGACACCTGCTGATTGGTCCTAATTCTGGCTTCTGGAGGGATCTGCTCCAGCTAAGACATCTCCAGCAGAGGAGCACCACTATCCTTCCTATGTAAGGTATTTCTCAGTATTCCTCCCTGACGCTGTTCCCATATCCTCCAGCCTTCTGTATTCAGAGGAATCCAAGTGAAATCAGGGCATGGCCCATTCCGGCCATGGCACCCTCAGCCAAGTCACCCTCAGTTTGCAAAAGTCATTGGGAGAAAGCAGGGAATTCCTTGAAACCTAAAGAACAAACAGGCTGCGGGTTACCTCATAAAGGAAGCACCTAGAGCAATTACCACAGCTGACAAGCCAACGTCGCGGCGCTGCTAATGTATCCTGACAGCGGGGAAATTTGAATAACGAGCTTGCAGAGAGGATAGAGAAAAGATGTGTGATGTTAATGAAGCAGGTGCCTGGCACCATACTACACCCCACATCCCCTCCCCCATCTAAGTAAGGGATTACTGGGGCATTCCTTAAAGCTCCATGCTGCAATGAAACAAGGCCGTACCTAGGTCAGATTCTCGGGGAGGTTCTTTAAAATGCAAATGGCTGCCGGTTGTTGACACTGTATTCGAAAGATTTCATATACAATGCAGGAACTTCAAACGTTGCTTCGGAAAGCATCGCCTGGTTCCTTGGATTTGTGTGTACACCTAAAAAGAGGTTCTTATTCAAATAGTTCAGAGATACAGAAAGTCCATTCCAATTATTTTTAGCCTCAGTCCTTCTCCACCCCATTTCCTAGGGTGGATGTTTATGTGAAAGCTTAATTTTTTAAGGAAAACATGATATAATTAGCGGGCTTCACTTGGTGAGGCTCCCATGAAAAGACACCTAAAGAGAATATACAACTGTTTCTAAGGCACAGTTATAATTTAAACAATTAACTCAGTGAAGAGTTTGGAGAATCCCAAATTGGGCTCTGTAGCTATTCTCTGGGAATGGAAACGTCAAGCGTGTGGTCAGTTTTTTCCAAGAGATTTGTGTGTGAAAGCAGAAACGGCTTTATCAAAGGTTAGGCCACCATGTTGACAGGTTTTGGGATGTTGGTCATCATGGCCGGCCGCTGCATTTCACAGGCTGTGTAGCAATTCTCGGATACAGGCCATGTGGGAGTCTTGTAGGCCCCTCTGCCAGACCTCTTACGGAAAGAAAGAAGCTGTGGTTTGGACAGCTCAGTGGACATAGGCGCAGTAGTGTTTAGCAGCTTCTTCTTCGTTTAGTGTCTTTGTAAGTGGGTGGGCATGGGGATTTGGAAGATCATTATGGTTTGATGCAACAAAACATGTAATTAGAGGAGAAGAAATGAAAACATTGCATGAAACATTGCATGCAGCATTGCATGCACACTCACACTTTCCAAGACACATTGTGAGTGTGGTAAAGAAACGAACATGGACATGTCTATAATCTATAGACTGGGCTTTTCATAGTATCTAGACAGCTCAAGCTATAATTTCAAGCAGACTCCAACTTTATCGTGACCTGTCCCTTACTAGAGGTCATGTGAGAACTTCTTTGCAATTCTTCACTCGTCCAAAAAGGAGAGAATTTTGCCATGATTGAAGTCATTACTGCCTCAAGCTGTCTTTTTCTTTTGTGACACGTGTGCATGGCATAATATAAGATTTAATCAGTTCAGTCAACTTGGGTTTTCAGAGTTTTGCCATAATGCAGATTACTATGTCTGTGACTCTCGCTAAGACGAGAGTGGCCCACAATGCCCTGCCAGGTCCATGCCAGGTTAAACCCTTGTTGTGAAACTGTCGAGGTAAAGTGGACCATTTATTGTGACAACCATCAAGGAAAGTTGCCCAGAGAATTTACAAGCCGATTTTGCCTGTGAAGCAGGTTATAAGAACACTGAATCAAAATGGCTGCAATATTGAGACCGGACACTAGGGCTGGACAATTTTTTCAATAACGGTGATATGATTTTTAAACACATTTCCGATATTTCAAAAAACATTTTCGTAAACTGAAAAAAATAAAAATAAAAATGATCAAAATAAATTGATGTGTGTAATATATCGTGATATAAATTTTGGCCATATCGTCCAGCCCTACCGGACACACAGAAAGAACCTCAATAATGGCCTCTCAGAGGTGGTGACACTCTGTGGTTTTGGAAACCTGAATGTCTAATTAATGAACATTGAGTCTCCAAGAAGCTCCATGCGACTCGCTCTTTGGTCTCAGCCTTTCAGTGAAGGCCTGCTCTCTTTGTCGTTCCTTTTTTCTTTCTTCCGGAAGCCTCTTTGCACCTGTACGCAAAATTAAATAAAAAGAGGTGAATATCAGAGTGAGAGGCTGGGTGGGGTAGAGAGAGAGAGGAGATAAAGAGGAAGAAGGGAATAGAGCCAAGTGTCATTCCCCCTTCCTCCCGCCTCTTCCCCGTCAAAAGGCCTTCCTCCTCTTGTTCTCCAGACTCTTTTCTTTGGCTTGTGAGGAGTAATTGTAGTGTGTGTGTGTGTGCTCCCTGCTAGGCCAGAGCTGTGAGAGCCGGGGATCTGGACAGCAGATTGAAATGCAGGGCTGGAGAGAGGAGCTCGTTAGAGTCTCTAACAATGCGCCATGTCTCCCATGAGCCGAAGGCCGAGAGGCTCCATTCTCCCCGTGTAGTTTGGTCCAAGCCCCCCTCAAACTGCCCCCCCAGTACTCCAAGCCTGGTGCCCCGACATAGGGTGACCCCTTTCACCCACAGACACTCTCCACCCCCCATTCGATATTTGCAGCTACATCTGTCCCCATCCCTCCAAGACCAGCTTTAAGCTTAAACTGTCCATGTACTGTGTCTTTCATTTTCTCCGTAACTCTTGGATAAGTCAAGGCCTTTACAGTGTTAATGCAGGTCACACATGCTCATAACACCCTATGACACTTTGCCAATGGTTAGCTGTTCAAGTGCTTGGCAGTAAATGCGACTACCGTCAAAACCAAATGCTCCATGCTAATTGAAGTAATGGGGCTTTATGCGCTTTCACATTTGATCAATCATGTCCCTTTTGGCGGTTTTCCCCTCTTTTAGCTCATTAGAAGAAGAGTTTCCCATGAGAAGTGCGAGAACCCCTGTGAGGTGTAGTCATGAGCTTGAGGACCTTCGTCAGTAGAAGTGCAGAAGACAGATAGACGGATGGACAGGCCCTACTGTACAGCACATAGGCTTTTGTTTGCCTGTCTGTCTGCATTACCCTGAGGCCAAGCTCCTAATTGCTGGAGCTGGCGGAATTCAGTTAGCTTGGTGGGGTCCCACCCTTCTTGCGCCCTCTTCTAATCCATGCTTAATTTTAAACAAATGTCTTAATTCTAGCAGCAAGCATGGTCCCCACACCAATCCCTCATCCTCAGCAAACCCACAACCAATGTGATATAGACACGCATCTGTCTGTAATGCTTTATCTGTTTACAATGCAGCCTATGTCATGGAACTACCCCAACCCCCATCCTCTCTCATTCTTTCATTGGTTTCTCTCTCATTCTGGGGAGCTTGTCTTTCATCAGTGTCCTTCATTTCTGCCATGTGCACAGCACTCTCTATCACGCTCACAGACCTCTGTGCAATGAGTTCCTCAAATCACGTTCGCACTGAATGAATTGTCTGGTTTTTGAAGAATACATAATTCACTGTTTTAAGCCGAGTTTCATTATAAGTGTTGAAATGATTAACAGATCCAGGTCCATGCGTTAGGCCCGACAGTTGCCAGAAATCTTCATCCATTTAAAAACAAATTTCAGATGCTAACTCTCCTTTATTTTCCCACATAGGCACCTTTGCAACCACCCCTTGGGTCCTCTGCTTCAGCTGCTGCAGCTGCGGCCGCTACAGCATCGGGGTTGACCCAACCTCTAAAACTCACTTACCCCGAGACCCTGGACCGCATAAAGGAGGAATTTCAGTTCCTGCAGACACAGTATCACAGGTACAACCCCCTTTCTAATACATATATGCGCTAAGCTCTAAGATGTCTAATGTCAGTATTATCGAGAATCATTATTCCCAAGCCTGTGATTTAGTCATCCCACGCGAGGGTGTCTTTGCAGAATTCCTGATGCAGTGCAATTGTTGGGCTATAAAAAAAAGGTTAAAATGTCAGTGGTTAGAGTTTTCAGGTTGCTTTCTTGTGGTAGCTAGTTTTGTGCTTTCCCGAAGATGTGTGTGAGCTCTAACCAGCCATACCAAGATGACAGACTTCACCCCCAACAGCTAGCCATCCATCTGATCAACCTTCTACACCATGGGTGTCTAGTTCTGCACCTGGAGGGCCATTCTCTTGCAAAGTTTAGGTCTAACAGTTGTTAAATGCACCTGAACTGGTCTTCTGGATTATTATAAACTTCCATGGGAGGTTATTGCAAAAAGGTGGCCTTCCAGGAGCAGGATTGGACGCCTCTATTCAACACCAGCTGGAATTTCTAACAAGTAGGGCATAGAATTTTTGTTAGTATTCAACAGAAATCCCTTGCTGTAGCTTCTGAATGGGAAAGGCCCACCACATTCTCATAACACACACGTGCACCTTTGATTCTGTGGGTATGTGTTTGATGTGTACTCTGAGGCTGAGGAATGTGGCCAGACCAGGCATGACCCATGTATGATTTCTGGTAGGTGCTGGCATCCTCTCCAGTATGGTAGTCCATGCCCCTTCTGCACACTCTTACACCCCTCCTTATTACTGGCAAGCTTTCACACGGCTGCAGCTTTGATTCCTCATGCCAGATTCGGCAAATCCACCCAGTCCCCACATTCCTATTGTTAAGTCTCTTGTGTTCCCGCCTTCGGAGTTCAGTCAAATAAGCTCAAAAATCCTCTGTACAAGCACAGTTCAGCCCTGCTGATGGATGCTGGTTTTACACTTACGTATATCTGCCTGGATAGTTATGGTTGAATTTGTTCAAAATCTTTCCCAGGAGCCAACAGCGAAGCAGTTACTTTATGCACCCTTCTAAATTAATTTAATGGATAATACGGCCCTCTATTGGTCTCCCAGTGAGTTTTTAAGAGTTGTTCATCTGCTCTTGCTTTTTGCAGTTAGCTGTTGCTCGGATATCTAATGAATCTGGCTTAAGCCTGATGCAGAGGACCAAACACCTGCACAATTGTTATCAAATTAGTGCAGGAGGTAATTCTCTTGTTGGGTGTTTATTATTACAGCATTTCAACATAAGTTTAATACTTTACTCAAGACCTAATAAACTGCATTTGCATTAGTAAAATAATGTATGATCCAATCAGCACAGTATGCAAATACTTCATGCAAGTTATGCTTGTTAATCAATATTAATTTTAAATGTGATTTTGGTCTGAATTAAAAGAACGATGTGGGCACTTTATTTCTTTCATTCTTTTCCATTATATTTCCTTTTTACCATCTAGAGCGACAAAACAAAGAGCAGAAGATGTGCATTAGGTGTGCAATTGATGCTTTTGTTTCATTCTCGTGCTGCCACAGAGAGTGATGGGAAATGTAGATAATTTGGCTAAAACCGTGGCATTTTCTGGCAAGTCTTATTACTGTCTTTCATTAGTGGTGCACAAACTGTCTGAATACTACACCGTAGAGTCAAGATTGACAAGTATTATGATCAATAGCACTTAGCTTCTGCCATGAAGTTCTAATTGATGTGCCTCCCAACTCAACTTATGGGCTCGAAGAAAATCCAGTTTCCCCACTCATAATTATAGCCAGTATTGCTAATGTATGCTTATCCCGTAAATACCATCTTTCCAACACAACAAAGCAGCATTATAATTTGAATGTCAAACATTGTGAGTTCAAGTCAATGGGTGATTTTACAGTTTGACTTAAATTTCTTGATAGCACTGTAATTAGCCCCTGAATGGCACTTCGTGAGGCATTACAATGTGAAGTCTGAAATCGCAGACCTTCTTTAGGTCAGACAACAAGATTAGCAGAGGCCTTCCCATGGTGTTCAGATGCGGCATTTCCCATAAGAATTCTCCTGCCACGGAGCTGGTCCTGCTCCAGGTAGAACGTGGCAAGCACACACGGGACACGCCAGACAGGCACATTATGTTGGCTATATGTGGCATGGCTTAGATTTTAATTTTAGTTCTCATAATTTATGTCTGGAGGCTGATTGTTGTTGGATTAAAGGACAGGAAAGAGTCAGAGCTAAAGAGATTTGGCAAGATGAGCTGGGGTGAGGTATGTTTGTGTGTGGGCACTGGTCTATGTGAGAAGCACACTTAGGCCGAGGTCAGGTTACAGTGCAAGGTCCGGCAGGAAATGTGAACTGGGCAGGAACTGCATAACAAAGTGAGCTGCTCCATACCATGCTGTGTTGCTTGCAGCGCTGCACATGTTTTGGATATGTCTCTGCGTGTTCGTGATCGTGTGTTTAGGTTTGGGTGTTTTTTGTGTAGAAGGCCTCTAATCAGCAGACAGGAGAGCTTTAGACCGGAGGTTCTCATTACAGTAGTTCTTGCTTTGCCCAGCCCTTTTCTGAACACACAAGCTCACACACATCAGCTCACCTACCTTGCTAATGTGTCCTCTGGGTTTGCAATGGCTCAGACATAAAGACAGCCAACCCACAGACAGCCACCCGCACACAAAGAGCATTGCGCTGATACCCATGATTCCTTCTTTGTGCCAAGACAGAGTGGACTTTTTAGTGGATTCTAGGCATCTTTATGCAGTCTGGGGTTTGTGGTTTAGGTCTGCTTTGCTGGATACATCTGTATGTGTGTGGCCCGGCATTCCCCCTTCGAGCGCGTGTGTATTTAAGCGCATGTGTTTGTGGTGGGTGGTTTGGTTCGCAATTGCGCTTTAATGTCGGTGTGTGTCTGACAAGAGTTTTTCATCAGAGATGTTTGCTGTATACTTGCATCGACAGTGCTGTTTTAGTTTCTACCATGTGAAATAACGTGGGCATGGTCTTGTTTTATGGCATTACGGTTTGCCACCTTAATGTATGGCTAGGAAAACTTGTGTGTGCATTGTACGATTGTTCAGGTAGCTAGCTATAAACATGCTAACCATTACATGCAATTGTTTTTAACTTGATTAACAGTTCAGCAGTCTTGGACCTTAGTATTTAATTTCTGACAGGAATGAAGATGAGGCTGTGAAAAAGACGTACAGTGGGTTCAGTGGATTGTACTTTTGTTTAACATAGCAATTGTTCAGCTGACGAAACATCTTTCTGAAAAACTTTCAATAGACAAATGTAGACAAAAAATGACCTGATCTAGGAATCAGTATGCATCTATGGCTCTGGCATTTGTTGACCTAAAGAAAAATAACCATTAGCGCCCCCTGTGGCAATGCTGAGAATGCAACATTTAATTATGTTGCTTTATAAATCTGTAATTTCTGAATACATGAAATGCATATGTGTTCATGCTCTAGCATAGAGCACATTTCAGGCTTCAAAGAGTGTATGAGTTTGCGTGTGCTGAAAATTTTCTGCAAAGGCAAAACCTTCATCAATCCTTTCTCTGGCAGTAATGGGGTTTAATTTAGCTCTGAACTGGACTATTTCACTAACTAATCACTATGTGTGTGTGCGCTTTAAGCAGAGAGATGAAAAAGCACTACGAGAATACAGAAGACACAAGGGCTTTTACTAATGAGGCACAGGCATGGCAAATGAAGATGAGATCTGTGAGGAAGTGTCCTCACTTTCTCTAATTGGACTGATTCTCCTCACCGTCAGATTGAACATTTGCTTTTTCACTCAGATTTCTCATTCAGGCATTACGCTTCGAGTCTTCGTTATGAATTCACTCTGTTGTGGTGTGCGAGATGATTAAAAGTGCAGTTAGCCCGTGTGTACATATTGAAGTAATGGTGCTTTGCTGGCAGGATTGCTGTGGCGCAGGCAGCCTGCAGATTTGATGCACGTTCAGATGATCATCTTATCGGCTGTCAGGGAAAGAAAGAGACCTCTCTTTCTCTTTTTTTTTTTTTTTTTCTCTTTTTTTTCTTTATCTCCCTTTCTCATTGTGTGGTTTTGAGGTTTAGTAATTAAGGGTGGGAATCTTTAGGTACATCGTTTATGTGCCTTAATTCCATGTCAGTTTGGGTTGATTTTAGGGCAGGGTTTTGACACAAATTTCATGATTCAATTCTCATTCACAAGCTTTCGATTCAATTCAATATCGATTATTTTGGATATAGGGCTGGGTTTTGACACAAATTTCACAATTCGATTTGATTCTCATTCACAAGCTTGCGGTTCAATTCGATTACCGATTCGATTCAATATCGATCATTTTGGATATATATCATGTAGGCCTACGGTACATGCCAAATTTTCTCAAGGAAAAAAAAATCTCTCAACTAATGCTGTAAAATATACATGAGAGTCAGTTGGTACTACCATTACTATAATTGAAGGTTAAAATTGACTGATTTGTTAAAATTACACTTAATGAATTTTTTAAAAATAATAAAGTTACAATTACATAATAATATTTCTACTTCAGTTCGTTTTTTTGAAATATAAACATAATGGTGGCTGTCATAAAAACATAAATTAAATTAACATAATTTATCCAAACATAAATTAAACATTGAAGAACAGTAACATTTATAATGAATATGTTATATGGTGCATACAGGTGCATCTCAATAAATCTCCATGCCATGCCGAATTGAGGCAGTAATTAAAGCAAAAGGAGCCCCTACCAAGTATTGAGTACATGTACAGTAAATGAACATACTTTCCAGAAGGCCAACAATTCACTAAAAATGTTTTTTTTTATTGGTCTTATGAAGTATTCTAATTTGTTGAGATAGTGAATTTGTGGGTTTTTGTTAAATGTGAGCCAAAATCATCACAATTAAAAGAACCAAAGACTTAAACTACTTCAGTCTGTGTGCATTGAATTTATTTAATACACGAGTTTCACAATTTGAGTTGAATTACTGAAATAAATGAACTTTTACATGACATTCAAATTTATTGAGATGCACCTGTATATTTAGCAAAATGCCCCTCTCTACAGTTTATTTTTCTATCTGACTAAGTTTATGGTCACCAAATAATTTTTTTCTGAGGTAAATTTGACATTACGTGACATTGTTTACAAGCCGTTATATTGACGTCTTTGTGCGGCTGAAACACTGATTGAGCGATTACGTGAGACAGGATACGGTAAAGTTATACTCTTTCTTTTAACTTACCTTCGGATGTGTAGTCATGTTTATTTTGTGCTGAAAATGGTATTAATGTGGAGGAGATGTTCACGTGCGCCTCACGCTGCCGCATCTGTTGATCGAGGTGCTACAGCGATCTGTCACTCCACATTAAACAGCGCCAAAATGGCATTTATTGTTTGAATACTGCAATACAATGGAAAGAATTTGAAATCTGAGACTTTGTTTCATATTAAAAGTACCAAAGCACAATGCTTATTGCGGTTTATTGGATGGGAGGTGCGCTTCAACGTTCCGTCCATTAACTGAAAACAGGCTAGAATAATCGATTCTAGGGATTTAAGAATCGATATCGTTCCGTAGAAATGAGAATCGATTAATGTCGAGATATCGATATTTTTTTACCCAGCCCTAGTTGATTTCAATTGATTTTGGTGTTTTAGACAAAATATTATAGAATTTGAAAAGCACCCTCTCGCACTTGCATTACACCTGTATTTACTACTTTTTTGCTTTGTCACCTAACACACATTTAACCATTCAAAGTTCAAGCGTCATGATGCATGCTAAAAGAGACTTGCGTTATAAAGTACACCACTTATAATTAAAGATGGGAACAACTTTTCTAATCTTTGACATTAAGATCAATAATACCAAGTTGTCACATGGTTACTAAGGGTAAAAGCATAGTTCACCCAAAAATGAAAATTGTCATTAATTACTCACTCTCATGTCGTTCCAAACTTGTGAGACCTTCGTTTATCTTCTGAAAACAAATTAAGATATTTTTGATGAAATCCGAGAGCTTTCTGACCCTGCATAGACGGCAACACAACTACCACATTCAAGGCCTAGAAAGGTAGTAAGGACATCATTAAAATAGTCCATGTAACATCAGTGGTTCAACCAAAAGAAATAAAGTCATTATTTTTCGTTTTCTTTGCGCACAAAAAGTATTCTCGTAGCTTCATAAAATTAAGGTTGAACCACTGATGACACATGGACTATTTTAATGATATCCTTACTACATTTCTGGGGCTTGAACGTGGTAGCTGCATGAACAAAGGTCTTACGGGTTTGGAATGACATGAGGGCGAGTAATTAATGATAGAATTTTCATTTTTGGGTAAACTAGGCCTATTCCTTTAAAATGGTAAATTGTTGTAAGGGGTAGAACAACTAATGCTCAGTGATTGTTTGGACTTGCAGAACCTTCCAGTTGCTGTTGTTTATTGCGTGTCGAGGTGTCCTGCCTGCGTTTAACAGATTTGACCTTTTGAAGTTTAATTCCACATTAGCCTTGATTTACCTCTCTAAATCCACTCCAGCCTCGTGGCATGCTGAACTCCCTATGCCCTTTTTCCAAGTGGGAGACGCTGCAGAATTTAAATGATGGTATTTATATCTCGTAATCTATGTAAATATAAGCCCAAAAACAGATCTAGCATCTTTATCCAATGAACCTGACAATATTCTGAGCTGTCATGCTGTTTTCTCCAACTTCCCCTACGATTTTGCACAAGTGAGCGATGTCTTCACCGCATCGCATAATTGAGGCCAACTCATTCAGGCGAGCTGGGAAATAAATAAATAACGAGCACCGATAGATTTGTCAGTTCTTGGAAATCCTGCGATGGGGGCGCTCTTCCTCACTCGCGGTGATAAATGAGTCAATTATCGACGGTTGTGCGCAGTCAGTGAAGGAGAGCGGATGTGCCGTTATTACCTGTTGCGGTGCAGTAATGTTGCGGTATTAATCATATTCTAATTTTCCCAGGCCCTCCTGCGCGCTCGCATAAAACTGACGGCTGCAAATAAGTCCGTGTGTAAAGAGCTGAAATACAGCCAAGAGACGAGAGCGAGTGTGCTGTTTTGATTGTAGTTGATTGATTCAATATTGGTGTGTGAGGTATCTGTCTATCTGTCTTTGTCTTTGTTTGTCTGTCTTTACATCTAATTAATTTGTCTTTGTGCATCTGTCTGTCTATCTGTCTGTATCTGTTTATATCTATCTATCTATCTATCTATCTATCTATCGTGTCCATCTATATTTTGATACTTTGTAGCTATATATCTTATAAATGTCTGTCCATCTGTTTCTCATCTTGTCTGTCTTCATTTTTGGTCTTATTCATTATCTATCTATATAGCTGTTGGTTTGTCTCTCAGTCTTTGCATCTATTTTTTGTTTCTTTGAGTGTCTGTTTTACTTCTATCTGTCTGTGTTTGTCTTTCTGTGTCTTTTTTGTCTCTTTGTTGTTGTTTTTTTCCGTATATCTTGTATGTGTTGGTTTGTGTCTCTGTCTGTCTTTCTATGATTTTGTCTTTACATGTCTAACTTGTATTTGTCTTTCTATATATGCATCTGTGTCCCTGCCTATCGTTCTGTCTGTCTTTTCAGTCTTTCTGTATGTCTCTTATGTCATCTGTTTATCTGTATGTGTCTCTATTTCTGTCTTGTAAATCTTATGGGGCTATATATAGCCTAGTGAATATCTATCTGCCAATCTGTCTCTTTCTGGCCTTCTGTCTTCATTATCTGTCTGTCTTTACATCTATCTTGTCTTTCTATATGTCTGTGTCTGTTTTATTTTTATCCGTCTTTCTATTTTTGTCTCCATCTTGCGTCTCTGTGTTCCTTGTCCGTCTTTACATCTAACTTGTGTTTGACTATTTCGATCTGTGTCTCTACTCTATATCTTTCTGTCTGTCCGCATCTTGTCTATATTGTCTATCTTTTATGTCTGTCTAAATCCTATGTCTACATCTTTTGTCTTTCTTTATTCTGTTTTTATATCTCTGTATATTTATGCGTGTCTATTTCTGTCTTGTAAATCTAATGTGTCTATATATTGTATATCTGTCTGTCAGTGTGTCTCGTTCTCTAGTTAATTTTCTTTCTTCATTATCTGGCTTTGTCTCTCGGTTTGTGTTCCTATCTCTTTCTGTGATGTCTTTTTATTTGTCTGTAATTGTCTGTTTTTGTCTTTGTCATCTCTGTCTATATATGTCTGAACACCCAAACAGTCCAGCAGAATCGCTCTTTCAACCAATCCAATAAAACATATCTCTTTCTGTTTCTTCTGCAGTCTGAAGTTGGAGTGTGAAAAGCTGGCCACAGAGAAGACAGAAATACAGAGACATTATGTCATGGTAAGACAAACACACACACACACACCCCAACTTAGTTTTGCATCAGGCATCAGATGCAACACGCATCCAAACAGCAGACATCTTTCTTCAGCCCTCAATTAGAAGTCTTTCAAACGCAGCTCATCCATCACAGAGAATGAGTTTTCAGAGCTGCTGCCATGTGCCTCAGTGCCCACAGATATGGCAGCTATGTGTGCCTGGCATGCCATTTGCTCTTGGCAGACGGCTTAACCCCTTTTCTCTGTCCGTTTTCTTTCTCTCCCTTTTTTTTTTTCTTCTTGGCTCATAATTTTTTTTTAGTGTGGGAGTCGCCTAGCAACACCGTGGGCTCTTGGCAGAGCTGGTGAATACAACAGGCAGCTGTCAGGCCAGCTTCTTTTATTGAAAGGGTCTTTCTATCCCTCCGTCTCTGTTGTTTTTACCCTTTTCTCTCTGCCTCTCCTTTCCTTTTTACTTTATTCTCTCTATCTAATAAAATTACACTTTTTTTTTTTTTTATCCTCCATACCAGAATTTAACCAGCTAGCTGAAAGGAATTGTTTACTAAAAAGTGAACCTTGTTTATTTACCGACATGGAACAGACAAGTAGGAGTTTTTGACTAAGTATTTGAACAACGAATAGACAAAAAAGTAGACCACATTGCTTGCTTCATATGGAAGTCTTATGAAGCCATTTTTGTGAGGAACACAGATTCTCTCAGACTTGTGAGAGAATATTATCAGGGTGAAAGGTGAATATTATCAGTAAATGTGGTGTTGAGCTGTGTTCTTTTCTTCATGTGGACTACATTTTTATAAAATACTCTTTAAAAATAACCACACATGGGTTTAGGATGATTTTTTTTTTTATCAGCTCTAAGCTGATTTCTATGGAAGCCCATTTCCGCCACTGAATAAAAAAATAAAAGATGTAATTGTGACTTTTTATCTCACAATTCTGACTTTTTTTCTCAGAATTGCGTGATATAAACTCGCAATTGTGAGTTAAAAAGTCATAATTGAGAGATATAAACTCGCAATTCTGAGAAATAAAGTCAGAATTGCGTGATATAAACTCGCAATTGCGAGACATAAAGTCGCAATTCTGATAAATAAATTCAGAACTGCGAGATATAAACTCACAATTCTGACTTTTTTTCTCTCAATTGCGAGTTTATATCTCGCAATTCTGACTTTTTTTCTCAGAATTGTGAGATATAAACTCGCAATTGCTAGTTATAAAGTCAGAATTTTGAGATATCAACTCGCAATTCTGAGAACATATCAGTCTTTTTCCCCCCTCAAAATTGGGCTTTAACTCGCAATTGTGACTTTATATCTCGCAATTCTGATTTTATAACTCGCAATTGCAAGTTTATATCTCACAATTCTGTGAAAAAAATCTGAATTGTGAGATAAAAAGTCGCAATTACCTTTTTTTTTTTTTAATTCAGTGGCGGAAACAGGCTTCCATAGATTTCTGCAATTTGTGGCAAGGTCTGCCTTTTCTAACAGTGTGATTACATTTACCATTGTTTGGCCAATTTTTGCAACACATTTCAATAGGAATCCATGCAATCAGAAATTTCAGATGAGAGTGAAAGTTTCCTCAGGCAGATTTCGCAACAGGTTCAAGTTGGTCACACATTCGTCACAATGAAAGTTGAAACCTGTTTAGTTTGAGTGTAACTTCTGTCATATATCGCTATACTGTTGACTGCAAAAAAATATATTTTTCTGTGCTCACACAGAAGCACACGGGAGCGTTTGAAAGCCGCGTATATCAGCGGATCCCTAATATATCTGCACATAGACGATCGCTGGCAGACGCCTGCTTTCAAACGCTCCTGTGTGCTTCTGTGTGAACGCTTCGCTCGGTGAAGACCGTGAAGCGATGATCTTTGTAGCCAATCACAGTCATATCTGTTGAGTGCGTGAACACAATGGCCAATCAGAGGTGTTTAAGAATCCGCTCAACAGCATTCAAATGTTAGCGGGAAATGGACATTTTTAAAATTTCAGTACGGACTGGTACCGAAGTCAGTACTTTTGACGACACTACACACCTCTGCAGAGTGACTTGATTTCCAATGATTTCCAAACAAATAATGACACTAATTAACATTTAAAACAGCCAACTCGAATACTCCTAGTATTTGTCAGTTTAATGATATCCTTTTCTTTTTTTCAGTACTACGAAATGTCCTACGGCCTCAACATAGAGATGCACAAACAGGTAAGTTTGCTGGTTCCCTCTGCTGATATCTTTTGATTTAGCAGTTTTACACCAATTATACTGAAACAACAGTCAAATGTTAAGGTAAACACATTTAAAGGGATAGTTCTCTCAAAAAAGAAAATTGTTGTCATTTACTCTCCCTCATGTTGTTCCAAAACTGTACGAGTTTATTTCTTCTGTTGAACACAAAAGTAGGGCTGTCACAATATCAGATTTTTTCATTACATTGTTTTATCATGGCCTCAAAAATTCACGATAATGATATCTCGTGATATCTATAGAAATCTTTCAAAATTAAAATAATAATAAATCATTCTATCAGTCAAATTAATCTTTATTTGTTTTTTTTTCTTTTTTGACCAATGAATCGCACCATTACATACAAAAGGAACAATTACACTAAACAGAAGCAACTAAAATGCTAACCGTTTTTAGTTTAGCACCGTGTCAAATACATATTATGAGAATAACTACATATTTTTATTCCAAACTTGTGTTACGGTGTCGATCGAGTGTTTGAAATAACTTCCGTCTGTGAACTGATAGTTATTTTATAGTATTCTATGCAGTGATGAAGGTGATGTCGATTTCCATTGTGATATAAATATACATTATCATATGAAAATACCTGAAATGGCTTGAAGAACACCGATAAACCATATACTGTTGTAACTGTGTGCTGATTCTCATGATATTTCATCATACAAAACATTTTTTTTTCTGCATTTTATACAGCAGGATGCTTTTGTCCATATAAAAGATTTCATGGAAAGTTATTTGTTTTATTAGTCCTATGAGTCTTACTTGTGGACTTTCTGCGCGAGGGTGCCCTCCGGTGTAGAGTATGAATGAAACAAATCTACGGTGGCCGAGAAGTGCAAAACAAATCACAATTCTGAAAACAAAATAACAAATTACAAACGCAAATGCAGGTCTAAAAAACAAAATAACAATTCAGAAAACACAACAACAATTCAGAAAACACAATGACAAATTCGAAAACAAAATAAGTCAGAAAACACAATGACAAATTCGAAAACAAA
>NW_015557082.1:346747-349156 GCF_001515605.1 Sinocyclocheilus anshuiensis | reverse complement strand
TGTCATTGGCTTTTTGACGCGATCGACCCGGGTTCGATCCCGCCTTTTGCCGAACTTTTTTTCCCTCCCTTTTCAAATCTCGTATTAGCAATGGATTCTATTTACACTAAGTGAAAATAGCAGTATTTTTAGCAATATGCTATTTACACTAAGTGCAAATACCTATTTACACTGTTAAAATAGCAGGATTTCTACTATCAAGTATACTACTTGTTGCAAATAGTGGCAATTATCTGCACTTCAGTATTGTAGTACATTATAAAACAGTATGCAATAACGTATTGAGTGTAAATTATAATTTAAATTTAAATTATTAAATGGATGCCACCTTATTGGTACAATAAAGCCCTCCCTACACCTACCCTAACCCTACCCGATACGATTTTCAACTTTTTGATTATTTCCTTCATTTTTATTGAAAATAAATGCCTTTACGATGTGATACGAGATTTGAAAAGGGAGAAAAAAAAAGTTCGGCAAAAGGCAGGATCGAACCCGGGTCGATCGCGTCAAATAGCCAACGACACGCGCTTATCCATCTGCGCCACTGGAGCTGATGACTTACAGCTACTTTTAACTAAATGTAAATAGACACCCCAAATAAATTTTTATGCAGATTATAAAATTAATCTGCAAACAAACTAATTAGATCAACAAATAACGTGTATGCAGTGCACACTCCCCCTTTCACCTCTCTCCCTCTCACACACACACACACACGAGTGTGCGATTGTCTAAAAGTAGCTAGCTGTGACTTTCTCGCTCTCCTTCCTCATAAATTGCGTCTGCTACTGCATCTGCATTTCCCGACCTTGCTTGCTCAGTCTCTCTCTCTCTCTCTCTCTCTCTCTCTCTCTCTCTCTCTCTCTCTCGTGCAGATGTCAGGTCAGTTTAAATTAGGTCAGCGCTCTCAGAGCGTCTGTTCTCTCCCTCTTATTTCAATTGCACTTCTTTTTTGACATGCTCCACGAATTCCCTTCTCTAATGTAACTCCCCCCTCCTCATCTTTCTGCTTCTCCCATCACTCTGTAATTTCCTTAACTGTGCCTTTCTACTAGCCTCCTTTTTTCCCCCCGATTTCTCTTTCGCTCCCTCCTTCTTGCCCTCCCCTTTTCCCAGCCTCCCCCACTCTCTCCTCTGAAGATGTAATTTTGTAGTTGCCGTTCCCTAACAAGAAATCATTGTGCTTTCCTGGGAAGGGATGTGATGGATGGATGCAGAAGAGTTGGGGGTGGGGTCTATTCCTCCTTTTTGGAAAGTGGGGGGTCTTTCTACAGCCAGTAATTCAGTGAACCCAAAAATTTTAATATTGTCAGGTTTACTCACCCAATCATATATTGACATATAAGAGATATTTTGAAGAATGTGATGGTTGCTCTTTTACAGGCAATTACAATGAATTCAAAAAGAATGCCAAAAATGCAGAAAAGCGTCATTGAAGTATCAAATTAGTCATACCAGTGTTATTTTTGTATCACTGACATAGGCCTACTTTTATTTTATTATTAATACTTTGAATAAGTAATTTTCTGATTTAAATGTTTAAGGTTTTAGTAATTTTGTTGTGTTTTTCTTTTTTATTCATTTTTTTGTTTATTTATTTATATTTAAATGGGCTGAATTCAGGTTAAGTGGGACACTTTGTATTTGACCCTTCACAAAAAGCCACCCTCCTTAGTTACTGTTGCTATGTCCGACAACTAGCCATGCCTCTCTCACACTACACATCATGTTCTCACGAAGTAAAAAATACATCGCGGAGCAAAGAGGAAACTGACAACACGCCGACAGACAAGACAGAACCGGTTACTTTTGGTATAAAACAAGGTCTCAGCTTTAAAATTTTGTGTCGTGACAGATCCTTGTATTGCCTCAGTTCAAGCGGCACCGAACCGATCGTCTTCATATTTACTTAAAGCATGAAATAAACATGAATGAACATCAAAAAGTATTTTATTTCAACTGCAGAAAGACGTCAATGCACACATTTTTTCAAGTTTAAGTCCACCGAAGTTAATCTACTCTCCTGTCTGATTTGTTTGTCGAGCAAGATGGCGGATTTGGCTTTATGATTGGTCAGATCGCCTGGCAATCAAGCTCTTTGTGAACGGTCAGTTAGAGATGACGGGAAAAATGGCCATACTAATATAAACTAATATAAATATTAGTTTATAATATCCCGTTCCCTCCTGAAGGAGGGAACGGAGACGTCACGTCGGATGACCGACGAATTGGGATCTCGCTTAGAGAGACCAATCTACTTCGAGTGTAAACTAAACGAGCCAATGCACATTGGCATGCGATTATTGCATCCAGCTGCCGCTGATCACAGCGTGAGTATAAGTAGGCAGCAGATGCAGCGCATATTCAGGTTTTCGCTGAGGAGCCGAGCCGGTGACCCGGCCGCTC
>NW_015557082.1:344590-346444 GCF_001515605.1 Sinocyclocheilus anshuiensis | reverse complement strand
CTAAGCGAGATCCCAATTCGTCGGTCATCCGACGTGACGTCGAGAGTGACCGACTGAAAGGGAACTGCTATAATACCACTACTACGAACACCACTACTAATAGTAGTAGTAGTTATCAATTAGTTTAAATGATAATAATGATGATAATAATAATAATATTATAAAAATATTATAACATTTATTTATTAGTAGTAGTAGTAGTACTTGTAGTATTTTATTTGTAGTAGTAAGTTTATTAATGATATTTACTTTTAATGTGAAAGTACTGTTAGTACTACTACTAACACCTACTTATAGTAGTAGTAATGATCAAATAGTTTATAATATAATAATAATAATAATACTTATTACTAATTAATATTTGTTATTATTGTTACTAATAATAATATAAATATTATTGTAACATTTATTTATTAGTAGTAGTACTAATAGTAGTAGTACTTGTAGTATTTTATTATTATTAAGTAGTATTAGTAGTAGTAAATTTATTAATTATTCTGAATGTATAACTACTATTAGTATTACTAATACTAAGAATAATTGTCATGGTTGTACAATAGATGCAGCATAATATTATTATTATTATTATTAATAATAATAATAATTATTATTATTATTATGTTATTATTCTTATCAACAATTGCCAAATGATGGTGGGAAATGGTCATTTAACATTTCAGAAATGTACATTTTGTGTTAAATGAAATCTATTTTTGCTTGCTTTCTGCTTCTGCTTCCCTCTCACTCTCCATATCTCTGCAGACGGAGATCGCCAAACGGCTGAACGTGATTTGTGCCCAGCTCATTCCATTCCTGTCACAGGAGGTGAGATGAGACCAACACACACTCAGTCCCACAGCTGCACATCATGAGACTCACACATGCCACATTGCGTTCAGACATTCTGTGATTGATAATTCACTCACTTGTGCTCACACACACACACACACACACACACACACACACACATATAATATCGTTTTTTCTGTTTCTCACACGCATGCAATCACACTTTTTTTTTTTTCTCTCTCTCTCTTCCTCTCATACTTCCTCACATTCTCACATAGTCTCTCATTCGGATGCCTCTGGGAAGCCTATTGTTATTCTTGTAAACCCACTTCCACAAAAACGCTTACGGTTTGCCCAAAGCTTTTCCTGACAGAAGAAAAACAACTTCCCCTCCTGTTTTAAGTGTGTGTATTTATTCATACAAAATGCAGCCCTGTGTGTGTGTGTGTGTGTGAGCAACACGCTTCAAAAAATGAAAATCGCGCAGTACACAAAGACACACTAGGGTGGCCATCTGCCTTGTTTTTGTTGCTTGTTTGTTTATCATTGACGGCCATTTTCTGCCCTCCATCCACAGCACCAGCAGCAGGTGGTCCAGGCCATGGAGCGCGCCAAACAGGTGACTATGGGGGAGTTGAAGGCGTCGATAGGGTTACGTTGACTCCCCCCTCTGCCTCCCACAGTGTGTACTTCCATCTTTTCATCCTTTTTATTTAACACTTTCCTCTTGAGTTGTCATTGCTATTTTCTTTTTTGGATTCAGTTTGGTTATATGAAAGCGCTTTTATAACTAGGCTACAGATGTGCAAAATTCCATATTTTTGAAATCGACTAGTCATTTGGATAAAAAATAGTCGACTTGTGTTGAGGATGTGTTATATAATTGGGTTCTCCTGACCACAATTGGGTACATTTTAGGGGGTGTTAACGTCAGACATTTCCGTGTTTGGCTAGACAGAATGGGAAAAAAATGTATGAAATATCAAATTAGACTTATTTTTAGACGTATTTTTAACTGTATAAGCCAGGGGTGTCCAAACTCGGTCCTGGAGGGCCGGTGTCCTG
>NW_015557082.1:336324-344254 GCF_001515605.1 Sinocyclocheilus anshuiensis | reverse complement strand
TGTTTAATTGGGGTGGAAACTAAACTCTTCAGGACACCGGCCCTCCAGGACCGAGTTTGGACATGGCAGGATGCTCAAACTATGTGATAATGCAAAAGATGATATCCTTGCGAATCTGTTGCCTGCATGTCGTACCAAATCCATATGCTGTTATTTTCCCATTGGAGCACAAAAAAAGAAATTTTCGCAGATTCTTTGCGCTGCACTTTTCCATACAACGATAAAAAACAGAGCTCACTGTGACCGTGTCTGTCTTTTTAAGAGACAATAGCCGGCTTTCAATTACAAATTTGTGCAAAACTTTTGTGATATTTTAGAAATGCTGATTTAAAAAAACATGTTGTGAAATGACAGTGTTTCCATTAACCTATTGCCCCTGTTTTCGAATT
Organism: Sinocyclocheilus anshuiensis; assembly: GCF_001515605.1. Lineage (NCBI taxonomy): Eukaryota > Metazoa > Chordata > Actinopteri > Cypriniformes > Cyprinidae > Sinocyclocheilus > Sinocyclocheilus anshuiensis. The sequence continues at coordinate 343,865 of NW_015557082.1, read as the reverse complement.
TCCTGAAAAACACCTCATGTGAGCGTAAACATTTTTGCAATATTTGGGAGTTTATGCGGAATTGACGTTTTTCCCATCGGGCGTGTTTTCAATTCTAAATTACAATTTGCGCAATTTGAAGGGTAATGTCTAATGGCTAATGTCTCTTAAAAAGGTGCACAAGTCTACATGACTTGTGCGCTATTTGCGAAATCTTATGAAGCCAAACAGTGTTTATTTTTTCAAAGCTCGTCAACTTTCCCTCTCTTCCTCATGCAAAGCTGACGTATGGCTTCAGAAGACTACGTTTGGACAAAGACATGTATGGAAAAGAGGAAAGTGAACATTTCGTGTCATGTGCTTTGGCGTTGGTTATATGTTTGAAAGAGCGCAAAATAACACTTTCATAACTAGGCTATGGATGTGTTTGAATATTTTCGAAATTTGGCTAAACTAGTCAACTTATCCATGTTAAGGATGCGCAATATAATTAGACTAGCTCTCTGCACCCCAGTCGGATACATCTTTTAAAGTGTGTACATAAGTCACATTTCTGTGTTCATCTTGATAGAACTGGGAGAAGTTAGTAATTTTTTTACTTAACAAACCAAGGAATTTTTTTTGCAGATTATTTACACTGCAGCTTTCCATTCAACAATAAAAACCAAAAAGAGTTAATTGTGACCTTGTCTGTTCTTCTTTTAAGTGACTGCATCTCCTAAAGCTTCGAATATTTTTTTCGAAAGCTTGTTTCGAAATTTATAATCACTGCATCAGCATTATTCCTGGCCCAAAATGGTGTTGAATTTACTGTATGTAGTAACCCAACATGATGTTTGAATCTGTATGCAATTTTTGACGCACAGGAAGATCATCGGTAAATGACGACTTTCGTATTCTTCCTCGCGCATAAACTGTCCTATTGCTTCAGACGACTATCGGCTGCTACGTTTTTGGAGTGTTTGGACAAAGAAATGTTGTGTGGAAAAGTGGACAGTGGAAATTTCTTCTTTTGTGTTCTGCGAAAAAAAATAAAAATAACAGCATACAGGTTTGGAACAATAATTTTTTTACAATTTTTCTCTTTAGCGCCCACTAGCATGAGGTGTGAGTGGAGACTAGTTGAGTGTGTGTCTGGCCACCAATTGACATCCCACTTCTTGTTGTAAAGCATTTACAATTCTTCACATATGATTTGCCGTATTTTTATTCACTTTGGTGTAGGGCTGCACGATAAATCGCATGCGATATTTAATGCGCCTCTATAAGATGCGCGTTAAATATCGCATGCGATTTATCGTGCAGCCCAACTTTGGTGTTTTGCATTTTGATTTCTGTCATGGCAGTCATCAGCTTCAAATTATTTAAATTATTTTATTTTGGGGTGATCATTAGTGAATGCTGCAGCAATGCTGTTCCCCGAACCCATCCGGGTCGACTCTAGTGTGACGGACTCCCTCACTCCCGGGACACTGGGAACGGGTCATGAATTAATTCCCTGTGTAACTCTGGTGCAGATCCAAGTCTTAACTGTGTTGTGTTTTTTCTCTCTCTATCCCTTTCCTCTCATCTCTCTCTCCTCCTCCTCATGCTCTTTTCATTTCCTCTGGCTATCTGTTTCTTCACTCCACTTCCATCTCGGCCTCTGTGTCACTCTCTTTTATCTCCCACACTCCCTTCATCTTTTTTTCCTTTCTATCTGACCCCGCCCCCCCCATCCCTCCATCATCCTCTTCCTCTCATTCCCTCTAGCAACAGCTGCAGGCCCAGCACCTTTCCCAGCATGCTGCCCAGGGACTGGCCATGGCCCCTCACCACTCCGGCCTGCCTCACCCGGGACTGGCTCTGGGGGGCGGAACTGGGCTGCTGGCCCTTTCCGGGGCCCTCGGGGCCCAGCTGGCCTCTAAAGAGGAGCGAGCCCATTTTGAGGCCGTGGCAGCGGCGGCCGCAGCAGAACACCACAGAGGTATAACAAATAAAATCATACTGACAGATCACTTGACTGGTTTATTAACACCAGGGACAGAACTATCAAGTGCAGTTATAATGGTGCAATGTTTTAATCGGTGGGATTACAACGAATGCGTAATCGGATCCATCTTTCAGAGTAAGCAGAGGCCAATTGTTGTCCAATTAACGTCTGTAAATGCTGGACGAAGCCGAGCGTCAAATACATGATCTAGCTCTGTTAGTTTGACTGTGCAAAAACCAGACTGGTACAGTTTCAGTCAAAAGTACGTGTAAATGCATGCATATATTATAGTTATAACGTCTCATGCTTTTTCTCTTTACCTGTATGTACTAATTAATCTAGAAATGTGGAGTGTTCAGTTTTAGTACATTACTCTTTAGGGCTACTAACACATTTTCTGATAAAACAACTTTAAAATGTGATTTAAAACAAAAACTCTAGGTTTGCTGCATTTGTAGGGTTGTACAATTTGGCCAAAAATGTCTTTTTTTTTTTTTTTGTGTCAATTTTGCTAAATAATAAGTAATAGTAGTATTTTTAATAAAAAAAATAATAATGAGATATTATTATTATTATTATATTTCACTGAAAAATAAAACCGTAAAAACTTTACTGTACACCTGTAAAATTAGAGTACTAATGAGCAGCATGTTTAGAGGCGCACCAATTTTTTTGATAATCACATTGAGCCATATTTTGATTTTGGTTTTATTTTGATAAATCGTACATCTTTATTACTAATCCCATACTGTTTTGTTACAAACACGATTTATGAATCATCTGGCTTGTTGTGGCAATGTTTTCTAAAATTTAGTGAAAAGGGATCAGACTATAGTTGTGGTCACATTTGTCGCTATAGTGTGGTGACATTTCAGTGAAATTTTGTGTGAAATCAGCTTTCTGTTGGTCAGTGTGGCGAATCCACCAACTTGAGCATGAGCGAAATTTGTGTGGGGAACTTTTTTGGCTCTCACATGAAGATAATTTCATATGACTAAATGACTATATATCACCCACAAAAATTTGCTGAACAGCGATAAAGTGTGACTGCACCTTAACAATTTAGACTTTAAAAATACTGTAGACTAACTTTGAAGAAGAGATATGAATTGTACCTACAGATTAGAATATCATAGACCAGACTTAAGTGATCTAGAAAGATGCTAGCAATTGCATTGCACTAGTCACATTTTCTTTCTAAGACTTAAACTCTACCCTGAAATGTTGACCAGTTCGTCTTTGAAATCTGTCAGCTTATATATCATCAATGAAACATGAAAGAGTGGGAACTGAAGGAATATGCTTTTGTTATTATTAGCGGGGGGGAAATTGTTTTGCCAGGTGTAGGTTGAGATTTGTCTAACCGTCATAGTCACATTGTTTGTTTTTTGGTTTGTTTTGACTGGCCACGGGGACGTTTACCTGCCCTTCCCATGATCCCCATAGACCGTGAACCTGGACCAGTGAGTATCAGTAGTATCTGTCCGTTTTCTCTCTCTCCTCTTGCTCTCTGTCTCTTTCTCTCAGTGCAGACTTTCATGCATTAGGCGTCTCTATTGCCTGTGGGTCCAGCAGTTATGGAGCTGATTTGATTTATCCCTCGTCTCCTACATCATTATCTCTTTCTTCTCGCTCGCACACACACTTACACGCACATCCTCTGTCTCAGCCATTCTCCCTTTCCACTCATTTTCTCATCTTTCTCTTCCTCTTCCAGAGTTCACTTTCTAACGGAGACAAAGGCAGGCCTTCAGACTACCTCAGCAACGGAAAAAAGAGAAAAGCAGATGAGAAGGAATTTATGACCGACTACGTAAGTGTTCTTTCGTTGTTAAATCTGCATCGTCCTTTTATGAATCATCCACATGATCTTTATTTGATTTAAGCACATGTAGGGAATAAATAAAGAGGTGCTTAACTCTGAAGCGTGTTCTCTTTCAGGGCAGCGACGCGGAGAAGAGCGATGACAATTTGGTCGTTGACGAGGTCTGTTTGTGTTAAAGAATGAACTTAAAAATAAGGCTGACCATGTTTTCCCCTGATTAAGCCGTCGTGTGCATTGCGTTCCCTCAGGACCCTTCTTCTCCAAGGAGTGTGCAGTCGTACTCCTCCAGAGAGAATGGATTAGATAAACTCCCTCCTTCCCGTAAGGAGCCCCAGGCCAGTCCGACCTCGCTGGCTTCCTCCAGCAGTGCTGCTTCCCCTTCACGCAGCAAGGAGCCTCCTCCAGTACGTACTTAAAAACACACGCAATCATGTTCGTTTGATGTTAAACAAATGCATTTCTCATTTAGCAAGCAAGTTCCTTTCCCTCCCCGAACTAAATTCTCGCAAAGCCCTTCACTGCGACACCTTTTTTTTTTCCACCTGCACAAAAAGCCCCCCCCTCGCTTCATCCCTCCATCGTCCTCTTCCTCTCGTACCCTCTAGCAACAGCTGCAGGCCCAGCACCTTTCCCAGCATGCTGCCCAGGGACTGGCCATGGCCCCTCACCACTCCGGCCTGCCTCACCCGGGACTGGCTCTGGGGGGCGGAACTGGGCTGCTGGCCCTTTCCGGGGCCCTCGGGGCCCAGCTGGCCTCTAAAGAGGAGCGAGCCCATTTTGAGGCCGTGGCAGCGGCGGCCGCAGCAGAACACCACAGAGGTATAACAAATAAAATCATACTGACAGATCACTTGACTGGTTTATTAACACCAGGGACAGAACTATCAAGTGCAGTTATAATGGTGCAATGTTTTAATCGGTGGGATTACAACGAATGCGTAATCGGATCCATCTTTCAGAGTAAGCAGAGGCCAATTGTTGTCCAATTAACGTCTGTAAATGCTGGACGAAGCCGAGCGTCAAATACATGATCTAGCTCTGTTAGTTTGACTGTGCAAAAACCAGACTGGTACAGTTTCAGTCAAAAGTACGTGTAAATGCATGCATATATTATAGTTATAACGTCTCATGCTTTTTCTCTTTACCTGTATGTACTAATTAATCTAGAAATGTGGAGTGTTCAGTTTTAGTACATTACTCTTTAGGGCTACTAACACATTTTCTGATAAAACAACTTTAAAATGTGATTTAAAACAAAAACTCTAGGTTTGCTGCATTTGTAGGGTTGTACAATTTGGCCAAAAATGTCTTTTTTTTTTTTTTTTGTGTCAATTTTGCTAAATAATAAGTAATAGTAGTATTTTTAATAAAAAAAATAATAATGAGATATTATTATTATTATTATATTTCACTGAAAAATAAAACCGTAAAAACTTTACTGTACACCTGTAAAATTAGAGTACTAATGAGCAGCATGTTTAGAGGCGCACCAATTTTTTTGATAATCACATTGAGCCATATTTTGATTTTGGTTTTATTTTGATAAATCGTACATCTTTATTACTAATCCCATACTGTTTTGTTACAAACACGATTTATGAATCATCTGGCTTGTTGTGGCAATGTTTTCTAAAATTTAGTGAAAAGGGATCAGACTATAGTTGTGGTCACATTTGTCGCTATAGTGTGGTGACATTTCAGTGAAATTTTGTGTGAAATCAGCTTTCTGTTGGTCAGTGTGGCGAATCCACCAACTTGAGCATGAGCGAAATTTGTGTGGGGAACTTTTTTGGCTCTCACATGAAGATAATTTCATATGACTAAATGACTATATATCACCCACAAAAATTTGCTGAACAGCGATAAAGTGTGACTGCACCTTAACAATTTAGACTTTAAAAATACTGTAGACTAACTTTGAAGAAGAGATATGAATTGTACCTACAGATTAGAATATCATAGACCAGACTTAAGTGATCTAGAAAGATGCTAGCAATTGCATTGCACTAGTCACATTTTCTTTCTAAGACTTAAACTCTACCCTGAAATGTTGACCAGTTCGTCTTTGAAATCTGTCAGCTTATATATCATCAATGAAACATGAAAGAGTGGGAACTGAAGGAATATGCTTTTGTTATTATTAGCGGTGTGCTAATTGTTTTGTCTGGTGGAGGGGTGAGTTTTGTCTAACCGTCATAGTCACATTGTTTGTTTTTTGGTTTGTTTTGACTGGCCACGGGGACGTTTTCCTGCCCTTCCCATGATCCCCATAGACCGTGAACCTGGACCAGTGAGTATCAGTAGTATCTGTCCGTTTTCTCTCTCTCCTCTTGCTCTCTGTCTCTTTCTCTCAGTGCAGACTTTCATGCATTAGGCGTCTCTATTGCCTGTGGGTCCAGCAGTTATGGAGCTGATTTGATTTATCCCTCGTCTCCTACATCATTATCTCTTTCTTCTCGCTCGCACACACACTTACACGCACATCCTCTGTCTCAGCCATTCTCCCTTTCCACTCATTTTCTCATCTTTCTCTTCCTCTTCCAGAGTTCACTTTCTAACGGAGACAAAGGCAGGCCTTCAGACTACCTCAGCAATGGAAAAAAGAGAAAAGCAGATGAGAAGGAGTTCATGACCGACTACGTAAGTGTTCTTTCCGTGTTAAATCTGCTTCATCCTTTTATTAATCATCTTAATTACGGTCTTTATTTGATTTAAGCATATGTAGGGAATAAATAAAGAGTCGCTAAACTCTGAAGCGTTTTCTCTTTCAGGGCAGTGACGCGGAGAAAAGTGATGACAATTTGGTCGTTGACGAGGTCGGTTTACGTTAAAGAACGAACTTTAAAACGAGGCTGACCATGTTTTCTCCTGATTAATCCATCATGTGCATTGTGTTCCCTCAGGACCCTTCTTCTCCAAGGAGTGTGCAGTCGTACTCCCATTCTCCCTTTCCACTCATTTTCTCATCTTTCTCTTCCTCTTCCAGAGTTCACTTTCTAACGGAGACAAAGGCAGGCCTTCAGACTACCTCAGCAATGGAAAAAAGAGAAAAGCAGATGAGAAGGAGTTCATGACCGACTACGTAAGTGTTCTTTCCGTGTTAAATCTGCTTCATCCTTTTATTAATCATCTTAATTACGGTCTTTATTTGATTTAAGCATATGTAGGGAATAAATAAAGAGTCGCTAAACTCTGAAGCGTTTTCTCTTTCAGGGCAGTGACGCGGAGAAAAGTGATGACAATTTGGTCGTTGACGAGGTCGGTTTACGTTAAAGAACGAACTTTAAAACGAGGCTGACCATGTTTTCTCCTGATTAATCCATCATGTGCATTGTGTTCCCTCAGGACCCTTCTTCTCCAAGGAGTGTGCAGTCGTACTCCTCCAGAGAGAATGGATTAGATAAACTCCCTCCTTCCCGTAAGGAGCCTCTGCCCCAGGCCAGTCCGACCTCGCTGGCTTCCTCCAGCAGTGCTGCTTCCCCTTCACGCAGCAAGGAGCCTCCACCGGTACATACTTAGAAACACACACAAACTAGGGCTGCACGATTATGACAAAAATCGTAATTGTCGATTATTCCCTTGAAATTGTGATTGTTAATTACGATTATCACAGTTTACATTGAATGATGTTTATACCATTGTTTGATGCAACTGCATGCCGTATTTTTATATGAAAATAAACAAGATGAAAACACTCTTACTGAAAAACCTTTAGTGCTTTTCTATAGTATTAAGCCTCAAATGTCAACTATACATCGGATTGGT
>NW_015557082.1:321580-331829 GCF_001515605.1 Sinocyclocheilus anshuiensis | reverse complement strand
GTGCAGAATAACATAAGTGGACTTTGAACGATTAATTGCCGCTTTGAACGATTACGTAATTGTGGCATCCGTAATTGTAATCGCGATTAGAAATTCAATTAATTGTGCAGCCCTAACACAAACACAATGCCCTTAACTGCGACACTGTTTTTTCCACCTGCACAAAAAGACGCACTTTCTTCAGCAGCAAAACACATCCCTCGCCTTGCTTTTTCTAGAATCACAAAGAGTGACAGTCCCCGCTCAAGTTTGACTACGGCTGCATCTTTTTCCCAGTTCTTTATTCATCGACTATATACCTTGCTTGAATAATGAATGTGTGTAAATGCATTCCCTAACCTTCTAGAGAGAGAAGTCCAGCACTCCAGGGATGAAGCCTGGCACGCCCATGTCCCAGGAGTCGTCCACCCCAGGCCCTAGCGTTCCTCCGCAGTTCCGCCCCGTTCCAGGGAAGTCAGGCGTTGACCCTCTTGGTAAGATCCTGTTATCCTGATAGTCCAAGTCTTTAGTGACTGAATTTGTAGAGTGTTTCGGTCAACCTGGTTTGAATGCTCTTATTGAGGGTTGATGGCTAGTCAGCCAGCAGAGGGCAGTAGTGGTCTTCCTGTTTCTGAAAGGTGGTCTTGTTTTAATGGTATCATCTTGCTGAGCTTGTGTCTTTGAAAGCTGTGTAATTGTTTTAGCATTCTTGAGAATGATATTAATGGGGTCAAAGACATGACACTGTTTTTTGTCAGGATCTTTTAATTTCTTCTAAAATGAAAAATGAAATTCATACATACAGTGACTTGAATGCACCTTCTATGATACGCATGTTTTTAATTTCTGAATTAAAATTTGTTTTAATATTTTTGAGGGCACAAGTCCAAATGTAAGTGTGGGCTAACTGTCTTGATATAATAAAGAAGAAGAAAAAAAAGCCTCAATGAAAGGATGAAATTCTGGATAACCTTAAGTAGTTTGGGATAATGTTGAATGTAAACAAAAAAACAACAACTTTAGTTTGGAATAATCTCATTGTCAATAAATTATTGCTTATTTATATTATACTTTTTTATACTTATTATACTTCTCACAGCATTGAGAAGAAACCTTGCCTGTCTTTTCTGCTTGTCTATTTCTTACGTTCTATTTCTGTCTTAAACTCTTTCTTAACCTCTATTTCTGGATTTCTTAGCATTAGGTCTGAGGAACCCATTGGCGGTGCAGGGCGGGTACCCCCCTGGTGCATTTGGCCTTCCTCCCCCGGGAGTTAACGGCGAGTTGGCTGGAGCCGCAGGATACGGTGCCGGTCTCCACCTCGTCTCTCCTCAGATGAACGGCTCAGCTGCTGCCGCTGCTGCCGTTGCTGCAGCCGCCGCTGGATACGGACGCTCACCTGTGGTAAGGAAAAAACACTGAGACCGTTACATTTACCCTGTGCCTTTATGATTTCATCTCTTAAATTTTTTGCTTTCTTGCTTTTGAAGGTGGGCTACGAGTCTCCTCACCCCCATATGAGGGTACCAGGGTTACCTGCTAGCCTGCAGTCGACAGCTTCTGGAAAACCGTAAGTTTCCAATGCCAGTTCCTCTCGACGCCAACTCCATAGTCCAGTCTGTCTTAAACTAAATCCTAATAATAAGACTTTCACACCCCCAGTGCTTACTCGTTCCACGTGAGTGCAGATGGTCAAATGCAGCCGGTGCCCTTCCCTCCTGACGCCCTCCTCGGCCCTGGCATCCCACGTCACGCCCGTCAGATCCACACCCTCAGTCATGGAGAGGTGGTGTGCGCGGTGACCATCAGCACCTCCACGCGTCACGTCTACACCGGCGGGAAAGGCTGCGTCAAAGTGTGGGACATCAGCCAACCGGGCAGCAAGAGTCCAATGGCCCAACTGGACTGTTTGGTGAGATCTGCGTCACGTTAAACTCTACTTGTAGTTGGTACTCGCCATCCTAGTTGGACTAAATAAAGTCTACTCTTTTGTTCAATCAGAATCGAGACAACTATATCCGGTCATGCAAGCTCCTTCCAGATGGGCGGACTTTGATAGTCGGGGGCGAGGCCAGCACGCTGTCAATCTGGGACTTGGCCACGCCCACTCCACGCATCAAGGCCGAATTGACGTCTTCGGCTCCGGCCTGCTATGCTCTGGCCATCAGTCCCGACAACAAGGTCTGCTTCTCCTGCTGCAGTGATGGAAACATCGTGGTCTGGGACCTGCACAACCAGACGCTTGTCAGGTATCTACAGACTCCTGCTGGAGAGATAGACCATGTTCATCTTCCTGAAGTCATGTGATGTCCTTGTGTCGCCCTCTATAGGCAGTTCCAAGGTCACACAGATGGAGCCAGTTGTATCGATATTTCCAACGACGGGACCAAACTGTGGACAGGGGGTCTGGACAACACAGTGCGCTGCTGGGACCTGAGAGAGGGTCGACAGCTGCAGCAGCATGACTTCACCTCACAGGTACTGCAGCTCAGAGGAAACGCAGGAAATGTAGTTGTATATTTCTCAATTTGAAGAATTGTGGTTGTGGATACATTTGAAAGCTGTTATCATGTGGTAGTGTGAACTGTGAAATGGAGGTATTTGAAAATGCTGATGCATGTTTAGTCATCTGATGTATTGTGCTTCTGTTCACTTTCATAGTGTTTCTAAAGATAAATGTTACTTTGTACTACATAGTATGTTCTATATAGTGTTCATTGTGTAGTATGAGATTAATCCGGACATACTATATCCACAATGTTGTCATTGTCATGTTGACCTACCAGCGTCAGGTGATTTAAGCATTTTCAGACGTGTCAGTATGGATGAGCAACTTTTAGAAAATGCTTGAAAACACTAGTGTAGATGGAGAACATTTTGAAACAATTATGGATTAATGTGGACGTAGCATCAGTCCTTGAAGACAGGATCATGAGGTTCAGAATGAGAATGAATTGTTTGTTTTTAGCATGAAATAATGTGTTTATTTGTGCATGCAGATCTTTTCTTTGGGTTACTGTCCTACGGGCGAGTGGCTTGCAGTGGGGATGGAGAGCAGTAATGTGGAAGTGCTGCACGTCTCCAAACCAGACAAATACCAGCTGCACCTTCACGAAAGCTGTGTTCTCTCGCTCAAGTTTGCCTACTGCGGTACATTTGTTTTTGTTTTTTGTTTTCTCCTTAAAAAATACCTTGTTTTTAGTTAGAAATGAAAAAAAAGCATAGAAAAACATGGCTGTTTAATTGAAGGGCTGTGCCTGAAATCTTACTTTTAACTATTGCAGGTAAATGGTTTGTAAGCACAGGCAAAGATAATCTACTGAATGCATGGCGAACTCCATATGGATCAAGCATATTCCAGGTAATGGTTTGATAATAGTGTCTGTTGACTATAAATACCGCAGTGTTGAGTAACTAACTAAAAGTAGTAACACTACTAACCTTAATACATTAAGTAAGCTTTAAAATGCTGCAGCTTTTCCAGTAACAAGCTACTTTTTCTGAAAATTAGCTCTGAATTCTGATCGTAGCAGCCAAGCAAACTGACAAATGCACAAGTAATTTTAGTAAATTACGTCATTCAAACGGTTGGTAAATGTTAGCTACTTTAAGTAAAAAATAGTAAAAGAAGCATTCATTGCACAATTTTTTTTAAATCTATTCAAGTTAGCTTGTAGCTTAGCTAACTACTTTTTAAAGGGTAGCTTAAACTATTTTAAATGTTAGTTTTCTAAAATACAGGCTACTCAGAATAGCTTCCCCAGTATTGTTTAACCGTTTCAGATAGCTTATTGTCATAGCACAATTTAACTGATCATTTAAATTGCATTTTTGTCACTATGATGAAGACTTTTATTATGACATTGTCACAATGAGTCAAAAATGAATTTTCTGTTTTCTTTCTGTTTATCCTATTTTTCGGAATAAATGAGACAAACACTGCTCAGCAGTGCTATCTAACACCTGATTAAACTCACTAATTGTTTTTGTCCCTAGTCTAAGGAATCGTCGTCCGTCCTCAGCTGTGACATTTCCCCTGACGACCAGTTCATTGTCACTGGCTCAGGAGATAAGAAGGCTACTGTGTATGAAGTCATTTACTAAACTGAATGTGTTTGGAACGTCATTCATAAAATTAGAAAAACTGATTGGATGGAGGAGACCAGATTCATCTTTGTTTTGACTTGAACTTGGGAGACAAAAGGTGTGGCATGGACGTCAGTATGGACTTTTGAGACAAAGATATGGCTGTACTTTTCGACTCCAGGATCGGATGGTGGATCTTCAGAACTGACCTTGTTGTTTTTTTAATGCTGTGAGGAAAGCTGGTAGACTAGCTTCAAAAACATGGAATTTCTCCAAAGACCTCCTCTTGTCTTCTTTCCTTTTTTTTTTTTAAACAAGATGAAACCTCTGTAGTGAATATAATAGTAAAAGAAATCTTATTTTTTTAGCCTTCGGAATTTTCACGGAAATGGACAATTATGGAGCCACCGTGTATGAATGAATTATGACGAGACCTAAAGGACTGGCCTATGACTTCGTCAATTTTCTTAAACGCTGACCTGATCTCGGCTCTGTGTTATGATTGTATGGATGGTGTATAAGATGATGGACTATGATGTAGGACAACAAGGCTTTGGATTTTAGTGTGTCATTGACTTCAGGGAAACGGCTGTAAAGACACTCAGTTAACATCCTATCACATGAATACTGTATGTTGGAGCATGTTGAAAATTATTTTGACTTTGGTCGCAAAATTGGTATGTATGAACTGTAAATAAAGCTCTTTAAAAGCCAAAAGATGCATACTGTTGGGTAGTTGCATTTATATTTCTGATGAAATGGAAGAAATTCTTAACTTTTTTTAACTCTGCATTAATTATGTAGATAAATACACAAATTCGAATAAAATTTAAATTCAAAAAGTAAAGTTTAAGGACTATGAAGACCCAAAAACTCATGCTTATGCTGATTTTAATTTCTATGTAATTTTTAAAATAAGAAATTTAAATGCGTAAAAGAATGTGAATGCATTAAATTCATTAATTGTAACCAAGCTTATGTTTGTCACTGATGAGATGGCTTAGTGTATAAAATAGAACTACAATATAAATTGTTTACAATTATTGAACGTAATACAATTTCCATTTAATACAATTATTACAATTTGTTATTGTAATACAATTATTACTATGTTGTAAACAATTCTACATATGTAAATAAAATTTGCATTAGCATGAGCTGGTATGTATATATTTTTTAATTATTGATTGATATTGAACCACTTCTCAAGAACTCAACTTCAAAAGATGACCACAAGTTTAATTTGTCAATGTACACATGTCTTTTACATCACATGGGACGTGCTACAGGGATATCACAGCGATGCCTTCGAAAAAGTTCCTTGGCTTTCAAGAGAGAGAGTGTCTTCAACAAAATCGTGATGGTAAACATTGTTCTCAGTATACAAACAATGGGTTATATAAGGATAGATAGATACACATATTCAGATAGCATAATGTCAAAGACAGATCATGCAGCAGAGCCGGTCTGTCTTGAAACGGACAAATGCCACTTTGCAGGCAGCCATATTTTCAGCTATTCGAAAAAGAAAAAATAAACACTGCACTTTCTGCATAATAAACAGACTGATCAAAACACTAGTAACACTGCTTACTATTGCCATACAAAAGAGAAAGAACCTGATACAATTCCTTCTGTTCACAAACAAAAATGGTGCTGAGAAAAGCTTTATAGATCAAAAGAAGAATGAACAAAACCGTAATTAAAAACAAAAAAAATCTGTTCCCAGCAGGATGTTTGGTGCATGTGATAGATGAATCCTGTAGTGTCTCTCCTTGAACATTCCTGGTCCGGTTGGCAACCACAGCTCTTCTTATTGATGGTGTGCATCAGGGCTCTGTGTTAGGACCTCTCAAGCATTTTTCTCATTTACGTTGTGAAAATGTACATTCAGGGATGTCAATTAATAAAATTGACATTGACATTAAATGATTAATAAAATAATTAATAATTTTTAATTATTCATTAATTATTTACTGATACTGATATTGCAATATTTGCAATCCTCAAATTAAAATAATTGTATCTTCATAAAGACTATTGCATTCTGTTCCATGCTGTGTTGATTAATTACATGATTTATTTTTTGGAACCTATTTTTGTAATTAATTGTTCTAAATTAAACATCACATTACTTTATACATTTTTAACAATTCTTAAAATTTTTGATGAAATACCATATACCAGTTATGAATATTTAGGTATTTGCATCATCTTACTGAAGTAGAACAAGCATGAAAAGATTTCCCCATGCAAAGCTAAAAGATAATTAATGGCATGAAAATGAGCATTAAACCACAAATGAGTGCAACATCTGTATGATAATCCACAGGAATTAATACCGAACGGTCGTGGTTGTGAATATTTGCTGCACGAATCCTGCATGAATTTACCCTTGCTCCTCATTAGACACTGACTTGTGGAAGGAGGAAATTAAATGCAGTTTGGAGAATTCGACTGGGATTTGCCACATGAATGTCTAATTGGGTTGGATAGGCAAGTGGAGAATTGTTTGTACGCCCATATCATGTTCATCCGGAGATGCTCCAATGTGAGCCAGGAGCCTCCAAACTCTTTTCTCTTTGGAGGGAAGATGCTGTGCTCGCTTTATGGAGATAATTTGCGACTAATGAAATGATTGTCTGGTTTTGGTGTTTCTGTAAGTAGAAGCTCCCTAAATACCTGCTGTCTGTGGGGCTTCCTCTTTTAGCTTGGAGACGGTTCTAATTAAAACCTCTCCACTTACTATGTTCGTAATGGAATACTGGCATACTGCATATTTCGCAGTATATACTGTGTACTACATACTATTTAAAAAAAAAAATCTAAAAGCATAGGATGTAAAATAAGAACAGAAGGATGTTAAGATATATAGTAGTACGCTACATTGTTGCACATTTAATTTGGCGAGAGCCGTCCACTTTGTTGATTTACATTTTTGTTCTAAAGTTGTTGTCCAATATTATTACAAAAAATGTGTTGCTAATTAATCTTCCATTATTGTAAAAGTCATGAAGTTACAGAAGCATCAACTAGTATTTTCTTCTGTATTGTGATAATTTAAAAGAAAAAAATGTATGACTTGTGATTAAATTTACAAGGCAAAAATAGATGCCGACTAAAAACTGGAAGGTCAAGTTGAGAACATTGCCATGGGATCCAGTATCCCACATAATATTTTATTCAGGACATTTTGGTAAAACTTAGTATGCAGTGCTGGGTAGATTACTTACAAATTGCAGTCCGTTACTGATTACAGATTATGATGAAAATTGTAGTTAGGAATGTAATCTAGGTTATTTCTTTTAGTTAATGCATTATGACTATTGTTCAAGAAACTTAAAAAAAAAGAATTATGTATAATTTGCTGCCACTGTGTGAATAATATGTAATCATGTAATATTTAAAGTAACTCTAATCTGATTATGAGCATTTTAAAATGTAATATAATCAAATTATGAGTACTTAATTTTTGGAATCTGATTACGTAATCCAGATTACATGTAATCAATTACTACCCAGCACTGTTAGTATGTAATCTGGGTATTTTATGTCTAAAGAAAATTTCATACTGTGCACAGTATACCTATTACATAAATAGTATGAATAGTATGGTAGTATGCCATTCTGAACAAAACCTTCTATTTCTCAAATGGTTGCGAAAGTACTGCAAATAGAAGAGCTATGGTTGCCCGCCATGCCATCCATGATTGTTTCATACTTGGCGCTGTATGTTCATCCATCCATCCGTCCATCTTTGTGTTCAATACACCACCTCATACACCGTGGCTTTCTTATCCCCAGAACCAGTTACAATATATTTGTCGTCTGGGGACACATCACAGCTCAGGACGGATGAGGACTCCTTTGACTGGAGAGAGAGTGAGAGACAAAATGAGACATATTCGCAAATACCGATGAGATCCAGCTAAATCTCACTGTCACAACAGAGGCGTGCGGTGATTTTCGAATCTGCAACAACAACCGTCTCATTTTAAAACAAGCTTTGTTCTTTCTCCATCGCATTTCCTGTCTGCTCAAAGCTGCTCTGTTATTCTGAAATGTTAATAGTGTAGCAGCATTTAAAGGCTTAGGACATCTAAAGACATCTCTAAGGAAGAAATAAAGTCATATGGGTTTGGAACAAACCTGGAAAATACTGGCTCCATACGGCGTCCTCCATGCATTGAGCAGATTGTCCTTTCCCGTGCTTACAAACCACTTCCCTGAAATACACACAAAGAAAATTAAATCACATCTTGTGCCATCTAATAGCATTTATTTTAAATAGACATAAATAATGAAGGCCCATAGGAATACATGGGCAAATTCAAAGACTGGCATATACATCTGCATAGTGACTCGTACCGCAGTAGGCAAATTTGAGCGAGAGAACGCAGCTTTCGTGAAGGTGCAGCTGGTATTTGTCTGGTTTAGAGACGTGCAGCACTTCCACATTACTGCTCTCCATCCCCACTGCAAGCCAGTCGCCCGTAGGACAGTAACCCAGAGAAAAGATCTGCGCACACATAAAAACACTTCAATAAAAGATCTAACGCATAAAAATGTGCCTGCAGACAGAAAAATGGATGGCAAGTACCTTTAGGCCATAAAAGTTTGAAAAAATGAAATATAATGGCACGATGACCAAATTTACTCTGCTAATAAATGTTTCAATTTTATTATGGATGACTCCACAGTGCAATACTTCTATGTGGTGTTTTGAGTAAGATGTTTTTGTTCTTAAACAATACATCAGATGACTAAACATGCATCAGCATTTTCAAATACCTCCATTTCACAGTTCACACTACCACATGATAACAGCTTTCAAATGTATCCACAACCACAATTCTTCAAATTGAGAAATATACAACTACATTTCCTGCGTTTCCTCTGAGCTGCAGTACCTGTGAGGTGAAGTCATGCTGCTGCAGCTGTCGACCCTCTCTCAGGTCCCAGCAGCGCACTGTGTTGTCCAGACCCCCTGTCCACAGTTTGGTCCCGTCGTTGGAAATATCGATACAACTGGCTCCATCTGTGTGACCTTGGAACTGCCTATAGAGGGCGACACAAGGACATCACATGAATTCAGGAAGATGAACATGGTCTATCTCTCCAGCAGGAGTCTGTAGATACCTGACAAGCGTCTGGTTGTGCAGGTCCCAGACCACGATGTTTCCATCACTGCAGCAGGAGAAGCAGACCTTGTTGTCGGGACTGATGGCCAGAGCATAGCAGGCCGGAGCCGAAGACGTCAATTCGGCCTTGATGCGTGGAGTGGGCGTGGCCAAGACCCAGATTGACAGCGTGCTGGCCTCGCCCCCGACTATCAAAGTCCGCCCATCTGGGAGAATCTTACATGATCGGATGTAGTTGTCTCGATTCTGATTGAACAAAAGGGAAAACACTGATTTAATCCAAGTCACCATTTTCAAGTCGAGTCACCATTATTTATATAGCGCTTTTTACAATGCAGATTGTGTCAAAGTAGCTTACAGTATTAAACAGGGAAATAGTGTGTCGAAATAGTGTGCCACTCTCCTCTTGCCAGACGAAACCAGCAGTTTAATTCTTTAATTCTAATTCTAACTAGGGATGTTAATTTTAACCTTTTAACCGACCGTAATAATTTTGACGGATTAATACAATCAGTTAAACAGTTTAAAAAGTCATTTAATTATTTATTTTTTCAGTAATTTACCAAAATATTTAAAACGGTTTGCTGCATGGTTAAAATATGCTACGCGTATAAAACATTTTTTTTTTTAGGGGGGAAAAAACATAAGTCGCGTATAAGTCGCATTTTATTATTTCGTTCAGAAATAGGCCTAATGCCGACGCGAAATGTTTACAAACATGTTTCCGTATTCGCGATGTATTTGAATGGCAAATTATTATTTATTATGTAGCCTAGGCTTCACTTGCGTTCCAATATCCACGTAAAACAAAATGTTTTGCGTAACATCACGGCGGTACGGTGATTAACGCTTAACGGCACAGATTTTACTACATATTTAAACTGAGCAGTGTGTTTTTTCCATATGTTTGACTGACTGTATTTTATTTTGATAATGAACAGGCAGCATTGTCAAGGTAGCAAAGTTTAACTGTGTGCGCGCATGCGGCGCCGGCGCAATCACTTTAATTTTTTCCTTCTAACAGTGGACGCAACTACGCCTTT
>NW_015557082.1:314444-314525 GCF_001515605.1 Sinocyclocheilus anshuiensis | reverse complement strand
CAAGCCAAAAAAGCCAAAATGAATTCATTTAGGCTAAAACGAAACTGAAACCAATGTTGGGTCTCTCATTATCAAATGTTT
>NW_015557082.1:308871-314206 GCF_001515605.1 Sinocyclocheilus anshuiensis | reverse complement strand
AACTACTCCTTTTAGTCCTAAAGATAATCGGAATTGTAAAAGGTTTGCCTTTATTTATGTACATTCACAATAAAAACAAATCTTTGTGCTTTTGTAAAATAAGCCTAACGAAAAATAGGATCCGACGTCTGTTTCCTTTCACGCAGCACAAAAATGAACCGAAACTCTGCATACTAGGCTACTTGTTGCAGTTTTTCTTTTGTTTTCTTAATTTATTATTTAAGTAAAAATATGTTTCTCGTATAGGCCTATTTATTCGTTATATATATACATTATTATATATATATATACATGTGCATTATATACATGTGCATTATACATTATATAAATATACACTTCTTTTGGGAAGTCGTGGCCTAATGGTTAGAGAGTCGGACACGTAACCCAAAAGTTGCAGGTTAGAGTCTCGTACCGGCAGGGATTGTAGGTGGGGAGAGTGAATCCTCATGTTCTGTTGTTTGCTGCTTTTTGCGCATGTAAAATTAATCCCCGGAAAACAAATGTTAGTATTTTTTTAACGGGTCACAGACACTTATCCTTTCTAATTTAATTCAATTCTAATTTAAAATAATCTTGTCGGTTAACGGTTAACAATCGGTTAACGAGCGTCGGTTTTCGGTTAGGAAAAATAACCGAAATGAACATTCCTAATTCTAACCCAACTAGGATGGCGAGTACCAACTACAAGTAGAGTTTAACGTGACGCAGATCTCACCAAACAGTCCAGTTGGGCCATTGGACTCTTGCTGCCCGGTTGGCTGATGTCCCACACTTTGACGCAGCCTTTCCCGCCGGTGTAGACGTGACGCGTGGAGGTGCTGATGGTCACCGCGCACACCACCTCTCCATGACTGAGGGTGTGGATCTGACGGGCGTGACGTGGGATGCCAGGGCCGAGGAGGGCGTCAGGAGGGAAGGGCACCGGCTGCATTTGACCATCTGCGCTCACGTGGAACGAGTAAGCACTGGGGGTGTAAATAAGGTGGACGTTAAAGCGATAGATAGTGAATTCAAAAAAGGAAAGCTGCTGAACACAAAAGACATTTTGAAGAAATTTTTTGTGAGTACAATGAAAGTAAACTTTGGACCCCATTGGCTTTCATTGTATTGACAACAATTTTCTAAGGGTCAGTTAGAGGGTGTAAAATGGTCATAAAAGCGAAATTATGACTGATTTTGGTGCAATAAACCATGACTAACATTATAAGTGGACTTGAGGGACAAAAATTAAACAGTAAAAGGGCTTGTTTAAAATAAGAATAGGAGCTGATTCAAACCTTAAGTACTCAAGCAGTTTGACAACATAATTATGGAAAGTTTGCTTGTTTGTGTATGCGTCAGTGGGTGCAGCAATAATTTGCCATCTTAAGGATGTTTGCCTGAATTCGAGTGTTTTTCTCGCCTTAGCTGTCAGCGGGGGACTTGAAAGAGGATTGTATTACAGGCGCGGCAAACAAAAACACTATTTTGGACTAACAGTCGATACGCTGGCCATCGCTGTGCAACTCCATCCAAAAACCAAGGGAGGTAAAAGAAAGAGGAGTAACTCACGGCTTGCCACCAGAGGAGCCAGGCAGAGAGGAGGACAGCCCTGAGGGCCTAAGATGTGAACGAGATTCGTACGCTACCTGTGGAGGTGAGCATTCAAGCATCAAAATGGTTTCACGTAAACTTCTGTCAATTGTAAGAGATTCAGAAACACAGTCACCATAGGGCTGCGTGTGTAGGCACTGGCTGCAGCACTGATTTGGGGCGAGAGGGTGAGCGAGCCTCCGAAGCCGCCCGGGCTGGCCAGCTCTCCGTTAAGCCCAGCGTGGGACACCAGCCCGAAGTGAGCCGGGTAAGAACCGGGCGTCATGGTCAAGGGACTCCGCAGAGCTACAGGACACACAATTAAACAATTATTTTTATTGAATTGTAGCATGTGTTCGCTGTAAAAACAAACAGACAATATCTTACCCAGAGGGTCTGCCGAGGAGGCAGATTTGTTGACCAGGCGTAAACAGGAAGTGCTGGGCCCCGGTGGACCAGGGGTGAGAGGGTCATGGTGAGAGGGAGAGGAATTGCCTGATTTAGAGGAGGGCGACTGAGATTTTTCTGTCTGCAAACAGAACCAAAAGACAGATGTTATAATGTTGAATATGTAGCAACACTAACATAGATCCGCAGTAAATTTGTAGTATCCACAAAAAAAATCCCTTTAAAAAAAAAAAAAATACGATTTTGCTCTGCCCCACCTCAGACCTCAATCCATTAAATAAAATTCTACAACAATTTCAGAATTTTGACAATTTGTTAAACTGATATTCTATGTATTATTATAGTATAAATTGAACAATAATAATAATAAATAATAAAATTAATTTAAAAATATTATTATAAAAAATATTAAACATTTGTTATTTAATTGATTTAACTTTTAAATAATTTATATACAATTTAGTTTATTACAAATTTATATACATTTATATAAAAATACGCATTCATATATAATAATAATAATGGAATAATACTTCTAATAATAATAATAATAATAATAAAAAACATTTAAAATTTAATTTATATAGTTTATCATAAATATAATTTATATAATGGTTTATTTATATTATATCCCTAATTAACTTGCACATATAACTTAATTTAATCAACTGCAATCCTACAAAAATATCCAAATTTTGATTATTTGTTTAATCGATATTCAATACATTATATTAAAAATAAGTATTAAGACAAAATTTAAAAAATAATTTAATAATAATACAAATATTTAAAAACTTTTTTAATTTCATTGATAGAAAATAAGTTTATCAGTAACTACTAACCAACCTTGTGTCCCAAACTAGACCTTGCATTAGTTGAAATCTGCAAATATAGCTTAAAATCATTTTATTATTATTACTTTAATTTAAAATCTGTGTAATTAAAAAAAACTACTTATAGGCTCTATTTTGCATGTTGTTCATGAAAAGTGCCACATATATTTTATATTAAAGACAAAAAAGTATTTGGACGCGTCCTGGTTGTCAAACATGAGTGAAGCATGTCCATAGTGAATGAGATGTAATGTGGGAAGAGAGTCAATTCTGGCATATTAGGTGTCTGAGAACAGTGGCCGTACTTGTGCCGTGTCCTTGTTTTTGCCAGGGGGTGGGCTGTGCTGTGGGGAGGCCGGAGGGGGACTAGGGGATCCTGGGAGCTCTTTCCTCAGGGTCGGGGCTCGATCCAAACCGTTCCCATGTGGAGACAGAGGCCCACTGCCTACAGGAGAGGATGGCTCCTGAAAACACAGAGTGAAAGAGTTAAGGAGAATCAAGAGCATGAGAGCATTTTGCTTTCATTCGGATATGTGAACTTTTCATTTTACATTTTAGAAGGTGTGGCATGAGTTAATAAGGTTTGCTCAAAATAATAGTGATCTTTGTTAACCTGGAGTTCAACAGAACAAGGTCTGATCCATTCACTCATATTTTTCATTATGCCATACGTGTTTACTCTGTAGAAAATGACAAAACAGTTCTAGTTTAATCCTTAGTGTGGGATATTGCAGGAATTCAGATCCTTTTTATGTTTTTAAATGTATTAATTATGCAGTGGGGTCACTTAATGATTATAAAAGCATAGCGCAGTCCTCGCTGACTCCAGACGCTCTGCAGCAGAAAACAATCCTGAATCGCCTGTGATATTATCAGCAATTACTGAATGAATGCAGTTTAATAAATATGAGTGATGTTCAATATTTGTCCAGTAATTGAGAAACAGAGCTATAATGATTTACCTTTGAAATGGATGATAATTACACAGAAATAATAGTAATAATAATGAATGGGAGTTTTTTTCGGGATGAAATGCATTTGTTGGTGCTGTTCAACAATCAAATACAAATATGTCATTAAGATTAAAGTCAGTGCAAGACTTGCCACCACAATGCTAGGGTGCTGTGGGTGTTTACTGTGCGGCCCAAAGTCTTTATTATATTCTGATCTCCAGTTATGGATTGGGTTGATACTCACAGGCAAAGAAGGTTATTGCATTTTGATTAATGCGTATGAAGACAATGTATTTTTACAACAATATGCTGAATGAATGAACTGATGAATTAGGCACCACGACCAGGAACATGTATTAAGAAAGTAAACTGGATCAATTTTGATGTAGAATAATAAAACAAACCAAAACACAAAACAAAACAAAACAAAAACAAGAAAGTAAATTGACAAAAAACCAAACCAAACCAAAACAAAAAACAGCATTAGTAGAATAATAAAAACAAAAAACAAGTAAACGAACAAAAAAACCAAACCAAAACAAAAAACAGCATTAGTAGAATAATAAAAAACAAAACACAAAACAAAAAACAAGTAAATTGACAAACAACCAAACCAAACAAAACAAATGAAAACAAAACAAAACAAAAAACAAGAAAGTAAATTGACAACAAAAAAAACCCAAAACAAAACAAAACAGAATTAGTAACAACAAAAACCCTTAACTTTAAATAAATAAAATAAAATGTACATTTAAAAAAATCTAATCCAATCAAAAAATCACTGTGATTAAAAATAGGCTGTCAATTTAACACATTAATTTAATTTATTACATATTTTCCTACCCTCTAAGCAATTCAAGCTTGAAATATCATCATCATAAGACAATATGAACCATAATTTTAAAATATAGCAATAAACAATATATCTATTAAACCCAGTTATTGTAAAGTCTATTCACTCTTGTTTACCACAATGTCTTCATCTTTATTTGGGGGCTTTTATAAGCAGTTATTGATATATGCAAATAATTGTATTAATTAATCAGAATATCATTTGATTAATTTAAAATAAAATTAAATAAAAATAAAATGTAATTACAGTTTTCAATTAATGATGATTGACTTACATTTGTAAGTGCAGACTTTCACCAATGTTAATTTAACAGTGCACGTGAACTGACCTCATTTGAGACATCTACTACAAGATTGTCCTCGCTCTTGTCTCCGTCACTGTCCTGAAACACAACACACACACACACACACAGACACACACAGACACACAGACACACAGACACATAGACACATACAGGCACAAAAATATACACCCCTATGGGATATTTATCAGGTACATACATGTACAATATTGCAGTGTCCTTTTTCTGCTCCCCGTCCCCCTTCCTTTGTGTCTAATTTCACCAATCACAGTAGGGGAGACCCCGCCCCCCATCAACACCACCTTGTCCATCGCTCTCACATGGCTCACACTCATCTCACTCTTCTCTTTCGCCCATCTCTGGGAATCAGGGGGTGACAACGCACTTAGTTGCCATGGCAACTGGGCTTTGATGT
>NW_015557082.1:307554-308688 GCF_001515605.1 Sinocyclocheilus anshuiensis | reverse complement strand
ATTGATATTATTTAATATACAATTATATTTAAATTATATTTATTTATAATTATATATTTATATAATATAAATGTATATATTTTTATTTGACTAAAATAGAATTTTATGATGAAAGTATTTTTTTTATTATAATTATATTATTATTAATATTATTTAATATACATTAATTATATTTAAAATCAGTAATATTAATATTATTTAATATACAATTATCTTAAGTGATATTTATTTATAATTAATAATATCATATAATATAATATATACAATTATCTTAAATGCATTTTTGTGAAAATGTGGAAATATACCATATTAAGATAAAATTACTTTGATTGACAGCACTACTGTAAGTACAGACTTTCACCAATGTTAATTTAACAGTGCATGTGAACTGACCTCATTTGAGACATCTACTACAAGATTGTCCTCACTCTTGTCTCCGTCACTGTCCTAAAAGACAACAGGCAGGAGAAAAACCATGTTAGATGACACACACAGGCACAAAAATATATACCCCTATGGGATATTCATCAGATACATACATGTACGTCCGATAGTGCAGTGTCCTTTTACTGCTCCCCCGTCCCCCTCCCTTTGTTTCTGATTTCACCAATCACACCAACACCACCTTGTCCATCGCTCTCACACGGCTCACACTCATCTCACTGTCCTCTTTCACCCATCTCTAGGAATCAGGGGGTGACAACGCACTTAGTTGCCATGGCAACAGGGCTTTGATGTGATCATGGCCTGATGTTCCTATTGCCATCACCCTATAGTGACATCATCCCCCTAATTATACCCGCATGGACGGTCACATCCGACTCTTCCCTACGTGTGTTTGATAAATGCTTCACCTGATGCGCTGATGAGCTTTATGAACTATAATAAACAATTATACTATAAAAAGATTATACCTATACATTAGGCACAAGTTTTTATCAATATATATTGATATAAACGTAATAATAATATAATAAAACATAATATAATACATGTAAGTATATATAATCAAATATATAAGTATTTTATATTAAAGTGGTATAAGAATGATATAATTTTATATAATTTCATATTACTAAAATAGAATTTTGAATAGAATAAAGTAATATTTTATTTTTTATTTTTTAATTAAGT
>NW_015557082.1:242379-307544 GCF_001515605.1 Sinocyclocheilus anshuiensis | reverse complement strand
ATTGATATTATTTAATATACAATTATATTTAAATTATATTTATTTATAATTATATATTTATATAATATAAATGTATATATTTTTATTTGACTAAAATAGAATTTTATGATGAAAGTATTTTTTTTATTATAATTATATTATTATTAATATTATTTAATATACATTAATTATATTTAAAATCAGTAATATTAATATTATTTAATATACAATTATCTTAAGTGATATTTATTTATAATTAATAATATCATATAATATAATATATACAATTATCTTAAATGCATTTTTGTGAAAATGTGGAAATATACCATATTAAGATAAAATTACTTCCAATAAACGCAATAAAGGCTGCAATAAAAAAAATGTCTATATTAGATATAAAATATATAAGGAATATATGTACAAAATTCAAATACTAGAATTTGAACAACAATACAAATGTTGCAAACATTATAATCACATGTCAATAAAAGTGCATGCTGACTGAGACAAATTAAATTAAATTAAATTAAGAATAAATAACATTAGGGCTGTCAATTTAACACTCTCATTCAGTTTATTTGGGGACTGAGACAAGTATGATGTTATCGTCATGTGACAGAACCTACGTAGTGACACGGGAGGACGTCTTTTTCATCACACCGTCTCCGTTTGGCATCGCTGCTGGTCTGTGAGGGATACACCCCTGAGGGACCCTGACGATCCTCCGCTGCCTGACTGTCAGTTGACGACACTGATTTACTCTATAGAGACAAAAAACACAGCATAAACACACACAGTCTCATTTCCAACAAAATGCTAAGGTTGTGCAAAGTTCACCGAATAGTTCATTGTTCTGAGGCCATATGATCGCTTTGTGTTGGAAGTCAATAACATCAAATGTCATTGTTTCTCGAGTGTAACCAAACGTCGTGATGTCAAATCTGCGCCATATTTGAATTGCGCTGAAGGGATTTTAAAGGTACATTTTGGTATTTGGTTATTAAGAAAGGTCACTGTATGGAAAAGCTGCATGAGGGTGAGTAAATGATGGAAATTTTAATTTTTGGGTGATTTTTTTCCTTTAAAGCTGAATCCTGCACTATTTTACAATAAAACATACTGAATAGGCCCCAAAACATTTGGTCACCATCCAGTGTCAACTGTCTATTTCTCAACTTTCATCATTATGAGGAGTACAGCAAAACCGGTCTCAAATCAGTGACTTCAAACACTTCGTTTTCTGCAACGGTGCAGTTTTATGAGCCAAACAGGAAGTGCATTGGACTGAGATGAGAAAAAAGCACACAAAGAAGCCCAGTTCTCTCAAACAAACCTGTTTTCTCTGAAATCTCTCTCTCTTTTCATTCCCCCTCGCTCAGACCTTTCCTTGACTCCCTCATTTTCTTCCTCTACAGTCAGCAACAAGAAATCATCTCAAAGAACTTGGCTGTTATGACTCTTTCTCCTCTGAATCGTTCCTATGCAAGCCCAGTTCTATGGAAGCCCGTTTATGCCATGAAAAAATAAAGAAATAAATATAAAAAAAATAATAAATTTATTTGCGAATTTTTATCCCACAATTCTGTATTGTTTTTCTTCTTTTTTGAGTCTTGTGTGTGCAAGCTCAGTCCTATGGAAACATGTTTACGCCATGTTAAAAAAAATTAATAAAACAATACAAATAAACAAATATTTAAAATAATTAAAAATAATTTTTTGTTTTTTAATGTAATTGCAAAGTTTTATCTCAAAATTCTGTCACAATTTTGATGTCTCAATTATCTTGTTGTTTATTTTTAAGAAATAAGTCAGAATTCTACGTTTATATTTCACAATTTTTGTGTGTTTGTTCATTTTACAAAATTGCGAGAGAAAAAAAGTCACATTTTTAATATTTTTATCCTTACTATTTTCCATTAAAAGGACAAAAAATACACTAGTTTTTATATGATTTTCATGCTACATTACAAGTCTCCCGAAGCTATATTCTAGTTTTTTTATGACCGACAGACTTCTATTTAGTGACTGTTCATAAAAAAATCTTTCCCTCTGCAGCTTATAAAAGTCATACAGGTTTTGAATGACATGAGGATGAGTAAATGAACAGAACTTGCATAAATATCTGTTTAAATGAACGCCAAAACTTTTAAACAGACAGTACACCAAAAACTCAATTGCTTACTTTTCCTTGAAACAGTAAATTATTATTTTTTATCTCCTAAAGACATATTATAGCTTCCAAATAGTTACTCACTGAATATTTGACCTTTCGTAGCTGATTCAAGTCATAAAGTTTTTGAACGGCATGATGGTAAGTAAACAAGCTAGCAAGATTCTTGTTTGCGTGGACTGTTCCTTTAAGTCTAACTATGATGCAACCAAATGACAGAGAATTATGGTTTGTTATATCAAAAGTACAGAATGAACACTTTTCCTCAGCACTAATGGCAGAGGGCAGGAACAGTGCTGTTTAGAGAGTCCTGAAAGGATGGTCGGATTTCATAATCCGTACTTCTCTTTAAAGTCGTTTATCAAAGTCAGTGGGGTGGAGGCACACATATACACATACAAACACACAAGTTTTATACTCACCCTGCTGGGAGCACCCTCTAGGAGCCGAGGAGAGAGAGAGACAGAAAGAGAAGGAGGGGTTGGGGATTGACGTCAGTCTAGATAATAATAACAATTCCATAGCAAGCCAAGGTCATGCTAAAAAATCCAGTCAGGGTGCAATAAAAATACATCCATTGTATTGAGCTCCCTGAGCAAGGCGTCCCTCTGGCCTTCAGTCTATCAGACTTTCAAGGCTTCTCAGAAGTCTATCCAATCTACCGGACCGACTCAACACACCCTCATTCTCGTTATGTTTCATTTTGTGTTTTTTAGGCCAACTTTTGCACCATCACTATCTTATCATGCACCCTTTAACGCTGGACAAATCATATTTATGAGGTGCACAATAAACTTTCTTAGGAAAATTTACCAGTTGCATGCATTTTGTGCCTTGTTGAAGTCTTTATTAAAGGAATAGTTCACTCAAAAATTAAAATTTGTTCACTTGCTCACCAGTGGATCCTCTGCAGTGAATGGGTGCCGTCAGAATGAGAGCCCAAACAGTTGATAAAACATCATAATAATCCACAATAATTCACACGACTCCAGTCCATCAATTAATGTTTTGTTAAGAGAAAAGTTGCATGTTTGCAATCCAGGGTGGATTACTGTGATATTTTTATCAGCTGTTTGGACTCATTCTGACGGAACCCATTCACTGCAGAGGATCCACTGGTGAGCAAGTGAGGTACTGGTCAATTTCTCTAAATCTGATGAAGAAACAAACTCATCTACATTTTGCATTGCCTGAGGGTGAGTAAATTGTCAGTCAGCAAGTTTTCATTTTTGGGTGACCTATTCTTATAATGAGTAAAGATATATTACATTTATTGTTACTATTATTAATTAAGTCATTTAATAACCCCATGCATTTGTGACATTAAAAATGCACATAGACAGTTCAGATAGACACTCACCTCGTAGGTGCTCGGGGTCTAGATGGTTGCGTTCGTCCTTGTGGGCCAGGTGGGCAGAGACTCCTAGAGCTCCGGTGAGGGCCAGCAGCCCTGATGTGCCACCCAGAGACAGACCTGAAGGGTGAGGAGTGAGAGGAATACCTGGAGTGTGGTGAGACAGGTGCTGGAGCTGCTGCTGCTGAGAGACAGGCAGACAGAGAGACAGAGATAAAGACAACAGTCAGGCAGACATGCACAGAAATAAAAGGAGATGGATGGATGGATGGATGGATGGATGGATGGATGGATGGATGGAGAGATGGGTGGGTGGATGGATGGATGGAGAGATTGGTGGATGGATGGAGAGATGGGTGGGTGGATGGATGGATGGGTGAAAAGATGGCTGGGTGGATGGATGGATGGGTGGGTGGATGGATGGGTGGAGAGATGGGTGGGTGGGTGGATGGATGGATGGATGGACAGATAGATATGTAACTATACAGAAAGTAACTAAGTAACTAAAAGTAACTTCATAGAAATAAGCTCTCCGGTCCTACAGCAGCAGTGGTGTCAGTGTCTGTCAGGCTCTGTCTGCTGCTGTCCTGTGTGGGCAGTATCACTCTATCACTGGGGTTTAAGTGCAGTAATATGATCAGAGCTCAGAGAGACTGAAGAGAGATTGTGTCGCTCTATAACAGCCAGCAACAAAACAAGCTGTAATTTAGCACAGAGAGGAGAGACCTCTCTTTATCAGCTTTCTGATCTCTCTTTCCTTTTTTCTCTATCATCTATCTATCTATCTATCTATCTATCTATCTATCTGTCTACCTACCGGTATGAGAGGTCAGAGGCCACTCACCCCTATGATGGCATTGAGCTCTGCCATGGTGACCTGTTTGGCACGTTCCACCGCCTGAACAACTTGCTGTTGATGCTGATACACACAAAGATACATGGTAAGACATAGATTCAAAATATTCACTTATGGACACAAACTCAACCACACTCAAATAAAACGTGAATTAAAGTAAACACATCTCACAAAAATTGTATTTATCCTCCATTACTCTCTCGCACTTTCTCGCTCCATCCCTCTGTCTGTCACACACACACACACACACACACACACACACACAACTCAACCACACTCAAATAAAACGTGAATTAAAGTAAACACATCTCACAAAAATTGTATTTATCCTCCATTACTCTCTCGCACTTTCTCGCTCCATCCCTCTGTCTGTCACACACACACACACACACACACACACACACACACACAGACGCACAGTCAGTATTGACAGACATATCACTCTGTCCTTCCCCGTCAGCAGATACTAACTCAAGCTAATGCTAAAGGTGACCTCCTAATCAATACAGTTCCGCCTGATCTTTTATTGCTCATCTGCCCAAATAAATCCTCCTCATTTAAAATGAAGATCCACGTTTTATTGGACCACAGTTATCCTCAAATGAAAGGGAGCTCTATCAGTATACATTGTATAAAAGGTTATATTTATAAACAGACTGTATGAAAATAATGATTGGTAAACAGATATGTTATTTACTGAAGTCTTACATAATCTACAATAAAAGTTTTTAACGTTATTTAGTCAGAATAACAGAACTTATATACATATATACATTCTATATATTAAATATATAATGTGCTTGCACAATTTCTTGAGAAATGATGTTAATCCTTTCTCATTTTCCATTTCGGTTTTGAACTCTAAAGGTGAGTTGCATTAATTCATAGTGTGTGTTCATGCAGCCAACTGTAGACTCCAGAGGACTGCAGCTCCAAAGCTTTGAAGATAACAATGGATCTGTGGCTCCTCGACAAGGGAACTGGAGCTTTGAATTAGTTGGGACACAAAACAAGCCATTCTAGTCTTAGCCATCCATACTAACGCAACAGCTAGAAAAGCAACAGCCGAATCTCAAGAGCTTGTTTCTAATAAAGTTCTCCTTCTACCTTTCATGCAAATTGATAGAAACTAGCAACTCTATGAGACCGATGAAGGGATAGTTCACCCAAAAATAAAAATTCTCCACTTGTTCCAAACCTGTATGAGACTCTTTCTTTTGTTGAACACAAAAGAAGATATTCTGAAAATGTAGAAGAAATTTTGAAGACAACAGTCATTGACTTCCATAGTATTTTTTTTCATACTATAGAAGTCAATGGCTACCATCGACTGTTTGGTTACCAACATTTTTCAAAATATCATCTTTTGTGCTCAACAGAAAGCTCATACAGGTTCGGAAAAACTTAGGGTGAGTAAATGATAACAGTATTTAAATTTTTTAAGTGAACTATCCCCTTAATTTGTTTACTGTCCCCAAGAACTCTTCAATTTGTATGTGAATGACTAGAATCGGTTGTTTGGACTCATTTGAAAGGTAAAGTGAGTCAATGTTGGACTTCTGGTTCAACCAATGGTGTGAGACTGGAGTCTGCTTGTAACACTAGTAGCGGAGCTGCTAATTAAGCAAATAGCGATGCTGGACTCAAGCTGAATTTGCAACCTGAGCTCATCAAGTCATCGCAGACAACTTTCGGTAAATGAACGCGGCAGGATTTTGCGGCTTTGTTAAAAAACGCAGGATATCAGCAGTCCTTGTTTAGTCAGAGATGTGAGACAGGGTCATTAAAATCTAGAATCTGTCTGGCGTACTGAGGGTGAATCAGTCTGACGGGAAGGGGAACGAGAATGTGTCTGTGTGCCTGTGGGAGAAGACCCCAGAACCTTGATGAGTTGTCAATCACTGTCATCATACCTCCTGAGAGAGGAAAGGGATGATTTGAGCACAGATAGCACTGAGTCGCTTCACGATCTCCGCCTGCAAGAGAACACACACGTACACACGCTTGATTAGAAGAGAAAACAGTGACAGTGATAAACCTGTACAACGGCACTGGGCTCTCAATTCCCAAGCACACAAATGGCTTCAGCTTAGATTATGTTCATGACAATGATGTCTTAGCAACAAAAGATGCACAAGACAAAGGAAGGGAGTGACAGATAATAATGAAATGAAGGCGATTAGCACATCTGGGATGGAGGTTGCAGGTTAATTGTAATATTGTGGACATGAATGATAAAAAAAAACCTATTCCTAACACTAGCTCAAAAAGTATATAAAAATTTGGATATAGATTTATCGGCCAACATATCGGTTATCGGCTTTCAAAAATAAAGAATTATCGGTTATCGGTATCGGCCAAAATTTTCATATCGGTGCATCCCTACTAGTAACCACCCAGAACATCCTAGAAATTAGTTAAAAACCACTCCATAACCCTAGTATTCACCAACAACACTCTAGCATTCACCTAACAACATACAGAAATGCCCTAGCAACCACTCAGAACACTCTAGCAATCCCCTAGTAACAATCAAGAACACTCTAGCAACCACCAAGAACTATGTTTGTAGCAACACCCTATCAGTTGCAAAGCAACATGCTACTATCTAACAGAACAACCTAGCAATGTGTTAAAAACCAATCATGACATCCTAGCAACCACTCAGAATCATAGCAACGAACAACCATACAAAAACACCCTAGCAATCCCCTAGCAACAACCAAGAACACACTAGCAACCATTTAGCAACCACCAAGAACTATGTATGTAGCAACACCCAACTGCAAAGCAACACTCTACTATCTAACAGAGCAACCTAGCAATGCATAACACATTCATAATATCATAGCAACCACCAAGAACACCATAGCGATGAGCTTAAACACCCTTAAAACCATAGCAACCACCAAGAACACGCTAGCGATCATCTAGCAACCATATAGAAATGCCTTAGCAACCACCCAGAACACCCTAGCAATCCCCTAGCAACAACCAAGAACACACTAGCAACCATTTAGCAACCACCAAGAACTATGTATGTAGCAACACCCAACTGCAAAGCAACACTCTACTATCTGACAGAGCAACCTAGCAATGCATAACACATTCATAATATCATAGCAACCACCAAGAACACGCTAGCGATCATCTAGCAACCATATAGAAATGCCTTAGCAACCACCCAGAACACCCTAGCAACCACCAAGAACTATGCACGCAGCAACACCTTATCAATTGCAAAACAACACACTACTAACAGAGCAACCTAGCAATGTGTTAAAAACGTTTCGGTTTCATGGCATCCTAGCAACTGCCCAGAACAATAGCAATCCTCTAGCAACCACAAAGAACACTCTAGCAATCACTTAGCAACCACACAGAAACACCTTAGCAACCACCCAGAATTCTCTAGCCATTCCCTAGCAAACACCAAGAACACTTTAGCAACCACCAAGAACTATGTACGGAGCGACACCCTATCAACCATAAAGCAAGACGCTACTATCAAACAAAACACCTTAGCAATGTGTTAACAACTCATGACATCCTAGCAACAACCCAGAACACCACAGCTATCCCCTAGCAACCACCAAGACTATGTAGCAACATCCTATCAACTGCATAGCTACCAAACAGAACAACCTAGCAATGCGTTAAAAACACTAATGGCACCATGCAAAACACTCTAGCAACCATCATAATGTCAATGCAGAATACCACAGCAATGAGCTAAAACACTCATAAAACCCTAGCAAGCACCAAGAACACCCTAGAATTTAGCTAAAAAAAAACACACTCATAAGACCCTAGTATATCAACCAAGAGAACATTCAAGCAATCACCTAGCAATCAAACAGAAACGCCATAGCAACCACCCAGAACACTTTAGCAACCATTTAGCAAACACCAAGAACTATGTATGTAGCAACACCCTACTAATTGCAAAGCAACAAGCTACTATCAAACAGAACAACCTAGCAATGCGTTAAAAAACACTAATGACATCCTAGCAACCATCCAAAATACCCTAGCAACCACCAAGAACTACATAACAATACCCTATCAACTGCATAGCAACATGCTACTACCAAACAGAACACCCTAGCAATGCAAAAACACTCATAATACCATAGAAACCATGCAGAACACCATAGCAATAAGCTAAACACTAATAAAGCCCTGGCAACCACTAAGAACACCCAAGCAATGAGCTAAAACACTCATAAAACCCTAGAAACCAAGAAGAACCCTTTTGCAACAGCCTATCAACTGCATAGCAACATGCTATTAACCACACAGAACACCCTAGCAATGCACTAAAACCACTCATAACATCATAGCAACCACCCAGAAAACCCTAACCCCACAGTGATGCCCTAGCAACACCCTAGAAACCACTCAATTACACAACCTAACAATTCTTGAAAAACCATTCAAAACATCCTAAAAGCACCCAGAAAATGCTACCAATTAACTGAAGTAACCCATATCATGCTAACAACAACCTGAAAACCCTAGCAACCACACAAAATACCCTAGCAATTCACTTAAAGCACCTCATAACATTCTAGCAACCACACAGAACACTCTAGCGACCCCTGCAACCACACACTGTAGAAATGCCCAGCAACATCCTAGCAATCACCCAGGACACCCTAACAACCACTTAGAACACCTTAGCAACCATACAGAATCGAGGCAGTGTGGGCAAGTGACACTTATATGTTCTTAAGAAAATATGTCTGGTTTGTGTGTGTTGAGTTCTATTCATTCAGCCATTTCCCGAGGCACACTCTAATGGAGGAGTATTTGCGGTGATGGAGGCACAGAAACACAGCAGACCTCTAAGTGCACTCTAATACCTACATGAGGAGCAAAGCAAACCTGTGTTTTAGAGCTCTGTGTTTGTAGCTGAGCTATTTTAATCTGCACACCACCACACAATACATTAAACACAATTCATAATGATGTCCATCCATCCATCCATCCATCTATGTCGTCTCTCCATCCATCCATCTAGCACAGTGTATAGGATATTAACTTATGAATATCTGGTTATGGTATTTCAAAGAGTAGTATTAGCTGGAATTATTATTATTACCTGGCAGAATACTTGTTACTCCTGCCATATGAGACTGCAGACGAGTGAACGGAAGCGTGTTCGGTTGTTTGCATTTTTGTTGGGACACAGTGTAGCAGTGATGCTGAACATCTGCAGATTGTGTGCGTGAGTGTGTGTGAGTGAAACAGAGCTCATTTGTGTATAATGAGGTTGAGGGAGCGAGTGATGTAACCGGTTTGGAATGAAACAGAGTGTGTTTGAGAAGGAGAGAGAGAGCGCAGGAGGGAAATGAAGAAACAGAGGAAAACAAGATGTGTGTGCATGTTTGTGAGGAAGTCCCAGGGTGCCAACCTTTTAGCATAATGGCTTTGTCACTCGATCAAAAGAGCCTGAGTAGGTGCAGATGCCCTGCTGTTTGTGTGCGCACATATATTTACCCAGAATTCTCGTGAGTGCGTGAACATGTCTCCACATTTGCATAGACTTGCTTTGTGTGTTCAACAGTTATTAACTTTCTACCATCCGAATGGAATGAATCATATTTTCACTATATCTACATGACATGTTTGCATGTCAGAAAGGCGGCAGCATTTGCAGTTCTGGGCCGTCTGCGCTAATTAAATGGCGAGTATAATATTTGTTCATGAATGAACTGGACTGATGTTCAAATTTGAATATAAAAAAAATCTAAATATTAACATTTAAATAAAACATAAACATACAAACCTACATTTGTCTATGTATATATAAAATATAATAATTCAAATAACATTTGATATAGATAAAAATAAAAAAGTACAATAAAGAATGTCTGTATCTACATAAATAATTGAGTAATAATTAGTATAATTTATATAAATGTTAAAAATTTAAGTTATTTTATATTAATAGATACATATTTTAATTAAAATATATTTATATGAAACTGATGAGTGTGTGTAAAAATCAAACAGTTTTTGGGTAAATGACGTTGTCAGATGCCCCATAAACGGCTTTTTTGTTTTGTTTGGAGAGTGTGAGAGTTTGTGTATTTATATTTGTTTGTGTACTCATATGTGCAGGAATGTGTCCACATCCCCCTCTGTAAGTGCTTCCCCCTCACACATTTAATTACCCATGAGCCTTTGCATGTGTATAGGGTTTTGTGCATATATGTGTGCTCGTGTCCTCCTTTGTGAGCGTGTCTGATTTTCAGTGCTTTGCTGCTCTCTTTTCCTCCCTCGTTCTGTTTCTTTTCTTCCTTTTTCCGAATGGAAGGGCCATCAATCAGAGAGAAAGAGAGGGAGAGCGAGGAGAGGAGGGGGGAGAGGGGGATACTGGCGGAACGCCAGGGGAAGAGAGGCTGGCACGCTGCCCAGAGAAAGAGAGAGAAAGAGCAAGAAAAGGAGAGAGCGAGCACTAGAGCGAGCCAGAACAAGAGAAGGAGGGAATTTAAGAGAGAACAAGCACAGATAGAGAGAGACGGGGCGAAAGAGACACAGCGACTGAGAGAGAGCGAGAGAGAGAGAGAGCAGTGTGACAGATGAGGAGAAGAGAAAATGAGGGCTTTATTGAATACCTCTGTTCCTGTGACCACAATCAGTGATTAGAGCATCATTGCTTAATATTTGCCTTTAAATGTTTGAAGAGAGAGAGTGAGAGAAAGAGAGGAAGCGAGAGACAGGCTCCATTAGACATAAAGAGGGCAGGCTGATAAGACCAAACCTGCATCCGGGGGCATCACTTTAAAGGCGTGCGTGTGTGGCTTTATATTACCACTTTTTTATGGTTCTGCTGTATTTTTTTTTCTTTTTTGTCCACTACTTTCTCTCTCTCTCTCTCTCTCTCTCACATACACACACCTCACTGCATTGGATGTAATAATGCCAGAGTCATTAGAGGGGCTGTTTCACAATATTGCTGAAAACCACACCCGCCGGCACACACAAACACACACACATATATAGACAGACAGACAGACAGATAGATAGATAGATAGATTTTGGACGAACGGATAGATAGATAGATAGATAGATAGATAGATAGATAGATATTGTATGGACGAATGGATGGATAGATAGATAGATAGATATTGTATGGACGAATGGATGGATAGATAGATAGATAGATATTGTATGGACGAATGGATGGATAGATAGATAGATAGATATTGTATGGACGAATGGATGGATAGATAGATAGATAGATATTGTATGGACGAATGGACGGATAGATAGATAGATAGATAGATAGATAGATAGATAGATAGATAATAGATAGATAGATAGATAGATATGAAAAATAATTGTATAATTAAAGATTATCAAAATATCCCTCATAATCATAATATGACAATGATTGAGCACTATTGTTAATATCTCATATCTCAAGCATGTATTCAGGGATTCAGTGAATACATCTATTCAGATGCGGTGAACTATGATTGAGATGCCAATCATGTGCAAAACATCATCAGAGCACTGCTGAAAATCGTGTGGTAATTTAACACAGCACAGTATTCAGCAGCTAACACACACACACACTGACCCGTCTAGATCTCTGTCTAGCCACCCCTCATAGCTTGTCTTAATCCAGTGCTTTAATTGAACAGGGACAGGAGTGAGACCTAGAGAGACAGACAGGAAAAGCCTAAAAGCACTACGATCAAAGCAGGATTACAGGAGGGGCGGAGACAGAGAGATGTGTGTACCCTATTAGGAGGCAAATCAGTTTGTTGAATATGAAAGCATTAGGACTGAAGCCCCGCCCACTGACACACACCCACACGCGCCGCCACTAAATGGCACACAAAAACTGAAATTGAGGGTCCTTGCTTCACATATCCATAAAACAGTCTTGCTCTGTCTAAGTGGGTGGTTCTTAACCAAACTTTATGACAATTCTTAAAGCTTTTTATGTTCTAGTGTCTTTTTTATCTTTCTGTCTTCCTCCAACACTCTCCATTCATGTGTTCCAGCTCACACAGAGAGCGTGTATGATTACCCCCTTCTTCACACGCCGCTGATGCTAGGAAAGACTGATTTAGAGGGAAATCAGTCAGAGGAAAGGAAAGACAGACACACACCAGTGCTGCCTATATAAAAATAAATTTTTTTATTAAATATTTTTACAATTGTCATTATATAATTAGTATTTTTTTTATGTAAATAAAGTCCACTTCATGCTTTTAAGAGCTCTCCAAAAAGCATGTGTGTGTGCTTATGAATATGTGTGTGTGATTATGGAGCATCATGGAGTATTCTGACCCCATTATAACCATTTCATTGCCCAACACGCATGGGGGAATTCACCAAGAATGAATTGCGCCTACTGATAGCATTGTTTATTTGCACTTGCATGTGTATGTGGTTTCAGTATCCGATTCTTAAAAGGAATTATGCAAATCAGGTATCAAATTGAACACAATGTGCATGGTCTTCTAGTTTCTCATTTTAGAAGTCGGAGTGCTTGGTTGTGGAGGATGATCTATTCAATTATTCCTAGGGATTTTTTTTTTAATATGTCATTATTAGATTTTGGACGAACGGATAGATAGATAGATAGATAGATAGATAGATAGATAGATATTGTATGGACGAATGGATGGATAGATAGATAGATAGATATTGTATGGACGAATGGATAGATAGATAGATAGATAGATAGATAGATAGATAATAGATAGATAGATAGATAGATATGAAAAATAATTGTATAATTAAAGATTATCAAAATATCCCTCATAATCATAATATGACAATGATTGAGCACTATTGTTAATATCTCATATCTCAAGCATGTATTCAGGGATTCAGTGAATACATCTATTCAGATGCGGTGAACTATGATTGAGATGCCAATCATGTGCAAAACATCATCAGAGCACTGCTGAAAATCGTGTGGTAATTTAACACAGCACAGTATTCAGCAGCTAACACACACACACACTGACCCGTCTAGATCTCTGTCTAGCCACCCCTCATAGCTTGTCTTAATCCAGTGCTTTAATTGAACAGGGACAGGAGTGAGACCTAGAGAGACAGACAGGAAAAGCCTAAAAGCACTACGATCAAAGCAGGATTACAGGAGGGGCGGAGACAGAGAGATGTGTGTACCCTATTAGGAGGCAAATCAGTTTGTTGAATATGAAAGCATTAGGACTGAAGCCCCGCCCACTGACACACACCCACACGCGCCGCCACTAAATGGCACACAAAAACTGAAATTGAGGGTCCTTGCTTCACATATCCATAAAACAGTCTTGCTCTGTCTAAGTGGGTGGTTCTTAACCAAACTTTATGACAATTCTTAAAGCTTTTTATGTTCTAGTGTCTTTTTTATCTTTCTGTCTTCCTCCAACACTCTCCATTCATGTGTTCCAGCTCACACAGAGAGCGTGTATGATTACCCCCTTCTTCACACGCCGCTGATGCTAGGAAAGACTGATTTAGAGGGAAATCAGTCAGAGGAAAGGAAAGACAGACACACACCAGTGCTGCCTATATAAAAATAAATTTTTTTATTAAATATTTTTACAATTGTCATTATATAATTAGTATTTTTTTTATGTAAATAAAGTCCACTTCATGCTTTTAAGAGCTCTCCAAAAAGCATGTGTGTGTGCTTATGAATATGTGTGTGTGATTATGGAGCATCATGGAGTATTCTGACCCCATTATAACCATTTCATTGCCCAACACGCATGGGGGAATTCACCAAGAATGAATTGCGCCTACTGATAGCATTGTTTATTTGCACTTGCATGTGTATGTGGTTTCAGTATCCGATTCTTAAAAGGAATTATGCAAATCAGGTATCAAATTGAACACAATGTGCATGGTCTTCTAGTTTCTCATTTTAGAAGTCGGAGTGCTTGGTTGTGGAGGATGATCTATTCAATTATTCCTAGGGATTTTTTTTTTAATATGTCATTATTAATACAAAAATATTTATATAATAATAAATTAGTGCTGTCAAATGACTAATCGCGCATTAATCGCATACAAAATAAACGTTTTTGTTTGCATAATATATGTGTGTGTTTTGTGTATATTATATATTTTGAAAATATTTACATGTATTTACATGTCTATATTTATATTCATATAATTTATATTATAAATATATTTAATATACAAACATAACATATTTTTCTGAAATACATGCATGTGTGTGTATTTATATATACATAATAAATATACACAGTACACACATGCAAACATTAACTTTTATTTTGGATGCAATTAATCGCGATTAATCGTTTGACAGCACCATAACAAATACAATACAAATGTAATAATATTTAATTTGTGTAACAACAAAAAATGCATGAAATCAGACGTATATAAACCAGATTCAAACCACATCCATATATGTTAGGAGTGCCAATGGTCAGATAGCAAGAAATCAGATGTTTATAAAACAGATACAAACCATATCCATATGTGTTACAAGTATAAATGGTCAGAGTCAGACCACATGAAATCAGACATTTATAAACCGGATCCATATGTTACAAGTGTGAATTGTCAGATTACATGAAATCAGATGTGTACAAACCCAAATCCAATCCACATTCATATGTGTTACACGTGTGAACAGTCAGACCGAATGAAATCAGACATGTAACAAACCGAATCCAAACCGCATCCATATGCATCACACACGTGAACAGTCAGATGACATGAAATTAGCCATTTATAAACCAGATTCAAACCGCATCCATATATGTTACAAATGTGAACAGTCAGATCAAATAAAACTGTATATTAATCGACCGGATCCAAACCACATCTTTTGTGTTACAAATGTAAACGGAAGTAGTTTTTTTATCATTTGGGGCATGACACAAAACAGGCACAATATTGTGCATAGCTGCAAGCTTATAAACAGCCAGTGTGCAGTGTGAACAGAAAAGAAGATGAAAAGAAGATTTCAAGTGTTAAAATACCACATGCAAAACTGTTCAGTGAATTCGCCCAACAGGTTTGTCTTACCTGTTTGTGCATCTCAATGTTGAGCCCGTAGGACATCTCGTAGTACTGTGGGAACACAAACGTGAGAGCATCAATCAGTAGCGTGATGAATTAAACAGCAGTGAATCATCATCAATCAAATTAAAACCTCAGCGGCCTGATAGACACTAACGACTCGCTGAAACTACAGCAACACAGAGAGAGTTTGAACGCGTCAGCGTGTGTTTCTGCGTGTCTGTTTCAGCAGGCAGATGAGCAACGATGCCAATGATGAAGATGAAACCTGACACAACTGCTCGCTTATTCTGTCTTTCTCCGTCTGTCTGTAATGCTCACACACTCGGTAACTGCTCTGTGTGTAGCTCGATTTTCAAAAATCCTTTTTCCTCTTCTCTCCCCTTATCTCTGTCTTTCCCGATCAGCTCCCTCGTTACCGACCTTCCTTTTTAATCCTCCTCTCCTCTCCCCTGCCCTTCTCTTCTATTATTCCGTAAACTCCATTTCCCATCCGTGATGTGTGCCTGACCTCCTCTCTTCTATCAAACCTTCTCTGCGGTTTAATCTCAGGATTAAAGTCTCATCATATCTAATGACAGCGACTGGAAACCCAAAGGTGTCGATATGAGGTTAACGAGCGGTAAAATATTTCAAAGTTTGGACACACCTACCCAGTGTTGCCAACTGCTTTCAATTGAAAGTAGCTAAAACTGGTAGCTAAATGTCACTAGATGACATCACAATGGCAAATTCACTGATCTATATAAAGATGAAGGTAGATCAGTGGGCAAGATGAGAACTTAGATAAGGTTTGTCCAAGCAGTTGCTATATTTGTCCCTAAACTTTTGAAAAAAGTCTCAAAAGGGGCGGGGAAGTCGCTAAATTTAGCTACAAAGTAGCTAAATTGGCAACACTGCACCTACCTACTTATTCTTTATTGGTGCTTGCGAAGCAAAGTATCTATATTAATATTACTGGTTCTTCTTTAGCTCTATTCGTTCCGCATCATTTGCGCTATGGGCTTATGTAGTTCCTCCCATTTTCAACTCTGTGCTTATTGTCTTCTGTCTTCCAGATTGTATTTCCACAGCATGATGGTACGATCTTACAGCTTTATAAATGAACCGTTTGTATAAAAAATGTCCTGGTCTACTTACATTTGTTATGACATCCGCTTTGAAGATTACAATGCTCATGATAAATTTTGTTAACTCTACAATAAGTAAATC
This sequence comes from Sinocyclocheilus anshuiensis, assembly GCF_001515605.1. Classification (NCBI taxonomy): domain Eukaryota; kingdom Metazoa; phylum Chordata; class Actinopteri; order Cypriniformes; family Cyprinidae; genus Sinocyclocheilus; species Sinocyclocheilus anshuiensis. Next base: position 290,939 of record NW_015557082.1, on the reverse strand, counting down.
CACTTCACCAGCTAATTACTCTTCAACAACAGCGATGCTATAGAAATACACAGAGCTACTGCAAAAACGGAAGTACAAAGACAAAATTTTAAAGATGCCGATTGTTTCTCTGACTATAAAGCTATAGGTTTTAGTCCTAAACCGCAGAAAAGTATCAGCATTCTCAGATTGTAGGAATTTCCGATTAGTTAATAAAATGGCGATTTTCAATTTAAATTAAAATTTTTCAATTAAAATAAGTTACATTTTACATGCTGGATATGCTGGACACTTGTTGGCTGATTTTTCCTCACTATCTGACACAAAAAATCCATTAAAGTTGTCATGAACTGACAAATCCAAATTCCATTGATCTTTTGATATTTTAGAGGTCATTGCGCTATAAAAACATTCTGTAAGTTTCAGAACTAAAAACTTTCTTGTTAGTCTAAAAATGGCGTATACTGAAGCCAGTCTGCCAAAATGACAGCTTGTGGAATGTGCCACTCTATGATGTAATAGTGTGGCTAAACCCCGCCTCCGCAGAAGATCAACACTTGCTTCTACATCACTGCCTGTTTAGCCCCGCCCACAGATTCGTGCATGTAGTGTAAATACTGAGAGATGCAAACGATAGACTTTATTTGATGAACTTTATTTTTAATGAAGTGCCAGACTGCGTCAGTAAGAACATTTTACCACGGATTAGTTTACAAACAAGGCATGATTCGACACAGGATTTTCAGAAAGACTGAAGCTAAAAGATGATGCTGTGCCGACTATATTGGATCCGTCAGTAATGTCGCAACACACATGTGAGTAGCTTTTATTATGCCTGTTATTAGGTCTGTTATGCCTTCTTAACCTAAATCACAGCAGCGTCCATCTCTGAAGGACGTAGGCTGTCAAACATACACAACTATTAGCCAATCATAGCAGTGGGCATTCACTTCCAAGTCTACGATACGCCACGTCTATTTAAACAGAGCGTTCAGATGAGGGGGGTCAAAACAGGACAGAAAATAGCCCATTTCTTCCTTATTATTAAAAATCTTGATAACATTATAAGTGGACCTCAGAGAACAGTACAAAATAATAAAAAAGGCAGTTCACAATCCATTTAAATATAACAATAATGATAAGATTTTTGTAAAGAAATTCATGCATAGGCACAATTTTGTCTACAAAACTCATTTCAAGCCTTGTATAAAAACCTTCAGACCAAAAGGATTTTAAGATCATGAGAACCATAAATCCAGTCAAGCGCGTCCAAACTTTTGACTGGCAGTTTAAATGCGAGTCTATAAAATGAAGCATTTTAGACATGTGTTGCGCTGTATTCAAATTTATTGCATTTCCAGTATTGATCTCTCCGGTGGGTGATGAATTTTAGATAAAGCGTGACATAACAGCAGAACCATTTCCCCATCTATCTGGTCTGCTGGCACACACACACACAAATATAAATCACGTTTGCTGTTTCTGCATGCTGATAGTGCATCAGGGCCGCTGGAAGCGGTTCCGTTTTAAAAAGCTCTGCGGCGGCCCAGAAGGCTATTCAGCAGCACTCGTATTACCTCAGTAACGGCCAAAAAAGGTCTCTGCATCATTTCAGACCAACATTAGTTCTCAGCATGTTTTGATGTAGAATCAATCCAGGGAGAAAACGCAGAACGAAAATTCAAATTCACACAAAAATAGGCCGATATATCAGCCAATTAATCGACCTGGCCGACATATCGGTATCAACTGAATGGAAATGCTTCCATTAGCCAGCCTTAACACAAAACCAAACACACAGGTTTGGGGAAACAGTGTCCTAGATGTTTGGTATCCACCCTAGAAACCATATAGAAACACCCTGGCAACATCCCAGAACAATCTAGAATCAAGGCACTGAGTTTTGTACAGGCAAACATGACTCAAAATGAGCTATACTTAATGTGGCAACAGGAGAGTTTGTATCAGTTTAACTGACAAGTAATCTATTACCTCAACCTACACACAGTCCTGTAAATAAGATGTTTAATTAAGCTGAAATAGTTTCAACAGTCAGCATGTTGTGTCTACAGTCTCCCTGAAGAAACTGTTGAATGATAGAGTGCCAGACAGGCAGTCTAAGGACAGGACACCTGCAGCTCATTTTCTCTTCAAAGAACTTTAGTCCTTTAGTTGTAGCTTTACTAAATATCTTTTGGCTTTCCCGGCTACAATTTATAGACATACAATTACAGGACTCAACAATAAGGACAGTTCCAGGACCATCCTTGTCCCAGGACCAGTGTGAGAGAATTTGGTGGACCTCTCACATGACCCAACAGGTCATTTGTTGTGCTCATTGGGACACAGATTGGGCCATGTCCCTCACTTCAGTACTTTCCTCTCCGTTCTCCACTATCTAATCAAATAAAGGCAAAATGCTCACTACAAATAAAAAATAAAAAAATGATAGAAAATGAAATCTAGAAGAAAATGATCTAGCTGGATAATATAGCTGGAGAAATTTGTATAAAATAGTCAAAACTGTAAATGGGTTAAATATGATAAATACACTGTATACCACCATTTAAAAAAAATAGCTGAACTATAAGAAATTATAGCTCAATTCATTTTATTTTATTTTATTCATTTATAGATAAATTTTAACATAAGTGTGTCAGAAGAAAATGTATTTAGCTTTTTATTTAAATAGCAAGTTTTTTCAAAAAAGGTTATAACTTAAAAATTAAAAAATAAACTAAATAAAAGTTTTTAATTTGCAATAACAGTTGGAAATATAACACATTTAATTTGATTACTTTAAAATTAAAAGTGAATTATTTTTGAATTTTAAATTATTTAAATTTAATTAAAGAAACTTTTTTAATGAATAACAAATACATTTGCTCCTGGAACAAACATAATTATGCTACTAAAAATGAGAGTATCTTCTTTTGTGGTGGGTCCACTAAAAATATTGATAGGGTCAGAACAAATTTGAATTAATAGCAAAAAATCTTAAATTAATCTCTAAATTAATTCCATTAAAGACAACTTTTTTGATGCGTTTAATGAATAGCTTATAGCTAACAAATACATCTGCTTCTGACACAAATATAGTAAAAAAAAAAAAAAAAAAAAAAAGTATCTTTTTTGTGGTGGGGTCACTGAAAATATTGATAGGGTAAGAAAATAAAACTTTTTAGATTAATTTACGTTGATGAAATAAATCTACAGTATCTTTTTTTGGCGGGGCCAGTAAAAAATTGGCAGGCCAAGAACAAATTTAAATGATTAGCCAAGAAATAAAGTATGTGTAGTAGTTTGCATAGCACACTTGTGTATTTAAGCTCATATCTGAAGGTGGGTGAGTTTCACCGTGACGTGTTTTTATTTATTTATTTGTTGTTATTCTGGATATTGGCGGGATTGTGACGCACTTTTGGCTTGTAATGCATTCCCTCGCCACAGCTCATTGTTATATAAGCTCTCTCATGTTATGTGCATTCTCATTCTACACCACGAGTGTGTGTGTAATCCCCTGAATGTGTCCGTGTGTGTGTGTTGTCTGGAGCAGATTGCGCACGGCATGTGGCGGATGTAGCGAGGCTCAATGCGGCGGAGGTTCAACAAAGCCTCTCCTCCTGCCGCAGCCATGTGTGTGTGTATTAGTCCTCACCAGTCTAACAAGGGGCAAAATGCACTGGGTGTCCCCTGGTTCAACCCGGCAGCTGTTTGCCATCCGTCGCTTGTACATATATCCTGCTGTGTTGCTGGACACTCGGCTCTTGCTGAAATCTCTGTAGATTCTGTGTATGTGTGTGTGTCCACTCCACTGTACTGGATACAGCTGTGATCTTCTAAGCTCAGACACATTGATTGGCTCATCCTGATCTAGTATTACTAGACAGGCAACATTGATGAGATATAATTTCCATTGGGCTGTCCTCTCCGGCTCATTGCATCTGCCACGATCCCATTTAGGCTACACCAAACAGCCCAATTTGAATTGACCGATATAAAAATAGCCATCCTCTGTACTGTCAAAAATGCTCCAAAAAAGGAAATACTAAATAGATTTGCATTTTCAGTAAGAAATACCAAAGTTTGTGAGGGTGAAAAAGCGTTTTAGGCTTTCAGCATGCAGTTACGATAGCTGTCAGATTTTACAGGTGTCGGAATTTACGTAATTACGAGATTCCGACTTGTCAAGTGTGTTCACGTCCTTGTAGGACTCGCAATTACAACTTACAAACAGAATCCTTTGAGAGCTCCGACTTGTACACATAGGCTATATTTAGATGCCACATGTGACCGTTCCAGACACATCGACACATCCGCCATCTTGGAACGGTCAATGTGTCGTCATTCACAGGTAAAATCAACGAGTTTCCCAAGATGCCACAAGACTGCAGCCTCTTGTTGTAAAAATCTCTTGAGATTTAAATTCCTGAAGAAATAGGATACATTTGCACAGGTGAGAATCTGTTTGTGTTTTTATATGAAGGCTGATTAACTCAATATGACAGGTTTTTAAACTATTGTTACTTTATAATGTTGTGTTGGTTAATGCCTTCGTCTTCTTGTATTGTGTTAGTTTAGCTAAATCAAGTGCTTGTCTATTACAGACATACATATTCATGGTTGCAGTTGACTTGCTCTTGAGTTCATGGACCGGTTTTGACGGTTTCAATCATAGATGTGTCCTCCATCTTGGAACGGTCAATGAGTCGTCACTCACAATAAAATAAATGCATTTTCCAAGATGCCACAACATTGTGCAGACATAAATTTAAATTCCCGAAGAAATTGTATAAACTTTAACAGGTAAGAAAGTGTTGGTTTGTGTTTTTAATATGTATTAACTCACTATTACATGCAGGTTTTTAAATTATAGTAACATTTTAATGTCATGTTAGCTAATGCTTTCGTCTTTGTTGTATTGTGTTAGTTTAGCTGCTTAAGTAGGGTGACCATACGGGCCATTTTTACGGGACGCGTCCTTGCCAGGATTTCTATATTGCCTAAAATATCCAGGTTTTGGCTGTTTGCACTGTGCAGGTCGATCATTGTATAACATTCACAAGAGCTATAGAGAGCAGAGCAGACGGCTCCTTATGCTTTCGAATCACTCTTGCGGTACTTTGGATCGGTGCGCAGCGATGCTTCAAGTCGAACGAACGAACAAACATCAAGTCGAATGAACGAACAAACCAGTAGTTGACCAGTAGTTTATTGGTCAAACTACTTTGGATGTTTTAGGCAATATAAAAATCCTGGCCAGGACATGCCCCGTATAAATGGCACATATGGCTACCCTATGCTTAAGTCTATTGCAGATAGACTTGCTCTTGAGTGTTCACTTTGACCATTAAAATATGGCGGATGGCTTCCGTATAGCAGTCCATAGAATTAGTCAGACTTTGTGCTCTGCATTTATCCCATCCAAAGTGCACACTCACAGCAGTGAACACACACACACCAGTGGGCAGCCATTTTTTTGCTGCGGCGCCCGGGGAGCAGTTGGGGGTTCGGTGCCTTGCTCAAGGGCACCTAAGTCGTGGTATTGAAGGTGGAAGAGAGCGCTGTACATTCACTCCCCCCACCTACAATCCCTGCCGGTACGAGACTCGAACCCGCAACCTTTGGGTTACGAGTCCGACTCTCTAACCATTAGGCTCCAATATAATGGTGGACAGCTAAGGTATAACCAAAGCCACTGGAGGGCAAGCCTGCAACCTTTAGCCAAAAAAGCGTAACGGCTAGTGCTAACACTGCGGCTTTGACAGTATGCAGGGAAGGAGACCAGAGGCGATTGTATGATGAGCCCCATGTGATCCAAGTTAGCCGTTACACTTTTTCCAATGGTAAGTACAACAGACTTTTTTATTGCATCTCCCAATAATAAGACATTCCATGTATTCCATGGAAGAAAATCAGTCATACAGGTTTGGAACGACATGAGTGTGAGTAAATGATGACAGAATCATGATAAGTTTTGTATTAAGACATTCATATTCTTCATAATTTCAATCAGTTACAAGCCAAAGAAAGAGCTGTATCATAAATTATTTCATTATACTTCCTTTTTTCCCCAGACAATAAAGTGACATTATATGATAGCCACGACCGTCATTAGTGACAGTGCTGTTGGCGGCTGTTCTTGAATCCGAGACTGAATTACGAGTGACCTGGCAAGTTTCCTGACAGACGGGAGAAAATTGTGAGTGCGTTATCAGCCACACAAAACCAGAGCCGTGATTAATAGACTGCCAATTCATATCAGTGCAATTATAGATGAAGCAAATTGCAGAATGCCATTTTATCAAATTGAATTTCAAACTGAATAAAACCTTAAATAATTAGTTAATAAGTATGAGTATAAGAAATGTCTAAAAAGAAACACTATCGAAACTGTAATGCAAGCAAAAATTACAGCAACACTATAATAATATCTCCCATTTGCTCTCATATCTGGTATTCTCAGAGTTTAGAAAAAACCTCAACTAGCGCTGTCACAATACTAGATTTTCACTACATGATTACTGTGGCCAAAGTAATTTTTTTCCATTTTAGGATGGGTGGAAACAGCTAGTTCACAGAATGTGTTTTTGCATTTAAAAACATGAGTTTCAGGACAGTGGAACAGGAAAAAAAAAAAAACAGGTTTTAAACTGTACAACTTATTTTAACTGGACGGGCTTGTTTTTTTTTATTTCCATCTAGCGTGTTTGCATAGAAAAAAAATGAAAAAGCAGTGCATTGGAAAGTAAAAATGCAATACCGCCACCTACTGTGTTGGAGTGTCAATGCTGGACTATTTGCAATGTTATACCAAGTGTGTAGTATTAACATGATAATGATATAACATTTTTTTAATATAGTTATCATCAATACAGGTATATTGTGAAACCTGTGATCTCATCAAAATTATCTGAGCTTTGTAATGTGCATTCATTTTATAGCTCTATACTCTCACAGCATGTCAACAATTGCCTCACAGAAACAAAGAAACATCTGAGCAGATACTGAGTAGGCATACAAAAAATTTGAACGGTTTCATGAGCTATAAAAGAGCAACTCTGAGCAATAAAATGTTCGTCCGAGTTGTTTTGACCAACATACCATCATGGATACATTAGGTGAAGGTCTGTAAACAGAAACTCGTGGCACTGAAATCAAGCTTGTGTAGCTAGACAAGAATGTTTTGGCCCTTTACGAATGTTTTGGAAAGTTAAGTGAAACACGTAAATTAAATGTTTTAAAATTGTTTTGAAAATTATTTTGAATTATTTTCGAAATTGTGTACTGTAGCTTTAAATGCGAGTTAAAAGTTAAACTGCAAGTAATTTAAAGATGATTTTTCAAAAACCTTTTTAAAAATGTATTTAAATTTTCTTTTGTTTTTATTTATTTATTTATTTTTTGTACAATCAGCTTTGATGCCACTAATAGAGAAGAAATTGTGTAAGCCTACTGTTGTTTTACCGTAGCGTTAAACGTATTAAACAGAGTAAATTAAAGATATTTCAGAACTTTTTCCCACTCCATTTGAGCAACCTGCCAGCGACGTGCATGCTTCTTTTTTATGTTTGTTGAAAATTGTTTTGAAAATGATTTTTGCAATTACCTTTGGTGCCGTTACTGGAGCAGAAATTGTGTACCGTAGCTTTAAATGCGAGTTAAACCTGAAAGTAAATGAATGTATTGCAGCCCTACTGCTGTTTGCTTTATAAATTGATTTGTTTGGTTTGGAAATGTCAGTTAGTTTTCCATCACAGGGCAGCAACAAGTTTCAAAATCTCTTAAAACAGGAGCAATTCATTAGTGTTTTCTCTCTTTTCTCTCTCTTATTTTCACTCACACGGCAGTACTCAAACGTTTAGCTTACTAAGGAGTAATCGTTTTCAAATGTGTCTTATCCTTTCTGCCTTCCTGGTTTTCCCCTTCTCTTCCTTCTCTTCATCTCCTTCTTGTGTTTTTATTTCTCTGCCCTCATCTTTTCGTCATCTTACTGTCTCCCGCTGCGTCTTTATACCATCTCTCTCACTCTGTCAGTTCTTCTGCTCTTCATCTTCGCTATCGGCCTTTATCTTCCCCTCCTCTTTCTTCTTTTTTACTGCTGCATTTCAATCACCGCTCTCTCTCACTCACTCACTCACTCACTCTCATCATTCGTCTTTGCCGCTGATCTCTCCTTATGTTCTCTCTCTCTCTCTCTGGCGCGAGGGCAATCTGTGACAGTAATGTTCGGAGGCGAGCAGAGAGTATCAGACAGATGAGTTGGGGCGGGGGTGTTACTGCAAAAGCAGCGCATTAGCCCCCTCGTTTGTTCCATCTTTCCATCCTCAGCTGCCCCGGGGTCTGGATTACACACAGTGGTCACACAGTGACCATGTAGATGGGCGCTTCTTAAAGGCTAGATCATGATGGCACATCAGGACACACACATACACACAAATACTGCCATCCACAATCAGGATTTAAGATTTAATAGTTAATGACATCGAGGCGGATTCGAACCTCTGTCTTCCAAATCAACGGCAGTTTAGCATATAGTTGAAAGTTGCATGTATAGTTTAGCACATAATTGAGCTTATAGGACAATTTTTAAAATATTTTTCGTTTAATTGGATAGCTGATAGTGGCAAGAAATGTATTCCATTCGTCCATACAATATCTGTCTATTTATCTGTCCGTCCATCCATCCATCCATACAAAATCTAACTATCTATCTATCTATGAGCCATATCTTTGTTGTTTATACTATTAATATCATCAATTAATATTTATATTATTAATAAATAGAATTGAATATTATTATTATTATTAATTAAAATGGACTTTACATTAATATTAATTAAAATAGATACAAATATTTATAAATAATTAAATCAAAACAAATACATTTTTTGATTTAATGGATTTTGGCTGGGATTAATTTTTTAGCCACAGCCTTGTTGTTTGTATTATTTATATTATTAATTAATATGCATTTACATTATTAATAAATATTGTTAAATATTAGTAGTATTAATTAAATTTAAATTAATTAGAAATAAATATATAAAATATATACGAATGAAAGAATGAATAAATAAATGCATTTATTTTCGCTTTATTGATCATTTTTAAGGAGCGATGAAATGGGATCAGGGTGTGTTGCAAGCCATATTCGAACCTGAATCTCTCATATGGACACTATATATTAGGTTTGACATTTTTTGTTTGTTTAAATGTCTTTGTAAGATTCTTGTTTTATTGAATAGATACCAGAACGATTTTATGTAAAGACGATGATGAATAATTGTGATGATGATGAATGATGAGATTTTGACATGTCGAAGGCCAGATTTGAATCTGCTTCTTCTGAATCTGTATCATGTCTCGACATATTAATACAAGGCCACAACCTCAACTTGTTTTTAAAATAACCATGGGGGTGTTTTGCTTTATTGGATAGATAGTGGAGGAAGAGATGACAAGACCTTCAGCATTGCTCAAAATATCAGGAGTGTGTGTGCCAACCACTGAACCACGGCACCAAACAAAGCTTTTAACACTTGAATATCATCCAATTCACTGTCTCTGTTGTTTTTGTTAGCTAGGATGCTAACACACCATCGCAAATGAGCTCTGAAAACTATTTCATGCCCATCAACAAATAAATCATTCACAAAAGAGAGACGAGAAGAACACGCAGTCCTGTCTAGTCGTCAAAGAGCATAGACAGAGAAATGTGGTAAACTATAAATGCATGAAAATAAAGCGGAAGGCTGTTGAAACAAGTCTTAGCGTACATGGCAGGTCTAGCAGGCTAAATATAGTCTTCTGGGTTATCTGCTTTCTGCAAGCACTGAATCCTTGTTCCCTCTCATTATTTACATGTCTGTGCTTGTGATCTTTGTTTCTCTGTTTCTACCTCTTTTCTCTCATCATTTCATCCTCCTCTCGCATATCGCCCTTCCTTCTCCCTCTCACTTTTTCATCTCCCTCAACCCCTATCGTAATCCCACTGATGTATCCTCAGGTTAACCAAACAGCCTGTAACATGAAATCAAACGCAATCTCTCCTTTTAAACACAGACGGGCTTTTATGCAGTATTTACTGGAGCGTATGGCAGATCTGACAATATGAGGGCTCACCATGATATAGTGGCGCTGCATCTCTGTCTTCTCGCTGGCCAGCTTCTCACACTCTATTTTGAGACTGTGAAAACACGGCAGAAAAATATGAATTGTACAAAAGATGCGAATGACTTGTCAGTGTATCAGAAACCGAGTCTGAAAAGTCTGATTCCCTTAAAGTAATAAAAATTGAATCAGTTAAATTAAATGAATCAGAACAAACAGATTTACTGAATCAAAACAACTTGATTTACTTACATGAATCAGAATGATCCAACTCATTTAAATGAATCGGAACAAACTGATACACTTCAGTGAATGAGAATGAATAAATTAAATGTAATGAATCAGAATAAATGAATTCACTTAACGAAATCAAAACAATCTGATTGACTTAAATGAATCAGAATAATCTAGTTCACTTAAAACAAACCAATAATTCAAATTAATAAGAATTAATCAATTAATTTAAATGAATCAGAGCAAACCAATTCACTTACAGGAATCAATCCAAACTGATTCACTTGAAAGAATCAAAATGGTCCAATTCACAGGGGTCATATGATGTTGCTAAAAAGAACATTATTTTGTGTATTTGGTGTAATGAAATGTGTTTATGCGGTTTAAGTAGTGCTGGGCGGTATGACCAAAAATTTATATCACCGTATTTTCCTAAATTATACCGGTTTCACGGTACATGACGATATTTTTTTTCATGCATGACCGGGTGTTAACCATATTTTCTACTGATTGAGAGAGGAAATACTGCAGTATATTGACTTAGAATGCCCTATTTTACTGTCATGATGAGTGAATATTGAGGGAACACGACCCCTTTTAATACATGTTAACCAGGAGTCACTCTCCTTTGGGTTTGAGACTTTAGTCTTTGCAACTTTAGGGATCTTATCTATTCACGAACAGCTTGTAACACTCCAAAGAGAAAGGAAAACTTGAAATCGCATCATATGACCCCTTTAAAGGAATTAGTGCAAACCAATTCACTTAAATGAACAAGAATGAATTGATTCACTTAAATGAATCAGAACAAACCATTCAAGTAAAGGAATCGGAACAAACTGATTCACTTAATGGAATCAGCACAAATTGATTCAGTTAAAGGAACAACACAAACTCAATCACTTAAATTAATTAAACTTCTCCAATGCAATTTACAGTGTAACATGACATGAGCTTATTTGATTGTTGTTTCAGTTCGCTCAGCTGTAAAGTTACACATGCAAACAACATTATATTAAAATTGCCACTTGTTGGGAGAAATATCTTGTTATTGAAAAAGCAACACTGAAAATATGGTTAAGCTAGCAGCATCACCACTTTTAGTCATTTCTCACTAATTCTGAATGCAGATTTCCATGGATAACATGAAAATGTTGACAGTGGCATTAATTCAATACACATCCAGCCGGTTATTAGCCTGTAGGAAGAGATTCATAAATAATCAAATGTGTTTCACATACTGGGAGTAAATCAGCTCATATGATCTGACCTGTGGTACTGAGCCTGAAGGAACTGGAACTCCTCTTTAATGCGGTCCAGAGTCTCCAGCACCGTGAACTTGAATGACTGTCCAGGCTGCAGAGGCACCTGAGGAGAGAGAGAGAAAGAGATGGCTTATTAATCAGTAAACAGCCATCGGTCTGTGCTGGAAGATTGGACTGCTTAAATTAATGTACCAAAAGTGACTCATTGAAATAAAATTGAAAAAGTGCTCCCACTGCATTATCTTTGCCCTTGGCCTCACTACAAACACTACATGCATTTTTTGTGAGAGAGGAGAGAAAATTTAATAACAGCAGCACTTCTACGGGGTCGTGGTAACCCTCGTTTTGCAAAACGCTCTCACAAGATTTAACCCTAACTCTAGGTAGACACAAATGCGATTCCCAATCTCAGGAATTAAATAAGCAGCTATGAGCATTTCATGGAAACTGTACCAGAAATTCAAAATGAAATTGTAGTCACTCCAAAACTTCTATACATTCCCAGCACAATGAGTTCTACTTTATTAATAATTACAGAACACACATTTCCTTGGCAAACTACAAACTATAATAAAAATGAATAATAAGATGATATTATAAGAAGATAACAATGAATTATTAGAAGATATATAAAAATTAATTATAAGAAACTAGTTGATCATGAATCATACAGCTCAACCATTGTAGTCTGATGGTTGAGCAATGAATCTTATGAGCCAGAGCTTCATAGCGAATCAAAAACATACTGTCTGACCAGTATACTGTAGTCTAATTGCCTGAAAGAATGACTCTTCTGTGCTAGTTTATTTTTAGTGAATCAACCATACAGTGCAACCAGAATTTCTGTAATTTAGTGTAAACCAAATTTAGTGTAAACCAAAGCAAATGGCTAAGAGAGTCACATCACAGTAGCTGTTGTTTCCATCACCCTGTTTTTATGCGCATTTTGAAGTATTGCATCAAAAACGAGTGATCTAAATGCTGAATTAAAAAAAAAAATCCTTTCGGTCGCAAAGAAGTTTTTACACTCGCTTTAGTGGTTTGCGAAAAAAGAGTTAATGCGAATAATGAAAATGCATTTGCCGAATAAATTCTGGCGCAGCGAACATTAAACTCAAGTGACTAATTGGCTGTTTCCGCTGATGGTGCCTTTCCGTATTTTTATTTTCTTTTATTTAGTTACCAATACCACCGCTCGAACAACCTGATGGAAACACACCTAATTCAGAAAAAAAAAAAATTCTTTCTATTTTTGCAAACTTTGCAAAGATTTGCCTCACATTTGGATGGAAACCTAGCTAATGACAACATGTTAGATGTAGGACATCCAAATTTGCCTTAAATTACACACATTCATACTACATAGAACATAGTTTTTTAACAGTCACAAAGTTCGTTCTTATTCAAAAGTAGTATACCTACTTAGTAAACAATTTTGGAAACAGCTAAAGAGTTTAGTTTGATTCCTGAATGAATGAATGATTCTTCTGAGTGGTTCTTTTTAGTGAATCAAAAATAGTAATGAATCAATCAAAGAGATTATTGAAACAAGAGTGTGGTTCTTTCATTTCTGCTGATGCATTTTACCATACCCACAAATTTCAAATGGGCTCATCTATGAGCCTGCGTGCTCTAATCTGATCCAACTGTATTCATATCTACCTCTCCTCCTCATTAAGACCCAAGTCCTTTCCTTTGCTATTTTTAAACACGTTTCCCATTCTGTCAGCTGCTTCCTAAAATGTCCGCCTTTGTCCTGCGCTCCTCTGGGCTTCTAGTTTTCTCTCTGAAGCTCGGTGTCCAGCGACTGGCTGTAGATTGGCGGTTTCAGTAAGAGCTTAATTAGTCTAGACAAGCGAAATTCAATTAAATTTCAATTAGGCTGGACAGTGGAGGTCAGACACTCGGTGAGCTTTCGAGTAATTAAGCTGCAGGCGCACAGCTGACTGGATGAGTTCAGTACACACACTGCCGTGTTTGTTTGTGGATAGAGGGGGGCAGTCATCTCGTCCCTACTGACCCTCCTCATTCATTCAAACACGTGTGTGTGTGTGTGTATACAGTAACTGTCCTGAAAGCAGCACACACCACACAGGGCCAGCACTCACAGGATCATGGTACATTTCCACAACAACACAAAATTATACAACTAGGAAACATCTCATAAAAATATTGTGTAGCCACAGAACAATTCCATGATTAAAGTCCATGTAAAGCAATATTAAATGCATGTTCTTCTGAGTTTGTCACACCACAGAAAAATGTTATTAACCACCCAGCCAAATTTCAATGAAAAAAAAAACACCAAGTAAATAAAATATCAAAATCTTGAAAAAAAGAAGTAGTATTTTCTGCTCTCAAATGCAGGGGGCGTGTCCGCTGGCGGCGCTGAAACCACGCCCACTCGTGGGAAAGCTGCCGTCTCTCTCAGCTGTCAAATACTTCTACAACAAGGAGACTGAGCTGTTTTGAAAATTATCGCAACCAGGTATTATGCATTTACGTGACAAAGGCATAGCTAGCTAGCAAACTGTAGGTAGGCTGTAGTCAGGGTTACTAGGTTTTCACAACAACACCCGCCCAATTGCTACTCAAAACTAGCCCAACTAGTTCCAATGGGCAAACCACTGATGCTAATGCCCTCTAGTCATTAGGTGTGTTCGACATAAAGCAGCACTGTGCAGAACAATCGTTGTATGACATCAAAGTACCGCAAGAGCAGTTCAAAAGCATAAGGAGCCGTCTGCTCTAAAGCTCTCACTGTACTTTGATGTCACACATATTGATCGGTCTGCGCAGCGCTGCTTCAAGTCGAACACACCTCTTATAGTGTTAGTAGAGGGGCCATATTCGGTTGTTAAGTGGTGACGTAAGAAGCGCTGTTTCCGGGTCCAAGCCTCAACTCGCTTCACTTGAGAATACTACCTCAGCAGCCGTTTATGAGCACTGTTTAGTCATATTAAACATTTAAGCTAAACGTTTTCAAACTTACTGTCTACACTACAGTCTCCATGCCCACAGCGTCCCAAACACAAATAATTTTTATATTTATTTATTTATATTTATATTTTCATTGTTTGGCTATCTGGGATTTCGGTATGGAGTTAAAGGTTAGGATTATAATTTTTTTTGGTAGTATTATATCACATTGTGAGTGTATATTAGCACCTTTTGTTGTTTTCTCGTGGTATCTGATAGAGCGTTTGGACACGGAAGCGGTGACACGTGACGTCAGACTTAACAATGATTTTAGCCCCGCCCAAAAAAATACTGAACAATAATGGTGAAAAAAACTGTTAAACTGTCTAACTCCACAATTAAGTACTACATAGTTCACAGTCTTTGTAATATTTTTTCAGCAATGTATTTCTAACAATTATGTGTTTAGAAACAATTCTCTGAATTGACTTAACACAAACTTTAACATTATATTTTTAAATTTTCTAAGGAAATGTGCAGTTTTTATTGCAAATCCTGCTACCATGAAGCCAGAGTGTTGTGGATGGCTGCCAGGGCATTGCTATGTGCAGAGCCGATCCTCCCTATATATGCAATTTATATATAAAATATGCAAGCTGCGTAGGGCCCCCGAAACACCAGGGGGCCCCCTTGCTCTCAAAGATGATTTAATTTGTTTAGTTTTTGAATTTGGCCAGCGGTTATGAAAACATGAATGATCATTTCTTATAATGCGGTGCGCTGTCGCCCTTTCTACGTAAAAATCAGTCAAATCATGTAATGTGAATGTCGTACAGTCTTGCTCTTGCTCTTCTAGGGTGTTGCTGTGCAGTTTAGAAGCTTCAACAAGATGCAAAATTTGAGGTATCATTCATGTCTGCAGCACAAATGTTGCAGGATGGGTTTTGAACAATATCCTGGTTTCTATTACAGATTTGCGCAAAACCAGTTCCATTAATCAATGTTATGCGATGAAAACAATTTTAACGCAATAAATTAAGGTGACGCTGGTAGGTTTACGTATATTGCAGCCACTGCACCAGCCATTATTTTTAATCAAAGGAGACGTAGGCGTGTTTTTTTTTAGCGATGCAGTGCAGAGAGCCACTTCTGGGACATGCCACAGTGCGGCTGGTATAAACACACAAGCACTGACTAGAGTGTCTGTAATGCGCCGCAGCCGTTTGCAGTGTAAATAAGGGGTTATCCATTAATGGCAAGGAAAGCCCCTTACACTTGAGAACGGCCACCTACAAAGTGTTTCTTGGAGGTTATAGTACATTAAAGAATGATCATGTGACTTATGTATGCCAGGTGACCTGTAAATGCGGAAAAACTGTTTCCATTGCAGTTTCGTGAAATTTTCCTTTTTCGAATTGCCTGAAAAACCACCTCATGCGAGAGTACATTTTTTTTTGCGATATATGGGAGTTTTTGCGAAATTGACGTATTTCCATTGGGCATATTTTCAATTCGCAATTTCAATTTGCAATTAGAACAGTAATGGAAACGCGGCTAATGTTAAGTATAAGGAAAAGTAACTAGCACTGCATATAATCAAGAGATAAAGCATTGTTTATTGCTTTAGATGAGTTTAGAAAAAAATATTTGTTGGACTGTATTAAAACGAAGGGCTCTGCGACATACAGTACAAACATGCGTGCAAAACAAAACTCACACATGCAAATAAACAAGGAGGAAACCTGGGTAAGAGCGTCTGTTTAGACACAGCAGTGTGTGTCAGACAGAAGGAGGGGGAATCCTGAAATCCAAAACTGATCCAGTTAATCTGGATGGAGGGGGACGAGGCAGACAGTGAGTCATGTGGGACAGCGGCTAGTCAATCACAATTTAGACGAGCTGCAGCAGGCTAGCCTAGAATTACTGGAGATTATCTTCTGAGGGAGGTCAAAGGGGGAGAGAGAGACGAGCTGATCCCATAACAATGGTGGGAAATGAAATCTCTCCCAATCGCCCACTCTGATCATCTCATATATCACTGCTGGAGTTGCTATTTTGGACACAGTGACTTAAATCGGTTTGAAGGAGGAGAGAGAGACACGTCGAAAGAGGAGCGCCGTCAGCTTCCGAGACGACTGCGGAGCTGTTTTCCTGCTCGCATCCTCGCAGACAGGCTGGGATAGAGACATCCATTAAATAATCATCTGCTGGTGAAATATTTAGTGCAAAAAGGCGCACGAATAGATAAGGATCACCAGTGAGTGGGAGGAAGAGAAGTGTCAGTGTGATCTCAGGGGGGATCTGGGCGAATGTGTGAGTGTGTGTGATCTCGCTCTCTAAAAACCCAGCTTTCCTTCCTGCCCAGTCCTGCAAGACCTTGTCTCCACAAACTCCTAAAATACAACCGGTTTGAGGTGCTTGAGTTTAGCAGGTACCTTGAACTGGGTGTCACACCCTCATTAAATAATCTGAGAGAAAGTCCTTCCATTTTTGCCAATAATTTCTGAGGCTTTTACCCAATCTTAAACCCCACTGAATGCTGAGACGTCGGATGGCTGCTAGGACTATCTTGGCGACTTACTGACAATGTGGCTCTGGAGTAGCTTGCTTTGTGAGGCCGAGCAAAAGCAATCGGCGTCCAATACTAGATTAGGAACTGTGGATTGGCAGGCAGAGAAAACAGCTTTTATGCTTTACAGAGTAAATCAGCAATAGTTTGAGCCTAAAGGAAGAAAGAAAGAAGGTCCTCATGTGTTTCTGACCAACACGGAAGAGTGATAATAAAACAGTGTGAAGATATGAAACCTGCAACCAAGTTTAACATCCAAATGTGGCCAGAATAAAAAGATTTATTAAAACAATACAGCCGTAAGTAAAAATGAGCAAAGGAGAGCACACCAGCTGAAACTATCAGCTCATTAAAAGAGCATATGTGAATTTTGTGGCCAGAAATTTGGCTACGATTTTCACTTGGCCACCACATCAGTGCAACAGAAAGCTGGCATTCACTCTCAGACACACATACACGCAATAACACACTAAAAAACATGTATGAATATGATACAATTCATGCTTTGTATAAAAAATAACAGAGAATCAAGTCTTTGCCATTAATTAATAATCAAAGCAGTTATAATCATGTGATTAAAGGGTTAGTTTACCCAAAAATGAAAATTAGCCCATAAATTACTCACCCTCAAGTCATCCTAGGTGTATATGACTTTCTTCTTTCAGACGAATCCAGTCGGAGTTATATTAAAAATGGTCTTTGATCTTTCAAGCCGTTTAATGCCACTCAGAGGGTGTTGCATGCTCCAGTCCAAAAGCAGTTAAATAAAATGTGCCCATCTATAAAAAAAAAGTGTCTCACACGGCTCCGGGGGGTGAACAAAGGCCTTCTGTAGCGAATCGATGCGTTTCTGAAAGAAGAAAGTCATATACACCTAGGATGACTTGAGGGTGAGTAATTTATGGGCTAATTTTCATTTTTGGGTGAACTAACCCTTTAAGGGTTTGAAAGTGGGACCATTTTTAAGTGCCATTTTTAGTACCAGAATGGAATGATTTTCATGACTTTTAGCTATGTCAAGAAACATGCATTTTTTGCCAATTGATGGATTTTTCTAGTGAATCAAACACACTGTTAACTAGTACAGTTAAATTCTCAAACAATAACTATCATGAGCCAGGAATTATAATACAAAATGTGTGACCCATGTAGTCTGATTCTTGAACAGATAAGTCTTACAAAATGATTATTTTTAGTGAATCAGAAGCATTTAGTGTAACCAGTGTAGTCCAATTCCCAAACGCATGACTCTTACAAACTGGTTCTTTTTAGTGACTTAAAATGATTTATTGTTTCCCAATTTCTTAGGAAATGACTCTTATGAGCTGGTTTGTTTTAGTAAATCTACTCCACACTCTTAAAAATAAAAGGTGCTTAAAAGGTTCTTCACAGTGATGCCATAGAAGAACCATTTTTGGCTCCACAAAGAACCATTCAGTCAAAGGTTCTTTAAAGAACCATCTCTTTCTTACCTTTTTATAATCTGAAGAACCTTCTTTCGCCACAAAGAACCTTTTGTGAAACAGAAAGGTTCTTCAGATGTTAAAGGTTCTTTATGGAACCATTTAGACAAAAAGGTTCTTCTATGGCATCATGAAGCACCTTTATTTTTAAGAATGCAATTTCCGAACATATGAATCTGAATTTAAGTTGATTCTTAGTAATTAATTAAAAACATGCAGGGCAAGCAGTGTAGTCTGATTCCAAAACAAGGAAGTTTTTAGTGAAACTAAATTAGCATAAAGAGTGCCTTGTTTTATTCTGATTCCTAAACAATTAATCTTATGCAGTGGTTCTTTTCAGTAAATCAAAAATATACAGTATAAGTGTAGTCCGATTCCCAAATGAGTGAATCTTCTGAGCCATTTCTTTTAATAAACACTTATGAATAAGCAGTTACTTATTCTGACTCGATTACTGAAGTGCTTTCATCACGTTGAAACAAACTGTACCAAGGACTGTTACTTTGTCACGTCATGTCAAGTCATTAAAGGTCAAGATAAACACATTTTAGCAAGAATTCAATAAATATGAAATGGAATATATGTCAGTTATTACATTCTGTTGAAAACTCCTGAGGGCAGTAAATGCAGTAAGAACTTATTTCTTCCAAATATTTTTTTTCCTCAAAAGTGCCTACTAAAAGAACTGCTAATGGAAAAGTAATGGTTATAAGGGATCCGAATACATTCCTCACAATTACCGTCCCTAGTAATCATATAAAAATTAGGCAGCAATGAAAAACCCTTAAACTACATTTAACACAAATTTCCAGCATTCAAGTAACTTGCCTGTCAACACCACAAGCAAAAATCATTTGAAATGTGACATATTTGAATGTATACCTCTAAATACAGCTAAATTGAACATGATTTTCTCTATATGCCATCTTCACCATTAGACCATGAGCTCAGTATCCATATAAATATTCACATCCTGGCACAACACACACCAGCACCTGCCTACAAAACACCCATAAATCCACACAGTGCAAACAAAGGTACTATTAGCGATAGTGCAAACACACCGATGCCTCATGTGCTACGTGCGCTCACACACTCATATTACAGCCTCTTATTTGTATCGGGTTCTCAAACTACTTGTCATGTCCAACAGAGATTTCACATTTCTCACACCTCGCGCATGACATCTGTGGACTTCTCACCCTTAAACGTTAACTGAACGCTGGCATTACCATCTAGACTCTCCATCTTCACGTTTAAAAACAATGTGTTACTGTTAAGTGCATTTGATCAACCTTGGAAGTTTGTGTTCTGTAACAGTCAAAAACTGAAGGTGTGGCTGCAGCTGATTATGAGCTTTCCCTGCCCAGCTTTTTTTTATTGTTATTGTTTTTGGCTCAGAAGCACGGAGCGCTGTAAACCTTCTCTCATTCCACCTTCCAATCCCCCTGCTTCAGATAACACTAACCACAAAAATCCAGTGGAACCAATTACCAGTCCTCCCGATGCAGTATGCCTTGCAAATCAGGCCTTAACCCTTTCGATAAGCAGGTACTGCAGACTCCGACACACTCTTTTCACACCGACAGGCTACCTCTGATTTGCACTGGATGATATTGAATTGTCAAACTAAACTATTGATGGGCCAATCTGATTGGTAAAACATTGCCTGAAGCATGCTGAGACATTGAGATTTACATTGCTTGAAGAAAATGCAATACTAGGGTAGTTTCCAGGGAGTTGCTATGAGATTGCTTAAGGAATTCTAAGTGTTTTATAGGTTTCAAATAAAGGGGGGGTTTTGCAGTAATGCCATAGAAGAACCATTTTTGGTTCCCCAAAGAACCTTACAGTAAACATTTCTTAAAAGAGCCATTTTATTTTTTAGTGTGAAGAGCATTTGAATAATCTAAAGAACATTTTTCGACTATAACTAACCTTTCTATGAATGCTGAAGGTTCTTTTTTGAACCATAGATGCAAATAAAGAGGTTTTATTTTTAAGATAAAGTATGAGCAAAAGTGGTCAGTGCATCGACATACAGTGCAACTGCACTTACGGCGACCCGAGTTCGATTCCCGTCTCGAGGTCCTTTGCCGATCCCACTCCCCTCTCTCCTCCCAGTAATTTCCTGTTGTCTCTCTACTGTCTCCTATCTGCATAAAAAGCCCATAAAAATTACTTTAAAAAAAAGTAACAGTGATGTTTGGGTTAACGAGATCCACTAATAAAAAAGCTGTTCTGACCATCTGTGGATTTGTGTTTTCTGAGAACATGCCTAAGTTTACTTCACCATAGTACAATTAAATCCTAATATAATCATGACAAACTATATATCATTAGAAAGGTAGATATTTTACCGTTTTATTTTGTTACAAATTTTGTAGGAACAGTAATAGATTCATCTATGAGTGCACCAAGAGTCTATGACAAATCTACATCATAACAGGAGTTCTGACCTTTGTCACAAAAAGTCTTTATTTCGTTGCCTTTTTCTCAATCTCATGTTTTCGTAATCATCATAAGTTATATACCATTTGAAAGCTTAAAAATCTCAAAATTTATCCTGTGAAAACCATTTTGAAATCGGACATTTCGTTTTCATAGAAATGGTATTTCAAAATCTTTTAGCGGTCTCCTCCCCCTTAGCGGGGGTGTCATATTACAAAATGTATTGCAGTCTTTTAGAATCAAATTTTTTTTATAATCTTGACAAAATACATTTTGTCTATTTTGTTCATAAAAAAAAAATTCAACGGAGTTTGGGTGGCGCCCGGTGGCTTTTTTTGGTATAACGCCTAAACAAAATTGCATATGAACCTCAATTTTTTTATATCAACTTAAAATTTGGAACACAACTTATGGTCAAAAGCGTTCATGAATTATAATAATTTAAGTTTGGATAGTGCACTTTCTCGTGAATTTTCAAAAATGGTGATGACAGTTAAGGGGTTAAAAGTTACAGAACAAGAAAAGGTGTGAGCAAAAAAGGCAACGTTTATGCTTGGTTACACACAGAGACCTTTCTCACACCTTTTTACTAGTGCAGGTCATGTTTCACAGGCCATGGGGGTAAAAATAAAACCTGGCTGCAGATTTCACTAGTCCTTTGGGGTTTGTTCATTGTATCGTTATAAATTACATTTGATCACTCTGACTGGGAAGCTCAGGACATGATTGTATATTTGTTTAAAGAATGTTACAGGAATACGAATATTATTTATAAAAATAAAAATAAAAAGATCTGTATAATAAGAATGTGTTACATTTTTAAAAATGTATTGACAGTTATGCACTTACGGGTGAATCTTTACTTAAGAAATTTCATAATTCACCACCATATTGAAAGAAAAAATGTATATATAATATTTTTTATGCAAAATACAGCCAAAGTCTATGCTTGTATTTTAGTTTCTAAAATTAATAAATAAATAACTAATATTAATATTAATAATAATAATAATAAAATCAGCTGACTTAAATGCAAAAATGGTCCTAAAATTTTCATTATGCAAAACCTATTTTCTTATCATTTTTTTTTAACTCGATTTTATGGGGAAATATGACACATTCTGGACATTTCATGATCGTAAGGGTGAATCTCATAAAAATTCTTAAAGAACCTTTCTTTCCTTAATAAAGACATCCGATGGCCTCTTTGCCGAGGTCTAAAAAGGTGGGGGAGAAGGTTAAATGCACTTTCTAAATTTTAATCTAAAGATGAATGAAAAAAATCACATGAAAACCATGAGGAGAAAAAAATGTATATCATGGAAAAATGCAAAAACTGTCCTAAAAAGTACTTTATGCCAAATCTATATCCCTATTTTTTTCTTCTGATTTTAAGGTGAAATATGTCTCATTCTTGACAGTTTTTGTGAAATTCACCCTTATAATAGAAGTCTATGGGGCAAGTGCACTACATGCACGCTAAATCAGTCTCAAGGGACCTTTCATTCATTCATGAACACATCTGATGCCTTGCGTTGTCGTATATTACAAGTTTAGGCTTGTACACCGAGCCACACTTAAAACAGGCTGCGATGTACAGTAGATTCTTCAGATTCTAGAAACATCAATAAACCAAAGACAGGTCACAGATAACAAATAAACTTCCCACAGTGAGCCCTAACCAACCCCACCCACATACACACACACACACACACATATATATACAACATCTAAACCACTCTAGATTTGCCCAAACGCACTGCCATCTATTAGAGGGGGCGTTGAGAAAGGTTTATTACACAAACTAATACAGACACACATTGTGTTTGTTTCCTCCCACACAACTTTCTATCAACTGGCTCTTGAGGACACCTGGGAGAAGATGAATATGCGTACGTGCAACTGAAAGTCTGAAGAGACATCTCTCTTACACCCAATCGCTTCATCTGTCCCATTTGTCGAGGATGTGGGAGAACGAGAGAGAGTAGCACTTACCGGGTGTCTACCCTGCGGGTACATGGTCACCGGAGGGATGCCGGCTATCGGTTTGACGGCCAACGCGCTGACCCTCCGTACTCCTGCGTCCCCCCCTCCACCAGGGGACAGAGCCCCGGACCGAGCTCGAGAACCAAGGCTCTGTTCTTTCCGAGCCGCAGAAGGCTGTCAGTGCATCCGGCGAGGGGGTCTTCCAAAAACAGATCCCCGTACTCACACTTGGACTGGATTTCCCCCCAGAATTCCCTGACGTCCCGCTCCGTTACTGTCCGGCTCTCAGTCCGACAGATCAGGAGAGCAGGAGGAGCAGGGACTTCCAAAGAATCACGTCCAGCTGTCCCCGGTCTTGTCCTTCTGCAAATGTCCCCAACAAGCTACCAAAACAAACACGTATCTCCAATCGAGTCTTCCAACCTTGTAACAGTACCTCAAAACTACAGGGCTTCTTTTCTTAGGTCTAAAAAGGCAAGGAGAAGGAGGAACGGGCTTTGTTTTTAATCTAAATCTAGAGAGGAAGAAAAAACACACAGGAAAGCAGGAAAGAACAGCAGGTCACTGGAAGATCCAGCAGGCTTTTCAGCAGCGAGCCCTGGACTGTAATATATTGTGCCTGTTGGCTTCAACACAAACACGACAGCCTGCTCAAGCTGCACTTAAGGTGGACCAGGCGAGATAGATAAGAGGATAGATAGACGGAGGGATAGAGACAGAAATAGACACCAATACATGCGTACAACCAATGATGCATGATTTCTTGTTGTCGTTGCATTGAATGGCCGATAGATTCATATAACCATACAGACCTATAGGGAAAATAAACATGAATTAGATATCTTTCTCAGAGGGCAAACTGAGACATTTGCTTATATTTTTTGACTGAAATAAAAATACCCCTCTTACCACAGTCATCTCTGATGTGTCGTTTCTACATCAGATCTCAACAAATGTCTCAAACTGTGCTCAGATCTTTTAATATACACTCAAATATTTCTCATCATATTTTTCAAAGACCTAATTATCTGAGCCATAATACCTACATTCATTTATTTATTTTAGATAATATAATCTTGGAACGGGCTTTGTTTTTAATCTAAATCTAGAGAGGAAGAAAAAACACACAGGAAAGCAGGAAAGAACAGCAGGTCACTGGAAGATCCAGCAGGCTTTTCAGCAGCGAGCCCTGGACTGTAATATATTGTGCCTGTTGGCTTCAACACAAACACGACAGCCTGCTCAAGCTGCACTTAAGGTGGACCAGGCGAGATAGATAAGAGGATAGATAGACGGAGGGATAGAGACAGAAATAGACACCAATACATGCGTACAACCAATGATGCATGATTTCTTGTTGTCGTTGCATTGAATGGCCGATAGATTCATATAACCATACAGACCTATAGGGAAAATAAACATGAATTAGATATCTTTCTCAGAGGGCAAACTGAGACATTTGCTTATATTTTTTGACTGAAATAAAAATACCCCTCTTACCACAGTCATCTCTGATGTGTCGTTTCTACATCAGATCTCAACAAATGTCTCAAACTGTGCTCAGATCTTTTAATATACACTCAAATATTTCTCATCATATTTTTCAAAGACCTAATTATCTGAGCCATAATACCTACATTCATTTATTTTAGAGAATATAATCTTGATTATACATTAAAACATTGTAGTTTAAAATGATACAAAATAGGACATGTAAACTGTATTGCTATATTATATTACAATATACATATATTACACACATATACCTATATGTTATTATATAAAATTATATTACTAATTATACTGTTTAAATTATATAAAATGTGAAATATATATCCCCTCTATATATATTGCACACACATACAGTGGTGTGAAAAAGTGTTGGCCCCCTTTCTAAAAGCAAAATTAAGACTTTGGAGTGGCCTAGTCAAAGTCCTGACCTGAATCCTATTGAGATGCTGTGGCATGACCTTAAAAAGGCGGTTCATGCTCGAAAACCCTCCAATGTGGCTGAATTACAACAATTCTGCATAGATGAGTGGACAAATTCAAAATGATTTTTTTTCATTCATCTTTAGATTAAAACAGACTCATTGCAAGTTATCGCAAACGCTTGATTGCAGTTGTTGCTGCTAAGGGTGGCCCAACCAGTTATTAGGTTTAGGGGGCAAACACTTTTTCACACAGGGCCATGTAGTTTTGGATTTTGTTTTCCCTTAATAATAAAAACCTTCATTTAAAAACTGCATGTTGTGTTCACTTGTGTTATCTTTTACTAATATTTAAATTTGTTTGATGATCTGAAACATTAAAGTGTGACAAACATGCAAAAAAAAAAAAATCAGGAAGGGGGCCAAAACTTTTTCACACCACTGTATTTACAGTATATCTATACATACTCAAAAATAGAATATTATAAATTATATATTTATTTGCAAATTCTTTATATTTAAAGAATCATTTACTTAAATACTTGCTTATTATTTACTTTACTTACTGTATGTCAACAGTTGTCTCATTTGTCTCAATTTACTTTTCCTAAGGAATTTTGGAAGAAATATCGGAGACAAAATTCATACTTCAATGAAGCATAACTGAAATCACAAATAAGTCTCCTGAGCTATGAAAGAGCAACCTCTGAGCAATTCAATTTGCCTCAGGGGAGAAACAAATCAGAAAATAAGGGATGTAGAAAAGAGAGAGAGATGAGGAATGATTCAATTTGCCAGCAATTCCGTGAAAGCACCATGTGTGTCCAACCCCATATTTGCACGTTCGCCTCTGACAGACAAGCATTTATCTGCCCTTTGAGAAATAAACTGGCAAATTTAGTTGTGACTGCAACACTTACAACCTTGATTTTTCCAGAGCATGTTCACGTCACTTGTTTGTGTGTCTGAAAAACACATCAGCAAATTTCAGTCATTTTAATAACCCAGTCATCACTACCAGTATCGTCCTCATCTCTTCATCATTCTCTTGTTCTCCTCATCCCTCTGTCTGCAACACCTCTCTGGTCAGGGATTGCCCTAATCGCCGTTATCTAATTGCGCGGATTAGACAGGTAATTATTCACACGACTTTCTTCCTTCAACTTCTTACTGATACGTGATGAAGCTGGCTGAGTACAAACAGACATCATGGAAATGACCGACGAGACAATAATTTGGTTGGGCTTCTGCATAATGGTGTCCAGGTAAGGGGTCAACAGGTTCGACACAAGATCTGACAAAAGATCACAGGAAAAACAGGGGAAGACGAACTGGATATTCATGTATAACAATAGCTGCGTAAGTGTAAACACAGCTATTGTTATACATGAATATCCAGTGCACAGTTATTCTGACATTTTGACACATTATCTATCTATCTGTCAATAAACATATCATGGTATAAATTCATAAATGTACCAGTACGAACACCATTTACAGCAATTAATCAAGTTCAGCATTAGATTCACATTCACATTTGACCCGAATCAGCACCAATGGAGATTTGTTCCCAAATAACGTGATTAAGTTCCTGGCATGTCACTAATTCTCCTAATAAAAAAAATTGTGCATTGTACACAAGACACATTTTATGAATAGTTTTAGTAGAAACTTCTAAAAGCTTGTAAAAGATGATGAGGCCACTTAACAAAGTTCAGTGTCCTGAAGCGTGTTATGTTTACCTAAATATACGCGGGAAAACAACGTAAACAAGAACAGAATATCACCGGACCTGTTTAATTTTATTTACTCTACTTATTTATGCGTGTTTTATATATACAAGGCGTTATTTAAATATGAAAAGAGCAAATTACACGAAATAAATCAGACCCCTCACCTTTCTCCAGACCACCTTAAAACTTGGCGGCTGTCGGGCACTCTCCAGCTTTCCTCCGATTGGCTATGGCGACTTATCCGTTCCAACCAATCGAACCGTCCAAATCCCACGTTGGCCCTTGACATCAGAGGCTGCAACGGACCAATCGCGACGTTTGCGGCCGCTGATTGGCTGCGGGCTGTGAGGAGGGCGGGGTGCAGTCTATAGGGATTGTGGGCATTGACGTTCCAATTATTCCGCACCCCCGCCGCTCCCGCCTCCAGCTGCCAATCACGCCGCATAAACGATCACCTATGTCTGCTAATGAAAAATGAGCAACGTGTAGCACCTAGTGTTGACCACCTTGAACAATTAAGAGAAATAACAAACAAACACTCTCTTTATTTGGTGAGTCATAGTGGTCCTATGATAACCTTGTAAATTAATGAGCAGCTTGCTTATTAAACAGATGAAAATTCTATCATCATTGTTCTGTCATGCTGTTCCAAACCTGTATGACTTTTTCTTTTATGGAACAAAAAGGGAGTTATTACAATCTCATCTTTACTATGGTACCACAAGGCTTTTTTTTTTGTTGGCATTTTGGTGACTGCATACTTCACAGCTCATAACGATATATATAGGTCTATAATTAATAATCATAATACACCAACCTACCTGCAGTGCTAATCACGATTATTTAAAATAATTAAAAACAACATTTAGTAATTCATTTTAAATGATCTTATTGTTAAATTACATATATCTATTTAAAAATATTTAAAATTGTAGGAGTGCATGTGATGTTGCCTTGTTGAACATAATATAGGATAGATTTTCAGATTTTATGCTAGTTCATCTATATTTCCCCCCAAACAATATTTGTTTTTACTTTCATTTTCATATTATATATTAAATATAATAATATTAAAATATTGAAATGGATAGTTCACCCAAAAATAAAAATGTAGTTATCATTTACTCACCCTCAAGTTGTTTTAATCCTGTATGAATTTATTTCTTATGTTGAACACAAAAGAAGATATTTTGAAGAATGTGGGTGTCCAAACAGTTGACGGTAGCTATTGACTTCCACAGTATGCAAAAATACTATGGAAGTCAATAGGTACCACCATCAACCATTTGGTTACCTATTCTTCAAAATACCTTATATCTATAAATAAATTCTAATATTTATTATAAAAATGTATATAATATAGTGCTGTCAAACGATTAATCGCGATGAATTGCATCCAAAATAAAAGTTTCTGTTTACATAATATATGTGCATGTACTGTGTATATTTATTATGCATATATAAATACACACATACAGCATATATTTGGAAAATATTTACATGTATATATTTATATTCATATAATTGATATTATATTATAGTACACACACATGTACTATGTAAACAAAAACTTTTATTTTTGGATGCGATTAATCATTTGACAGCACTAATATAATATTAACAATACACACACAAAGCCATTTTTATATTATTAAATGACTAGCATTTTTACGGTGAGATGTGTGCGGACAAGTGTACGTTAGCCTACCGAGCACACGCATGCACACAATGAAAGAAAAGAGAGACTACCTTTGTCAGTGAGTATCGATTGCTCTGATAGATGTGGTCTATTCTTTAACTGAACTAAGCTCCGATTGCTAGCGAGCGCATCAGCGTGGCCGGGCCTCCCATCTCTCCAGTAATTAACTTCAGGCTTCACCTGTTGTGGCAGCTCGAATCGGAGTAGCGTCTCGCACTATCAAACATGACACAGACTTTCCTCAGTCATCCGCCTGTAAGTGTGTCACGAACTACAGATCTTTATCCAAAAATGCTGCTTTGCTTTATGTTTTGACACTCTTTGTTATACATATCACTCTACCTGGTAGAGGCATTATTCCTGCATTGGAATATAAAATATGTAACTGTGACTTTTTATCTCACAATTCAGACTTTTTCCTTGAAAATGCAAGATAAGTCATAATTGTGAGTTGTAAACTCAGTATTCTGAGAAGAAAAGTCTGTGGGATAAATTCACAATTATCACCAGCTTTCACGTTGCTCAATAGCTAATTACCCACCTCCATCCCCAGCTCCCCCTCTTGTTCAGTCAGGATTCGGCCTTCTGATTCCCCTTTGAATCAGACTCATTTCTAAAATGTTTACATTCATTTATTTAACATTAACGATATCTGCAAAACATTTATGTTGGTTCTGTTCTGTTATGCCCAAAACAGAACCATACTGCCAATCCAAACTGTATGCTAATTGTCAATCATCTTTAACGATAGTCGTCCTGACAGAAGTGATTTGAATGCATTTGATATCATAATTACGAGTTCCCAATTTGTAAATACAAACTTCCCAGGAGAACTAAAATGCACTACATGTAGTGATCTCCACTTGCTGCTGCATAACCTTGCTGTTACAGGAAGTAGAGGACGGGCGGCATAAATTATGACTGATCTTTTGCTGTCCTAAAGTGTGATGGATCTGAGTAGGAGATTTTGACATTGGGAGACATATTTGCATATTCTATCATGTTGGAGACTGCAAATGATAGTGAACGGACGGACGTCAGTGTGTATTAATGTGTATTAAAATCAACATAAAATGACATTCACAACCCATTTACAGTAGCTCCTTAATATGATGTATATATGAGTAAAAAAATAATATTTAATGAGGGGAAAAAAGGGTGGGAGTTTATCAAATGAAAAAATCTCAATGTATTTACAGTACTTACAACATTAGGCAAAATCTATCATACAGTATCTGGCTAATTAATATAAACCAATGGCCTGTGTGGCCTAGGTGAAAGTTGTTTAAAGGCAGAGAAAGTTATTACATTTTGAAGAAAGAAAACATTTATTCTTTACAATAACATGCTCAGTATGACTAGTTGCATTTATTCATAAAGTAAATAGGGTCCATTTTAATTTTACGTGACCAAACACACTGTTGCTGAATGAAGGTGTCAAGAGACACTCAATCTCTTTCCAATTTCTCATCTCTCTTTCTTTTTGGCTTGCTCTGGTGCATTATGTAAGTGTAAAATGCACAGGCGGAGGTTCTTGTGACCAGATGTAGTGTGTGTGTGTGTGTGTGTGTGAGAATGGAAAGAGCTCATGAAGGAAAACAAGGTTCGTGAAATAATCAACAGAATGAGAGAGAGGAAAGAAAGATGAAGAGAGAAAGTGTACGCGCTCCGCCTGAGGGCCAGACAGTGCGAGTAAACACTGAAAAATTCCAGATATCGTGTTTTGAGAATCCAGAGGGAATTTTGTGGTTTAAATGGCCTAAAAAACAGCTCGGCTTAAACTCATAGGGGAAGTGAATTAACAGGCAGAGAAGAGGATTTATGCGATTTATTATAGCCACATGTTTCAGTCTGAGAACACGACGCAGCATGCAGCAAACAACGGCAACACACACAAGTTGCGGACACAACCACAAACAATCCAGATTCGAAATTTGGTCTGCAATAACAGCACGTACAGGACGTACCCCAACGCGCCGTAGTAAAACAAAAGGTCGTTTTAACTAACGCTTGCGGTCTCAGTCGCTTTGCGCCAACATTCGCTCTCCTCCAGGATTTGAACATAATCAGTTACATCCTAAAATTGTAGCAGATGTATCTAGCCCTCATGGCCTCAGAATTCATAACCCTAATTTTTTCCATTAGTGGGTCAATGCGGCGAGAAGCAGCTCCAGACTTTTATTTAGGGCATGTTTTACCTTCGCATGATCCCCTCTGAGATCCAGCCTGGAATTGTAAGAAAGTGAAAAATGTGTTATATTTTTACAGATATATTTATAAAGGCTATAAACATTAAAGGAGATCTATGCAATTTCAGGGAGGGTAAAAACAAATCATTTAAAAATCACTGTGGTAAGCCTACAATGTGGATGAATATTTTTGTAAATCGACCTGATTGGATTTTTGTAGATTGGGTGGAATTTTAGGTTTATGTCATGTCCATGTAAGTATAACAAAATCAAGGTACGGCTACTCATTTTACAAAAACAACTCGGCATGTAAGTTGCATTTTTATGTTTCAACTACAGAGAGGCCACAGTTATTCCTTTATACTTGATTCAGTTAAAACATGGTCAGTTTTGAAGTAAATTATGTCAAATTGTTGTTGGTTCTTATCGCATCATTGACATTTTTGCATATTTGAGGTGCCATATTTGAAAGTACGCAAACGTGAATGAACTTTCAGAGCTAAGAGTGTTTTTTTGTTATTGAGTATGAAGATTTTGGGTATAAGAAGAATATATACTTGGGTATATTTGAAGAATAATGGGTACTGCAGTCCAAATTCAAAAGAATTGGAGAGAATTGTTTTGAGAGCTGTCGACGTTCACGCCGGTTGCCAGATTGAGGACATGCAACAGGAACAAGCGCAACTGACAGCAGACAAGTCCTACACTGTACGCTGATGAGATTTATCTGTGTTTTAATATGCCTCTGGTCATACGGCATTTAGATGCATGCAGAAGCTTTTTAGGTTGGGTAGAATCTGAGATCTCTGACCCAGTTCATTTGCTGGCTTCCATGTTGCAGTACACTGTGTTTTCCACCAACTGGCAACCCGGCGTGTTGCAATACTATTGGGTAAATTGGCAGTCATGCGGAATCACACTGATCAAAACAAAAACAGTCATTCCGACATGGAAACACACATTTCAAAGTAGAATAACTGGCTGTAGCATTGTTTTTTGGAGAAACAAGTATGTGAACGTAACATGTTTCCTAACTATCTGCAACCATATTATGGTATTTTTATGCTTTAGTACAGTCAAAAAATGTACACATGGCACCTTTAAAGTCATGATGAAACGGAAGTAGAGACAGATCTTTTCTTTGATATTGTGATGTACATGCGAGTGAAACAGGTTATCGAAAGGAAAAATTGTAGGGCAGGACTTGATTCTATGCATCGGCTGTTGATTGGATTTTGAGATGTGGGTGTTGCAATGAAAAGTGGAGACAGAAAAATGCAAGCTTGAACAGGAACAGGGTTTAAAGGGATTGTTCACCCGAAATTTTATTAACCTATGAAAATACTTTTTTGTGTGCAAAAAAAAACAAAAATAACGACTTTGTTCCACAATTTCTTCTCTTCCATGTAGGTCTTCAACGTGTGTTTACGAGAGCACCACAATGCATATTTTAACGATGTTCTTATCTTTCTGGGTCTTGAACATGGTAGTTGTGTTGCTGTTTATGCAGGGTCAGAAAGCTCTAGGAATTCATCAAAATATCTTAATTTGTGTTCCAGAGATGAACGGGTATCTTACGAGTTTGGAACGGCATGAAAGTGAGTAATAATTGACAGAGTTTTCATTTTTGGGTGAACTATCTCTTTAAGCAGAGTACATTTTTCACAATAAGAACTATAATATGCATTTAGAAAATAGATAGGGTGAATAATCTATTGTATTTATCATATTACTTTGGAAAACTTGTAATTTAAGACATACTGGGGCATGACAGATAGTCTTCATTTGTTTTCATATATGGAAAAGAGAAAACTTAACATTCTGCAAAATATATTCTTTTGTGTTCCATGAAAGACAGTAAGGGTATGTTCACACTTGCCAAGTTTAGTTTGATTAAAACAAACTCTGGTGCAATTGCTAAGTCAATGTGGTTTATTTGAACAAGTGTGACATCTCAACTGTGCGCACAAAACAAGACCCGAAAAGGTGTGGTTTCATCTTATTTCTAAACAAACTCTAATGCAGTTCAGCTGAAGTATGAACGCAACATGGACAAAGCCATCTAAACGAACCAAAAACATAAGAGCCATGTTGCCCATTACAGTTCGGTATAGACGTTGGAACCTCCATCTCCTTACAGCAGATTTCAGTGTGCAACGGAGGAATTCCTGGCACTGTTTTGACTCCTTTACACATTTTATAAGCTCTTTGTGAGTTCTCAGCTAAACTACCACAGAGCGCATTTAACCCAGCAAACAGCATTGTTTTGGATGTTCGCTAAGTTCTTCACAAAATATACCTCATAAAAGCTTATGACCTTATCCTTATACCTACTGCTTTGTATCTTTAGATTTGGTGTTTAAAAACGAAAATGTGAATGCTAAGCAAACCAGGACTAAATGTATCATTTTCTTTTTTGGCCCAGACCAAGAGAACCATGTGAACACATTGTCATACGGGTTTGAAACAACATGAGGGTGAGTAAATGATGACCAAATTTTACTTTCAGCAAAAGTATTTATTCCTTTCAAGAGGTTTTACAGTAATGTAGTGTTTGTTGTTGTTGTTTTTGAAAGCATAATTGGACAAGGAAAGGATCTTCGAAATAAATGAGATGAAAGTTCTCTCTCTATGCGCAGCTGCAGAGGGGTCTGGCCAGTTGGCATGGTGCCCGGCCCATGTCATGCCAATTAAGTTCATCAGCTAAAAGTCTTCCATCTGGGAATGCCGCCTGTTACAGACAGCATTAACCCTTCTCTGATGTATCCCGGAAAAACACACCATATATAAAGAGTATGTAAGAATTCATGTTTCTTTTTGGCACTCGCTTTTTCTCCTACCTTACCGACCTTCATCATTTTTTCCTTTTTCAAGTGATTCACTTTTCTTTTGGTTTGATTCCAGCATTAACCTTTATTGTTTAAAACAGTGATGGATTACATAAAAACAGTTTGTGAGTATATGCAATGGGCTATTACAGATCACAATCCAGCTAAATAACTCCATCTGGTGGGAGCCTTGCATTAAAGAGGCAAATCAAAATTACAAGAGCATTCGACATCAGCCATTTAACGCACATTGTGAGGAAACTAAAGCTTTAATGTACTATACCACTGTGCAGCTGTAAAATGAAATTTCAGATCATAATGTTTCCTTAGTGTGGCAATTCAATCGACTAACACTTGAAAAGACGACGTGGTGGCCACGTTTGGGATTTCTGCTTATTATGGAGTAACCAAATGACTTTGAGTTAGTGATGAGTAAGTGCGATGCAAAGTTTTAACTAATTAGGAAATTAGCACATTAATATTGACAGCGAACTGCATGACAATTAAATATAGGCTTCTCTAGTAGTGCAACAAATTTGAAAAGACTACCAATGTAGTGAAGATAGTTTATTGTTTGCCTTTCTCTTTCTCGCTGGTTTATCATCAGTCAAGTAATTTTTCAAGTCTCTTTTTATCTTCCGTCACACCCCCCCAATCGCGCCATTTTTGTGACTTAAACACTCTTTCATGCCAGTGACCTGTTCTCCGCTGGGCCCTTGAGGGCCTTCTGTTCCAGCTCTGACTGATATCCACACTAAATATTGTATGTAGAGAAACTTTGAGTGTAGGATTATAAAGCACATATGATATTCGGACAGTTTGAGACGTCTGTTGCAAACATTCACAAGCTGCACTGTTGATCGCGTGTGTCGCTTATACACTCTCACGCACGCTCATACCTGAGTGTCAGGTAAAGAAATATCAAAGGGGAAAAAAATAACCTCGGGCACTGCTTTTGACTGACTGCTATTCTGAAATATGAAGGAATAGAAACTTCAAGTCAGGCTGCAAAAATACAAGACACAGTTTCAGAGGAAATATTTTATTTTCAAGTAATTTCCCCTGGGATTCATAAATGTAACCGTGACTGTATATAATTACCGTTGCTAGGATTTAAAGTACACAAATAATCAGTATGGCTTTGTATTAAAGTCAACATGAAATCAAAAAGGACTAGATTTGCTTTCATTAAGCTGAAATGCATGCATTTTCTTCTTCACCTTTAATACACATTACTGGTCTTATTGTAAGTAATTAATCAGTGCATGTAAAAAAAAAAAATTTTTTAATGAAAATATGACTCTGAAACAATTTGCCTTGATATCAATCTTGACAAACTACACATCATTAGAAAGGCCGAAGTCTTGAGATTCAACTTAGGTTTTGTTATAAATATTTCATGGTGTGTGCAGACCAAACGCGAAGCGAATATTTGCATCGCTTTATCGCTATAGATTATTCGCGGGATGTTTTTCGTGTCACTCTCGCAAATTGTGTAATGCTCTCCTCCATTTTCTGATAAAACCGGACATGTCAAACTGGACATGTCAATAAGCTCTTCACTGATTGCCATGCGTGACAACGGGTCATGCGAATTTTCCGCTGGAGCTGAAATTTTTCTACTTGTGCGGGAGACGCAATTGAGATGTATATCGCGCATTCGCGACAATCACCTCTTTGTATTGACTTTGTATGCAATCTTATTGTTAGGAGGTAGCCTATGCAAAATAAAAAACTAAGTTTATTATGCCTTTAAGAAACAGTGATACAATTTCTTGTTTTATGATTTTTCCTGGATGTTTATGCACATTGGTCACACCACACAATTGATTGAGCAGAATATTTTTTCAAAGATTTATAATATTCAGTACTGACCTACACGACATCAAGGGTGGTTAGCATGATTCAGTTTTCCCCCTGTGGTACATGGTGTCTATATAGCTTTATGTAAAGTGTACAAAACTGGCTAAACCACACGAGCAGAATCCTTCAACTTGGCCAAGCACTGTGTCTTCACACTGTGACACAACCGCTCCAGCAGCGTAAACAGACCACACAATGACCACATGCCATTCACCCAGCCACTGCTGTTTGGCGGCAGCCAAAAGTACAACCTCACGGGAAACCGTTTGGACGGAGAGGCAGGGTTGAGGCATCCACTAGGGACTCATTCAGCCATGTAAGCCCCTCCCACCATCATTACACCCTACACGAGCCATACATTTTTACATCGTAAAAGTTCATTTATCACATAATTTTCACTTAAATACCTAGTGCGGTTGCAGGGGATGGTGTGTACCATGGTGGTGTGCCATCCAGAATTGAGAATGGCTTTTAAATTGCAATTCAGAGAAAGTGACAGAAAAGGTGTAAGAACAGGAACAGAGAGGAGAGGTGAGAGAGAGTTGAAAAGTTGAAGCAGAGACAGACAGAGGCAGATGGAAAGAACAATATGGGAAAGACTGACAGATCAGGAGAGGAAAGGATGGATAGATTGACAGTGGACGGCTGAGGGAGAAGGGCAGAAGGGCAGTTTTGTGCTGGTAGCCTGAGGTGTTTTCCTACTTCAGACGCCTGATGGATGGAGGAGGCGGTAAACGAATGAATAAAGAATGAGAATTTCTGATGAAAGCGCTCTCCAGGAATAACAGATTCTCCTCCATCAACACATCCAAGACAGAGATAGTGACTGAGGAGAGAAAGCTCACTAACTGAAGTTTCTACTACTAACTGATCTAGGATTTTTCATTCTCAAATTAAAATTCTCACATCATGTCCTCATGCCTTTGCAAATCTTTTTTAACTTACTTTCTTCTGTGGAACACAGTGCTGTGAACACAATGTTCACACTGCTGTTGTTTATACACTAAATGCAAACAGTAGCGATTGGCAAACTCTGGAAGAGGTTTGACAATCAAGATCCTAAATGAACAAAGTCATCCAACCAACAAACTAGCCAACTAACTAATATATATATCCATCCAGCACAAGGAGGCAGTCAAGCTCCTAAAAGGATATAAATGTATAATAAAAGCAGCCTAACTAACTATCCATCTATTCAGGACAAGGAGCAGTAAAGACCATAAAAGGATGTAAAAGTATGATAAAAGTAGTCCAATCTATTTAGGAAAAGGTGCAGTAAAGCTCCTAAATGACATAAACGTATCACAAAAGTAGTTAACTATCAACTAACTAACATCTAAGGTGCAGTAAAGCTCATAAAATGACAAAAGTATCCTAAAAGTAGTCCAATTCACTAGCCAACTAACTACACTGAACAAAATTATAAACGCAAGTGGCCAGCCTAAGGCACACCTGTGCAATAATCATGCTGTCTAATCAGCATCTTGATATGCCACACCTGTGAGGTGGATGGCTTATCTCGGCAAAGGAGAAGTGCTCACTAACACAGATTTAGACAGATTTGTGAACAATATTTGAGAGAAATAGGCCTTTTGTGTACATAGAAAAAGTCTTAGATCTTTGAGTTCAGCTCATGAAAAATGGGGGCAAAAACAAAAGTGTTGCGTTTATAATTTTGTTCAGTGTATCTATCTAGGACAAGAGGCAGTAAAGCTAGTACTGGTAGTTAACTACCAACTAACTAGCCAACCAACCAAAATCTATCCATCCATCCATGATTAGTATCAGTAAAGGACATAAAAGTATAATTAACTAAAACTAATAACTAACTAACTAACATATCCATCCAGGATGAGGGGTAGTAAATTCCCTAAAAGACAGAAAAGTATCATAAAAGTAGTCCAGCTAACTAGCCAACTAACTATTTATCCAGGACAAGAGGCAGTAAAGCTCATAAATTTACATAAAGGTAGTTAACTACCAACTAGCTAACTAACCAACCAACCAAAATCTATCCATCCATCCAGGATAAGTATCAGTAAAGGACATAAAAGTAATCAAACTAACTAATTAACTAACTTCTACCCATCCAGGACAAGGGGTAGTAAATTCCCTAAAAGACAAAAAAAGTGTCATAAAAGTAGTCCAACTAACTAGCCAACCAACTATCTATCTAGGGCAAGGGGCAGTAAAGATTACATAAAAGAAGTTATCTACCAACTAACTAACCAACCAACCAAAATCTATACATCCTGATAAGTGGCAGTTAAACTCCTAAAAGGATATAAAAGTAGTCCAACCAACTTACTAACCAACTAACATATTATTCAGGATGAGACTATAAAGCTTCTATTAGGACAGAAAAGTATCATAAAGGTCGACTAACTAATTAACTAGCTAGCTAGCTAACTAACAAACATCCAGGAAGAGTAAAGTCCCTAAATGACAGAAAAAGTATAAAAAAGTATTTCAACTAACTAACTAGTCAACTAACTAATATTTAAAAAATTACTAAATATGACAATGGGCACCTTTGTCCACCACTATCTTAAAAGTACTCTAACCAACCATCTTGTCACGAATCCGGTCCGTGGTCTTCCGTCTGCTCGCCACCAGAGGTTACCTTCTGATTACATTGACTCTCACACCACACAAACTGTTGCACGTCACCCTGGACTACATTTCCCATGCTCCATTGCACTGATTGGACTCACCTGCAGCCAATCACACACACACTATATAACAACCACTCAAATCCTTCTCTAATCGCTGAGTATTGTCTGCGTTTATCACTCTCCTAGTGGTAGCACTTTACGTAGCCAGTATCCTGTCTGAGTTTAGTCTAGTTCCTAGTTCTAGTCCT
This sequence comes from Sinocyclocheilus anshuiensis, assembly GCF_001515605.1. Lineage (NCBI taxonomy): Eukaryota > Metazoa > Chordata > Actinopteri > Cypriniformes > Cyprinidae > Sinocyclocheilus > Sinocyclocheilus anshuiensis. The sequence continues at coordinate 252,854 of NW_015557082.1, read as the reverse complement.
GTTTCTAGTTTTGCCTGATTGTCTGTTCCTGATAACCTGCCTGTCTTGGATTTCTCTCTCGTCTTGTTGTTTGGATTCTGTTCGCACCTCGCCTGGAATATTATCTGTCTGTGGATTACTCGCCTGCCTCATCCTTTGGATTATGTTCGCCGTCGATCGACCTACGCCTGTTTATTGAATCACTCTTCTGTCTTGCCCTCTAAGTACCTGTTTGCCATTGTCCGACTCTTGTCTGTTTTGACTGTTTAAAAATAAAGCTTTGCAGATGGATCCGCACGTCTCTCGTCTTGTTCGCCCCGTTACACAACTAACATCTATCCATTCAGGATGAGGGACAGTCTTGCTTCTGTTAGGTCAGAAAAATATCACAAAAATAGTTAAACTAACTACTATGTATTCATCCAAATAGAGTCTTTGATTTTATGAAATCTCAATTCGAGCAGGTTGCATCTGAGGTATAATGTTGTATGAACTTATGAGAGGAACAGGGCTATACTGGGAAAAATTACATTATATTATATTATATTATATGCCTTACCTTGAAACATTTCTACATGATAAATGGCAGTGTACCTCTAAATATGCATTTTAGCAAAACCAAGCCTAAAATAGAATTTACTTTTCTAGTGCATTGTGGGAAAGATTTGTGCAACCAGGAATTCATTTGATTCCAGACCAGTATATTTTAAGGTCTCACTGCTCTTTGCAGCAGATAAATGATCTTAAATCTCAGAGCTGTCGGCCAAGTAGTGCTTTCTATTTACAGGAGAGGCAGAATGAGAAAAGGAGGAGTGGATGGATGAGAAAAGAGACAGATTAGAAAAACAGTCCTTCTCTCCCATGGTTCAATTCTGCAAGCACCGAGTCGACGGAGAGAGAGAGATATCACAGGACAAGAGGGTAAAAAGAAAAATGAAGATTAAGATGAGTGCTCTGGCCATTGCCGGGAAGAATGAAGGGATGAAAAAAGACAGACAGAGGGGAAAAAAGAACAATGTGATGATGAGTCTGGTGTAAGCCTGAAGGAATAGAACAAAGTGAACGAGACTGATGGAGAAAGACAGAATGAGAGAGAGAAGGATTGACAGGCCACATGAATAAACCAGAACAGCACAGAACTGAATGTGTCTCCATTATCAAGCAGTAAGACATACAGAGAGAGAGAGAGAGAGAGAGAGAGAGAGAGTGTGAGTCAATCAAGATTAATCAACGGCCTCTCGTCTTTTAATAATCACCCTTCCGCCCATCTCTCTTTCTACACTTGACACAGGAAACCGGCCGACATCAGCAGAAAATGTGAAGTGAGTCACTATACAGGCACGCCACATGAAACAGGTCAACAACCTGTCCATCTCATGCCAAAAATAAAAGAATATAATAAGGTAAGAAAGTTTTTACAGTTATTTTTAGATTTTACCACAAAAAATGTAGACTCTATTTTTGGGTCCATTAACACTGGAGTGTGCATTTTTTTTCTGCGATAACATTCTCTTAAGATTTAAGATAAACCCCCATTAACACACACACACACACACACACACACACACACAAACACATATACATATCAGGGGTATTATAAATAAAACTGAAACTAAAATTAAAACCATGAAAAACATTAATTACTTCATTACTAAAATAAATGTAAACAAACAAAAAAAATACTTAATGTACTACAATAACTAAAACTGAAATAAAAATTTATATATTTATATAAACAAAAACTACCAAAAATGACAAAACCAAACAACAGAATAAATATTAAAATAAAAATGGAAAACATAAAATCTGATTCAATATATTACTAAAAACTATAATTGTATCCCAATGACACTTAACATAAATACACACATTTAAATAAAAATGCAATTTTATATTGTTTTATTATACTACTTCAAATATATTTTAAATATTTATACAATGTAGTGGCCTTTAATTAATGCTGATTTAAATAATAATTTAAAAATTATACTGTAATAAAACTGTTATTAATTGTTAAAATAATGAGAATCTAATGGGAATAACCACTCAGAATAATTATAATTAAACACAAAAAACTAATACACCACAACCATAAAATGGTACAGGTGCATTTAACATTTTAATCAAAATTGGATTTTTATATATACATGTGTGTGTGTGTGTGTGTGTGTATGTTTTCCCATGTATACAACAGCTAAATTAAAAGTGCAATTTAAATACTTTTAAGATGATAAATATTTTATAATTTAAAAAAGCATTTTTTTAACATATTAAAGTTGCGTTATGGTACCAAGAATATGGCATTAATATGTGCTTTAGAAGTACTAATAAACAGCCAATATGCTTGTAACATGCATGCTAATAATAAGTAATAGTGAATGTGTTCTCTAAAATAAAGTGTTATTATAATGTTTAATATATAAATTAATGTTTGGCAACACTTAGGGACCAATTCTCACTATTAACTAGTTGCTTATTAGCATGCCTATTATTAACATATTGGCTGTTTATTAGTGCTTATAAAGCACATATTCTGCATGACCATATTCTACATTCCTAATCCTACCCAACACCTAAATTTAACAACTACCTAACTATTAATAAGCAGCAAATTAGCAGTTTATTAAGGAAAAAGTCATAGTTAATAGTTTGTTAATAGCGAGAATTGGACCGTAAAATAAAGTGTGACTGAATGTTTATATACACTGAATTACTTTTGTTTGATTGTTCTTTGATTTGGGGGTAAATGTAACCTGGACGTCTAACCAGTCTCTGAGAGATTCACCCGTACGCTTGCAACTATTTTATATCGTGATCCATTTTAATCTTTAAAGCTGGCTTGATCTCATTCCGCTCTGTAAATCGATCAGAACAGCTTTTAAGCATTAAACCATTGTGCTAAACGCGAGAAAAGTGAAGCGAAATAAACAAAACCCTGCCTTTCTGACAGCCTTCTGACAGAAAATAGGGCACTTTCATATTTATTTAAGCGCTGGGCTCAGATCCAGAGAAATCCTGTGAGAGTTTGAGACAGAAAGAGAGCGAGAGAGCGAGAGAGAGAGAGAAAGAGAGAGAGAGAGAGAATGAGAGAGAGAGCTGCCAGGCGCTCTGTGGCTTCCCAGCAGCAGCAAACACAGAGACAAGGGCAGACTGTCATTCAAAAACCACAATCACGAGGGAGCGTGTGAAAGTGTGTACCAGAGAGAGACGGAAAAAACCCACAGATCACACCGTCACATTTAGATACGACTGAGACGGCGGCTTATGAAACCAGATCAGGTTGAGCATCTCCAGCACCCTGATTAAAAACATCATGTCTGGATTGCACAAATAAACACGATTCCTAACAGGACGAAAAGCAATCCATCTGTTTCTGTAAATGAAATTGTAGACTGCCATAGAACCAAAGACTGTCATTTTGCAATTAACATAATCCAGAGGGGATTTCATCTGAAGTGTTAAATGTCAAACATTTCACCTAGTGGATGTCACTTTAGTGAAACATCTGGTTATAGCCACTGTGGAGGGTTAATCGCTCAGCGATGCTGATCAGTGCTAGAATGACTGGCAATTAATTCCTTATTTATGGCGATACAATTATGATACAAAGCATTTAAACTCCTTTAAACTTGCTTGATGAAAATACTGTTCTGAAATGGGGAACAAATAACATTTCATGTTTATTTTAAGCATAAATCTTTTTTTCTAATTTAGTCTAATTGTTTTTCTAATATTAACAACTTTATATATATATATAAGGGGTGTCCCCGACTAAGCATTTTCAAAATTCCGATTCGACTTTCGAATCTTGCCGATATTCGACTGATAGTCGAATCATATGTTTTGGGGGCGGGACAAAGAGTCAAGTCAGACATTCGACAGTCATATTAACACACAGGGAAAATGTGTAACGGACGCCTGGCAGATACGAAGTGTTTTGATTAAAAGATAGTTAACATTAAACATCAGCGAAACCCCAAGAATTCACAACATTTTTTACAATAGTGATCTCATTATAAGGTTATGTATATGACAGTAGTTATTAATGTTCTTAATTTCTGTTTTGAGATGCGCCTGCGCTGAAGATGACCAGCAGAATGAAGCAGCAGGTTTTTAATCAATGGGATTTAACTCATTATTGATCTCATATAGAATACGCTTCGTTATTTATACAACATAACGTTAATATTACGATTTATCGGCTATCTGCACAAAATGCCCTGAATGCACATGAACGTGTCTGCGTGGCTCTGAATGAACTCCTTTTGAGGACGCGTTCTTCACACAACGACGTGCAGAAACACAGCAACTAAACTCTAAAAATTAACAGCGTTTTATTATAATAGTGTTCTCATTATAGTTATGTAGGCTATATGACAGTCCCAGTCATAGTTATTAATATTCTGCATTGTTGTTTGTGCTGCTGGCGCTGAAGAGATAATCACCATAGTACAATGAAGGCTTACTGCAGCACAACTCAACCAAATGCATCTTATACGAGATAAATAATATATACACGATATATATAAACCGGCTGAAATGTTTTGAAATCACTTGTACCCTACCTGATCGAAAAAAAAATCCAGTCTCTCACTCTGCCTGTGTCAGTTTGAGTCTTGTTAAAGTTTTAAATCCCTGCCGCCAAGATGCTTCTGTCAGTCATGGATTATGGAAAGTGAAACTAAGGGTGCTTTCACACCTGGCCTGTTGTTTCGGAACCTGGCGCGTTTCCCCCCTTAGCTCGGTTCGTTTGGGCATATGTGAACACGGCAATCGTGCCCGGATCCGCGACAAAACAATCGGTCCGAGATCGCCTGAACGAGGTGGTCTCGGCTCGATTGAAAACGAACTCTGGAGCGGTTCGGTTGTAGTGAGAAAGCAATCCGATCCAACGGATCAACGAATCGGGCTGTATCACAATTTATGATGGGTAATTACGTAAGTTCCGTGAAAAGCATTAGCTTTGTTGTTTTGCTAATACCTCAAAATGAACCAGTGAATGTCTGTGGAAGAGCACGTCTTCGCCATTCAAAAATTAAAGCGCACTTTATTTTATAATGCCGTCTTATTGCTCTTCTTTGTAGGTGCATTTTAAAAATGTTATCCCGATCAATCCTGGACTCCTGCTCAAAATGATAAATTAATATAACGACAGCTACAAAAAACAACAACAACAATAAGCCCGCGAAGCTGTTGTCGTTCCATCCGGACGGATGACATCTGTGACAGCTAAGTGGAATCCCGGAAAATAAACCGTGGAATTTTGACCAATGAGAGAACAGTTTACTCGCGCGTGACTTGTATTAACAAATTTGGTTCGTTTAGAAACTTTGCCGTGTGAAAGCGAACCGCTCCAAGAATAAAAAGCAACATTGTAAAAATTTTAATCCCTGTTTCGGAACAAAGCAATCGATCTGCAGGTGTGAAAGCAGCCTTAAATCTATAGGGGTGGTTGGATTTATTCCCGCACGTTAAAATATTTATTTGAAGCTTCTTTCTTTTCAGATTCTTATTTACAGCATTATTTTAATAGGCTGTATATTAACTTATTGGTAGAAAACCGGTAGTTCTGTGAAACCAGACATTTGAGCACCCCCATATAGCCAAAATGGCATGATCATACACCCCGCGAATATTCGACTGTGAGATTGGTATCGAATCAGTCTCCTCCTATCGAAGCATCGAATCTTCGACTATTCGGGGTCACCCCTAACATATATATACATACATATAGTTTTCATTTGTTTGGCCTAAAATCCAACATGACATTAAAATTAAGTATGAAATTTTGTATTAGTTTACGAGTGTTACATGTGCAATAACCAAAACTTTACCTAGAAATTATTCATCGACAAGGCTGTTGGAAGATTCCAAACATTGTCAGAAAAATATTACTTCATAACTGCAATGTTAATTCCCACAAGCATACAAACAACAAAATAAAAACACTGACGTTCTACATTGATTTGATTGATTTTATTTGTAAGGCACCAGAAGCATTTCCTTACTGCAGAAATTTCCATTTTTGTATAGTAAATGATTATGTACTTTGTTTTAATATGGAATGAAGCTATTTTATAACACAATTATTTTTGCACTGTAGGTTGTACAATATACATAAAATTAGGAGTTGAAAAACAAACAAAAATACTTTTATAGCACAGAATGCTTACAATGCTTTTAACAAATGGCAAAAGGCAAGCAAGGAATTCTGGGAGGAGACGGCTGTCAGGGGTTTAAGAAAGAAAGGAAGGGTCGACAACCTGTTCTCAAGTGCCTCGTGAGTTAAGAGTCCTAAAACACAGACGTATCATTCAAGACTGACACAAAAGCATCCATTTGCACATAAAGCTTTAGGTCTATGTATAACTTACACCTTTATAGCAAAACACTTCGCATTTGGCTAGATCTGATTCTGAACTCTTAATGCGTACGCAGCGACCACTACATTTTTGTCATTACTTTCAAAAGAAAAATGTCAACAGAATAGATTTGAGCATATGTAGGAAGCCACGAGGATAAATCCTGGCACTTCTTACATACATACACTTGCAGAATCAAACTAAAAACGTTTTCCAAAAAAAAAAAAAAAAAACGAGCAGATTTGTTTTGAAAGCACTACGATATCATCAGGTGGCCTTTCATTGACATTTCTTATGTTGGCACGGTTTAATTTTGACATTTAATTGAAAAGCGGTGCACTGTCCCATTAAGACACATTAGGAAGCAGCTTCACTCCTGAATCCGATATGGTTTAGCTGTGTCTACGTTATAGAAGGTGTCCATTCATGCAAAGTTTGGACCAACCAAATCTAAAGCATCCACAAAATTACAGACCTTAAAGAAAAAAAAGGTGTGAAAAGTCTGGTTTATATTTTCAGATCGAGAAAACCGAGAGGATAAAGTGTGATGTGTACTTTGGCATGAAAATGCGACACAATCTACGACTAGAATATTTCACGTAGTTTCAATACGAAAAAAAAAATCTTTGAGCTTTTTCTTGATGCTTACTCCAGATTGAACAAACGTTATACGAATTATTTATTTTTTGGGCAGGTCAAAAGCAGCATATTTTATATATGTTTGCAAAAACCAACATTGGACACTAAAGTGACCCTGAGGGTGTTAGTGTGGACTTGCTATGGACTTACTGCCCCCTCTTGGTAGAATCACATACTACATAATACAACATGACACTGGGATACCGAATATTCAAAACTGCAAATCTTAGCATTTACCTAAGTCCACTTAAGGTGACGTATTGTGCTAAAAAGTTATTTTGTCTTTGTTGGGAGGGCTTGTTATAAATCATACTTATGATTTCACATACTTCCTGTTTCTGTAGTGCTAGCAAAAAGACGAATAAAAATGTTTAAAGAAGGTGCTTCTCACTTCTTAAATACCTTATTCTCACAACTTACCTTCTAAGGAAAACAATATGACTCTCACCATGTAGACAATCGACATTACTATAAAAAAAGACTGAAAAAATATTTTAAACAGCATTCCTTTTCACTTGGTGAGGAGGTTGGCTAGCATCTCAGAGGATTCATCTAATATTCCCTGTCTAAGACAGCACAACAGCTTCCAAACACATTAGAAATCAGGCAAACAGGTAGATAGATATACAGTACGCTGGAGGGCCTAGTACAAATGTTCTTTCTTCTTTCAATACTACTCATCAAACAGTTTAAAGGGATAGTTCACTCTAAAATGGAAATTCTGTCACTATTTACTCACCCTCATGTCCTTCCAAACCTGTATGACTTATTTTCTTACGTGAAACACAAAAGGAGACATTTTGAGGAATGTCCAAGCTGCTCTTTTCTTACAATGAAAGTGAATGGTGACCACAGCTATCAAGCAAAATTTCCAGTAAATAATTATTGAAATCGCTTAAGTTTTTCACACAAACAGCTTCAGAACACTTGGAATATAGTACATGAGGGCATATGGATTAGTTTTGTGAGGCTTTTATGGTGATTTTTGTTCTTGACTGCTTTGGACTCCATTCACTTTTTATTGTATGGAAATGAGCAGCATGAACATTATTCAAAACGTCTCTTTTTGTGTTCCACACAAGAAATGAAGACAAACAGGTTTGGACTGACGTAAGGATCATTTACTCATCCTAAGGTCATTCCAAACCCTTGTGATTTTCAACTTTCTTCTTTTCCACACAGCAACCACATCTATCAAGCAAAATTTCCAGTGATTAATGACTTACATTTATCTTTTAATGTCTGTTTCTCACACAAACAGCTTCAGAACATTTGGAATATAATACATGAATCATATGGACTAGTTTTTGATAATTTATTATTTGTTGTTGTTTTTTTAGTTAAACAAAATTAGTTCAAATGACTATGTTTATGAATGTACTATATTCCAAGTGTTCTGAAGCCGTTGTATGAGAAACTTAAGAAATTTAAGTTACTTATTAGAAATTTTGCTTGACGGCTGTGGTAACCATTCGCTTTTACTGTATGGAAAGAAGCAGCATGAACCTTCTTCAAAATATCTCCTTTTGTGTTCCACAAAAGAAATGAAGTCAAACAGCTTTGGGATGACATAAAAATGAAACAAATCCTCATTTTAACTTGAACTGTCCCTTTAAGGTAGGACAGATGCAACAGCCATGCCTTCGAACAATAACACCGACCCTTTAAACTCTAAATGGATTATGCCGCGGCTAAGTTTTTAGATTCAAAGTTGCTTTTAGTCTCAGAGTTACTGCCTGGGGCCAAAGTGCTTTTGACTCAGTTATTGTAGATTGTAGCTTTAAAAGGTGAAAGATTTTAAGAGGAAGAGAGTGAGCGGGGGGGGAAAAACAAAGAGGAATTATTACTGAAGGGTCGATGGTCCATTAAAGGTCGCACCATTTTGTAGACCATTTCCACAACGAGCATAAGAAATATACAATATATATATATATATATAGATATATACATACACGCAGGCAAGAAATAGTGTAAATAAAATCAAATCAAGCATCCATAACACAATAAAAAGGTGGATTGGTATAAATACATATAGAGAGCTGGTGGAATGAACCAGAACGAATGACATTAGGCATGTGAGCACAGTAGCAATTTAGATAGAAAGATGGAAGGAGACTGGAAAACGAAGGAAAATAAAAAGGTGAAAAAAAACAGGGAAACAAGTGCCTCTACTCTACGTGGAGCTCTGGAGTATGATCAGATGAAGGAACGGGTTTGGCGGGCGACTAGTCGGACTTGTCTCCGTCTTCCTCGCGGTGGCTGTCGGAGGTCTCGCGTGTGCTCTTATCCTCCTTGGCCAGCTGGGCCTGAGAGGCCAGGATGCTGGAGAGGGAGAAGAGGCCGGAGCTGGAGGTGACGGCGGGGAGGCCGGCCGGTTGGCTGAGGCCGAGAGGGAGAGGGGTCATGGGCAAGGCCAGCCCCTGCAGCTGAGAGAGCTGGTGAGCCTGGAGCTGCTGCTACAGAACACACATACAGTGTTGTTACCAACATAATAGTAACTTTCGGTTACACTTTATTTTAAGGTGCCCTTGTTACAGTGTAATTACACATTTAAGTACCGAGTAATGTTAAGTAACTACATGTACTTACTATAAGATTAGGGTTAGGTTTAGGGTTTGGCTTACTTGCATGTAATTATGCATACACATGTAACGTGTAACAAGGACACCTTAAAATAAAGTGTTAACTTTCTTAGTTTACTTCTCATTACATTACTATAAAACATAGTTTCAGCTCTAAAGTATGACTTTTATATGTTACAAAAAGATTTCTATTTCAAATAAATGCTTTTCCTTCTATTCTAGTGGCAGCCGAAATTACAGCTTTGCCATCACATGAATAAATTACATTTTAAAATATATTCAAATAAAAACAGCTCACTATATAACTGACCCCAAGCATTTGAATGGCAGTGAATCTATCTGACCTACGTTACTTGGTGGAATAACGGTTTACTGTGATTATTTTTTTATTAATATTAATAAATGTAGTTATTTATTGAACAATGGTACTTTTTGAATTATATTGGTGCTATTTAATAAAAACTGTTATTTGATTAAGAAAATATCATTTTCTGTTGTATTTAATAATATAAAATAATTACATTGTATGACCTCTCGTACCCCCCTTATTCTATTGGTTATTTTATTTTATAATTGTATGGGTAGTATTACTTGTTTTTGCATTGTATTATATTTATTTTGCATTATTTTCAAATGTTCAAAGCAAATGCTGCAAATCTTTTCGCAATATAAATGTACAGTTTTTGTCATGCCAATAAAGCATGTCAAATTGAAACTGAAATTTAAAAGAGACAGAATGAACAAATTTAGAGCCATATAAATGCAATAATTACCATTAAACAGTCCCTACAGCAACAACGCACAAAAAGTATTAATAATGCATTTCTTTATAGATAATTAGACTGCCATCAACCAATGCAGATGCATTTCCATAAGCATAGCCTACTGTATAAACCTGTGTGCGCCCACATGA
>NW_015557082.1:241938-242287 GCF_001515605.1 Sinocyclocheilus anshuiensis | reverse complement strand
GGATGATGGAGTTCATCTCTGGTGGGGTGACCTGTTTGGCTCTCTCTATCGCCCCCAGAACCTGCTGCTGGTGCTGAAAAAGACACACAGACACACACACAAAAAAAATCACATCACATCTTGTACAGTATTCACACTCACATTACTATCATTATGCAAACATAATCATGCATTTACACTATAAATACCTGCCCTCCAAAATAATGCACTGAACCCACAGATTTAATAGTGAAATCTTTACATCCCCAGCCTGTTCAAATCAGTTATGTATGAACAAATATGCAATATCATGAATAAGATGACAAATCAGACTATCTGTTAGTGTTTGAGACGAGGCGTAATGCTATAA
>NW_015557082.1:241646-241854 GCF_001515605.1 Sinocyclocheilus anshuiensis | reverse complement strand
AGGTAAGTCAAGACTTTAGCACAGATCCCATTTAATCTCTTCACGATCTCTGCCTGCAGGGAGAAACACACACACACACACACGCAAACACACACTTTTCTGTTCAGCAAATTCTTCCTTTTTAAAGTTGTCACAAATCCCTACTGTTGCTCAGCTGCAAAAATATAAGCAGACCTACTTGTCTAAGTACATAATTGGACAACAAATA
>NW_015557082.1:229515-241281 GCF_001515605.1 Sinocyclocheilus anshuiensis | reverse complement strand
ATATATTTATGTTTTAAAATAAATATACTTTAAACTAATATATATATAAACACATATTTAGTTAATTTATTTAACATATTTAGTGACAATGAAAAGAACAAAGATATGAAGAGAAAGCTCATATCAGGAAAACGTGATTTTTCCGAGTCCTAAAAAATGCCTGCAAGAGCTTGAGAAAAAAAAAAAAGGAGAGAAACATGAGGGGAAAAAGAGAGAGGCAACAATAAGCCTGTTTCAATAGCCTGCCATGCTGACACTTCATACAGCATGCAGGAGAGAGAGAGGGAGAGAGGGAGAGAGACGGAAAGAGGGAGAGAGGGGGAGAGAGAGAGAGAGGGGGAGAGAGAGAGATGACTGCATACCAAACACTGGCATGCTTTATTCTTTGCATTCGGGCCCTGTATTTCTGTCTCGCACACACTCTTCCGTGCCTGGCTGACTTTTTAAAAACATATTTCACCTGTGTCACATAAAGGGGCAGGGACTGATGAATTGTGCTCGTGAGACTGGCTGCAGCAGCGGCAATGGAGCGTGCCTAGATTTCCACGTGCAGTCTGTCAGTCTAACTAACTGTCTGCCATATACAGATCACACTATAGACATTACAAAGTTATAAACAGCAACACTTATTGGTGCTGTTCATGCATTCCACATTTTGTGGAAAATGAAGCAATTTCAATCACTTCATCATTCAAATATACTTATGTTTATATATAAATGGCATATTTGTACATTTGTACTACGTACTATATATATATATATATATAAAATGTGTGTGCATAGAGTAGAACAATTTTGTGTGTGTGTGTGTGTGTGTGTGTGTGTGTGTATATATATATATATATATATATATAAAATCATATTTTAGTGTTTGTGTTTTTTGGACCAGTCAATCAAATATCCCAGCTATCATGGCCTAGAAAGTGTACTCAAAAAGCTAGCCATGAATAAACCAATTTTCATGAATTGTTAAGGCATAGTTTGGCACCCCACTGACACTTCTGTGTATAGCCAGTCTCAACTGAAGCACCAGCATTCAATAATGTTGAGCAAAAGCAATGAAGATGATCTGAGCATGTAAACTGCCTCTCAGGGATGTGTGTAATTCGTCAGATTAGACAAACTCACCTGCTTGTGCATTTCGATGTTCAGCCCATAGGACATCTCATAGTACTGCAAAAAAATAAAGCCAGTCAGACATGAACACGCTGCACTGCAGCTCTAATACACAGAACTGAACATCTAGGACCTCAGCGTAACATGTGCGGGCATACTGGTGCGCAGTGCGTGCTGAAGTGTTAGCCTCGCTCATCATCCACACGTCTACGAGCAGCGCAACACAACCTCAGCCGCTAAACAAGAGCAGAGAGCACCAGTGATGGAGTCAGAGTTGGATCAGGGTCGGCTCTGCCAAGCAGCAGTAGGTCCCTAAAGCAATTACCACCCACGCAAAGCGGACGCCCACCCTCCCCATCTTCCAGCGGGTGCGGACAGAGCGGGGGAACCCGATATTAGAGGGAGGGAGGGCGCTCTGGCTGATGCGCGTGAGAGCAACGCCGCACAGATTAAATGAGATTAAGCTGCTCGACGGATCAATTAGAGGCGGAATATCAGACGGTAGTATGAGGCCCGGGCTGGAGACAACGAGGTCAGAGAGGAGGGGAGGGAGTATCGTCGGGGGGATGGAGGAGAAGAGAGAGCAGAGTATACAGACAAAAGAAAGAATGGCAGACAAGGTGGAAAAGGAAGGGATGAGGGTGGACAACTAGGGAGCAGAAGAAGTCAAATCATACAAGATGGAGCCAGAAGCATCATGGCCAAATTTAAACTGATAGATTTTTGAGGCAAATGGATTTTGAATGCAGCTTCTTAAAAAAATGTACTTGCATTCTAGAAAAGTAAGTTACGCAGTTATTGAAAGTAAAATAATTACTGAAACATTTACTGAAGTGAAATATTTATTGAAGTAAATGAATAAACAAAAAAACAAGTAAATAAAATAACAATATAATATTTTATAATGTCATATTATATTTACATTATATATAAAATTATATATTATATATAAAAACTAAGTTGTTTGTAAATAAATCAATCAAATAAAAATAAAATATAAAAGAGCCACCAAATTGTAAAATAATATAATATAATATAATAAGAACTGCCAAATAAGAAGTGCTATGTAAAAAAAACAAAAAACAAATAAATATATAACAATTTAATAATAATAATAATAATAATCTCAAAGTTTTTAATAAAAAAATAAAATTAAAGCTGAAATATAATACCACATAACAGACACTAAACTGAAAAAAAGTGTAAGTGTATATTAAAAGATAAGTGGTTTGTAAATAAATACATAAAAATACATAAAAATAAATATAATAAGATCCACTAAGATGTTTGTAAATATAATAAAGACAATAATAAGACTATAAGAACTGTGACACAGGAACCACTAAACTGAGAAAAAGAAATAATATAATAACTGCCAAGTTATAAATAAATAAATAAAATAAAGCTAAATTAACATAATATAATTGACCGTTTGCAAAGAGCTTGATTGACAGATGATCTGACCAATCATAACGCCGAATCGCCATCTTGCCCAACAAACAAATTAGATAGGAGTAGATTAACTTCGGCGGACTTAAACTTGAATAATTGTGTGTATTGATGTCTTTCTGCGGTTGAAATAAAATACGTTATGATGTTCATTCATGTTTATTTCATGCTTTAAGTAAATATGAAAAGACGATCGGTTCATGTGCCCCTTGAACTGAGGCAATACAGCGATCTGTTATGACACATTACAGAGACACAAAACAGTATTTATTTTTTAAATTTCTTAAAAAAAGACAAAATTTTAAAGCTGAGACCTTGTTTTATACCAGACGTAACCTGCTCTGTCTTGCCTGTCGGTTAGTGCTGTCAAACAATTAATTGCGATTAATCGCATCCAAAATAATAGCTTTTGTTTACATAATATATGTTTGTGTACTGTGTATATATTAAACATAAACATAAATATACGCACTACACACACATTATGTAAACAAAAACTTTTATTCTGGATGCGATTAATCGCGATGAATCGTTTGACAGCACTAAATATAATATAATAGGGGCTTTCGCACCGGAGGAACCTTTTAATAGTTCCTAGAACTACTCCCGGAAGTTCCCGCTTTTTGCCGTCTTGGCACCGCAGGAACTAGGAATGTATTTAGTTCTAGGAACTCCCATTTGGGGGAACCAATTTAGCTCCTACTTCAGAGTAGGGTCAAAAACCGTTCTATAGGAACTATCAGTGGCGCAGTGTACGCTGATTTGCCAAACGCATACAAAACACCGGCTATCCGGCATTTTTAAAAAGCCGTGTAAAAATATTTACTCCACGAACATGGAAAACACCGATAACGGCATTTACCTGTTGTCTGCAGCGTTGTGTTCTTTTCTCAGTGATAACTACAAGGAGATTTAGTCAGATTTTCACACACTTTCTATTGCGTAAAATGTGCATTTACATTCCATCTCCGTTATCATGAAACCTACTACACGGCACAACACACACACAACAAAAACAGCTCCGAACACGGCATCCTCCATTCATCGGTTGTTGATGTTTGTAAATGCCGCGAATAAAGATGTCGCTGTCGGCCACTTCAGAGTTCCTGCTGCCGGTGCGAATGCAACCAGGAAAACGGCCCGAGGGAAAAATTGGTTTTCTAGAAACAACCCTGCTGGCTAGTTCCTAGAACTATGCGGTGCGAAAGTGCCTAATATAATATAATATAATACTAAACTGGAAAAAAAACAAAAAAAACAAATACAGGCATAATAAGAACCACGAAGTTGTTTGTAAATAAGCAAATATACTAACTATAGTAATAAAATATATAAAGGACCACCACATTTTAAGTAAATAAATAAACACAGGTAAGTAAAGAAAATATAACTTCCTTTAAGTCACTAGAGTACCAAGTGAGCCCAGCTACGCCACTGATGTCCCCTCAAAAAAATAGGTGCATGATGCCTCTGGGTGGACAGGAGGTACAGAATGGTAATAGAGCAGCAGAAAAGACAGCGCAGAGGCAGACAGCGAATAAGACACAATGGAATCAGACAGGTAAGGGCTAGGTTAGTTTCTTGCGGATGTGAATATGTTCCGGCACATCTAGCCTAAGGCACGTCCTTCTGGAGGAGAGTGCGTTCTGTGCAGACTTACCATGATATAATGACGCTGCATTTCTGACTTCTCACTGGCCAGCTTGTCACATTCGAGCTTCAGACTGGAGAGAGAAAAGAAAGACTGGTCAATGAAAAAAAATGTAGACAGTAGACATATATTATGCAACAGAGGCCGGTTCAGAATGCAGTTCAGAATGCTTCAGTTTTTACAATTGCTTTACATTGTTTTAAAGATTTTTCTTTTGGCTTCTTCACATTCTATTCAGTAAATAGGGAGAGGAATTTATTTTTATAACCTGTTTATTTTAGGAAAACCATACAAAAATGTCTTTATTATGTATCACATCTATAGGCTCTGAAAACAGCAAATAAGGGTCACCGATTTTCAGAGGTGGGGGAATCAAGTCACATGACTTGACTCGAGTCGCAAATTTAAGGACTTTTGACTTGCTTGACTAAATAAAGAAAATGACTTGACTTGGACGTGAGATCCAGTGACTTGAGACTTGACTTGATTTGACCTTCATGACTCGGCAGGACTTGACTTTATAACAACTCTAATTATTATTATAAATCATTGCGACATAATTTGGTAAACAAAACGCAAGCCACTGAATCAGTGGCAGAAGACAATTTAAAGCTCTTATTGATGTTTGCAGTGCAATATTTGACAGTACAGGAAAAATATCCATTATTTTGTCAATGACCGCTCATTATAGATCTATTGATTCTGCCTGAACAAATTATAGCATTTATATGACTACATTATTGAGAGAGAGAGATGCGGAGCATATGTGAATCCCCTGCTTCAGAATGAGTGCCCCTCTATAAGCTGTGGATTTCAAAAGTGTCAAAAACAGAGATGTTTCCCCCTTGTTGCTGAAAGTATAATGTAACGATTGGGTAGCAAAGGTAGGCAGGCTATTTTATTATTGGAAGTCACGAGGCAACGCTGACAAGAAGTTAATGTGCTCCCGAATGTGTTATATATTAGGCCTACATTTATCTGAATGAATTATAGCATATAGTTATTTACTTTTTTTTTTTTACTATTTGAATTAATTATCGAGAGAGAGGGAGAAAGAGCAAGAGATACTTCCATGTGCATTATGCAGGGGCGTAGCCATAATTTCAGAAGTGAGGAGGACAGAAATGTTGTGTAATACCTGTTCTTTTATTTTATTTTTCTTTGTCTGAGAAGTTTTTTTCTAATCTTTTGCTTTTATTGGCCAAGAATTTAAATACACTGCTGAACAATAATCATAATTTGCAGAGGTGGGGGACTCGAGTCACGTGACTTGACTCGAGTCGCAAATTTAAGGACTTGTGACTTGCTTGACTAAATAAAGAAAATGACTTGACTTGGACTTGAGATCCAGTGAGTTGAGACTTGACTTGACTTGACCTTCATGACTCGGCAGGACTTGATTTATAAGAACTCTAATTATTATTATAAATCATTGCGACAAAATTTGGTAAACAAAACGCAAGCCACTGAACCAGCATGACACTGCACGAGCACAGGAACACAGTGCGCCAAATACAGGGAGCAAGAGAATCTCCCGAGATGTTTGGATAAACACTTCGAAACTGTATGCATTTGCTGTATGCATTTACAAAGCCAGGACGTCGGTACTTCAGAAAGGAAAGGTATGTAAGCTTGTTCGTTAGTTGAAAACAGCATTGGTCTTAAAATTCAGCTTAAGTCTGTCATTAAATTAAAGTGATTATAAATGATTAATCTCGTGTTTGTAATTAACTATGTCGAACTTTAAATTCCCTGGCGTTTGCCTCTCAAAACAGTGCTTTAGTGTCAAGCATCCCTCTTTGTAAATAAATATATGGAATTGTACCACGGAAACCACAGTGTTTTATCGATTAGTGATGTTTCTTTTGCACCCAAAATCCAAGATATGTTGTCAAAATGGCCTTAGTATGAGTTTTTATATTTATAACATACGATATTTAGTAATATTTTCAGCACGGCTGCCAGTTCCGTTCAGCCCACAGCTAAAGAGTTACGCGCGTCTTTAAGCAACACACTGAATACTGAACGAATCCAGGGATTTGAACGAACCGGTTGAGTGATTCAGTGGCCCATTCTTGCTTGTTCATGAACAAATCAACTGTTTAGAATGAATCAGTTCAATGAACGCTTCTGTAATAAAGCAGTGACTTGCCACCACTTACTGGCGGCATTAATGTCATAGAGTAGGCCTATCATAGCCTTAAATGCATAGCTGTCAATTTAGTTCTTATTATAAAAATCAAAGAAATCAATAAGTTACAGGGGAAGATACATACACATTAACAGCAATAGGCTTCTTGTTTTGAGCCATGACAATAGTTTTCAAGAACAATGTAGGCATGGAACAATGTCATGCAAAGTGAAAGAAACAATCCAAATAGGGTGTCTATATCCGATGAAAATTTTGGGTCCATTTTATTTCTGATATAAGGGGTGATTTGTAGTCAGCATAGCATATTATTTAGCGTGCTCCCAGACTGAATCCCAGTATTTGCTGGATATATTTAGTGCAAAATAATTTTCCAACATCTGTTAAATATTATCTGTGTCTCCTAAGATGGTCAAACTCAATATAACATAAATATGAGATACATATTTTTATCTTGTATTTTTATCAATATTTTCTCAATTACAGACTTCAGTGGTATACAAAGTAGTATTTTGCCTATATTCAAAATGTTATATTTAAAACGTTATTATTTAAAATGTATAATTAAGAAAGTTAATTTCTGAGGAAAAATTAATAAGGTCGTGTGGCAAAAAAATATTTGTTCCTGTTTGATACTGTGACTTGACTTGACTTGATCCTTAGCAGGACTTGACTTGCTTGATTTGTTTGTACTGTGACTTGAGACTTGCTTGAGACTTGATGGTAGGGACTTGAGACTTGCTTGAGACTTGAACATGTGTGATTTGCCCCCACCTCTGCCGATTTTTAGCCAATCAAGTAATTAGCCAATCAAAAAGCCATCTGGCTGTCAATCATTTTGCATGTTTGGGTTTTTTCTTGTGTGATGATTTTAGGCGGCACAGTTTGAAGAAAGTAAAATGGTGGACCTTAGCAAAATGGCAGAAAACGCTTACGGAACATTTAGTCTGTCGATAAATTTTGTAATAAATCAACAGGGGTGTAAAGAGCACTCAAAAATACACTTGAGTAGAATATTCGTTCGGAGTAAAAGTACAACTTTAAATTGTATTTGAGTATTAAAAAGGAAAAGTACTGTACTAAATCAGCCACATTTAAGAATTGATACATTGTAACAAATAAAATAAAATAAAATAAAATAGGAAACCATTTTTTTTTCTCTAGGTAAATTATTTTAGAGAACATTAAGTCAGTCAAAGATTTGTGTGATAAAATTAATTGAATAAAATGTAAGAGAATTTTTAAATTTAAATTGAGTGAAATAAAAAATATAATAATACTCAAGTACAGCAATCAAGTAAAATAATAGTATTTTACACCACTGCAAATCACCCAAATCAGGATCCAAAATCAGCCACATTTAAGAATCTCTAAAATAATAAAATAAAGTAAAATAATAAAATAAAATAAAAATTTACCTGGAGAAATAAAAGTGCTTAGAGAACATTTAATCGGTCAAATATCTGTGTGATAAATTAATTGAATAAAATGTAACAGAATATTGGCTTAATTTCTTTATATATAAAATATATATATATATATGCACATCTATTATATTTAAGAAAAAGTGTCGGGACTGGATTTTCATACAACGCCGATTGGAATCGAACCAGAATTTCCCATATGAGCACCACAGCTAATCGTGCCTTCAGCATGTGTGCAAACCACTAGCCTTTCAAGCCACATTATCTCTTTTGCTCCCAAAGAAAACAAAAACTTGATTATGCTTTTTCAGTATGTAGGGAAATCCAAAAAGAAGTTGGAAGTTTTTCCATATGGAAAAAGAGCGTCGAATGGGAAAATGTCCAGTGAAAACAATCCAAGAAAAAGTATCTGATCTATATTTAAAAAAAAAGTGCCACGACATACTAGAGGTTCTTGTTTTGTCACCGTATGACAAGCATTCTGTCTCTTCATACCTCTCCAGTCTGCTGCTTCCACTTATCCCAAAAAAGGGGAAAAAAAACCTGGGCTGTTATGACTGTGTAACATATATTGGGGGTTGTCATGGTGACCATCCTCCCTGCTGCCAGGCTACCTGTGATTGGCCATGCCAGCCACCGATTGGCCGAGGCCTCCTGAAGGTTCCAAAGATGCTCTTGGACAAAAAAAAAATAAGCCAAAAAAACGACACGTTGATGGAGTTTTATTGCCGCTTCTTTCCGCCTCCAAATCGCTCCTGCTGTCATCCTTATTTTGATGTATGTATTCCCTGATCTATTTATGCATTTGTAGAAGGGAGCGACAGCTCGGCGAGGCTCTGGGGACCGCCTGCAGTACATTTCCTTTAAAAGGCTGAACGCAGCACCAAAAAAAGCCCTTGTCTTTTGAATCTCAATTGAAGTCAATGGCGGCAAATCCATGCTCTGAATACACACACAGAAAAACGTAGGGCCTATTCTTCTGTGAACCAGGGTTAAATGAGGGTTTGCTTGTTGTCATGGGAATAGGGAGGGAAAGACATGTTGCCTTAAAGACGGGACAGTAGCAGCGTCTTTGTGTCTTTAAAAGAGTCTTCCGCCTCCGTCTACAGGAGTCAAGGCATCAAACGGATCAGATCACAGTAGCTGCTCCGTGTTAATCGGCAAGGGAATGAGGCATTAGGGAAGCTTGTTAGAAAAAAAAATGCCTGCTAATAGTGAGTTTAGTCACACTGGTTTGTAGAGGACCTCCTTAAAGAAACAGTTCGAAAATAAATGTGGTTCTGAACTCGTATGGCTGTCTTTCTTCTGTGGAACACAAAATGAAAATGTTTCATAATGTGCTGGTCGCTCTTTTATAGTGTAGTCTGATTCCAGAGCAAATGACTCTTATGAACTGGTTCTTTTAAGGGATCGCACAAGAAGACTCACAAGTCTGAATCAATCTGATGATTCTGATTAACATTTGACTTAATAAATCACGAGTCATTACTTTCGAATGTGTAACTTTCTGTTTGCTCTTTTCTACTATAGTCGGATTCAAGAACACACGAGTAGGGCTGGGTATCGTTCAAAAATTTTCGATATCGATACCGATACATTGACTTCGATACCGGTTCCTGAACGATACTTTTTTCGATACCAGTTTTATGAAATCAATTTTAACAAGGTTTTATTTTTCAGCTTGTTGATGTTTATACAAACTCAAAGACTCATCTCCTGAGCCACTGCACAAAGGAACAAAATGTAACCAACAGAATAAATCAGTGCAAATAGTTTTAATAAAGCTCAAATAGTCTTCAGTTTACACATCTATTAAGCTACATTTACACTAGTGCGTGTTCGTTTTAAAACGCAACTCAGACAGAATCATGATTTCTATTTATTTTCCACTGATTTACTGATGAGCATTAGCAGCTTCCAGCGCTGTCTGCCTGTGAACCAACACAATAAATCAGTGCAAATGGTTTTAATAAAGCTCAAATAGTCTTCAGTTTATACATCTGTTAGGCTACATTTACACTAGCGTGTGTTCGTTTTAAAATGCATAGCTCAGAATCATGATTTCTATTTATTTTCCACTGATTTACTGATGAGCATTAGCAGCTTCCAGCGCTGTCTGTCTGTGTTCTCTCTTCTGACTCCGAGTCAGAGCAGAAGTAATAACATATTTAATTTCAGCAACATTACATGGCCAAAACACACATTAGACGGCAATCGGAAGTTATTACAAACACTCGATGGTGGTTTAAAGTGAGTTTTAACCACCATTATAAATCAAATTTATTGTCTTATGTAGCATGATGCTACAGTTTGCATGAATGGTCACATAACACGCGCTTTCGGTCGTGTAACGTGAACGGACATCTGCATATGATCAGAACTCCACGCAGCTCCCGCGCTACTCTCCATTGGAAATGAATGACTGAATGACTGGTCTGTCACTTGTCGGAGATAGTGGAAAGTCAACTTGAAATGCCAGTATGACGAGGATCGTTTTCATTTTAAAACACATAAACGCACCAGTGTAAATGTAGCCTTACATCTAAGGGGGCTGGGACGCATTCACACTACAGCCTCACGTGTGCGCCACATCTCTGAGTGTAACCGGTGTAAACTAGTAGGTGTGTTCGACTTGACGCGGACCGACTGTGCAGGCCGATCGGTGTATTACAGTACCACTAGTAACTGAATTATCACCTATCTCACTCACTGAATCACGAGTCATTACTTTCCGACTCGTAATGTGCTGGTTGCTCTTTTCTACTATAATCAGATTCCAGAACAAATGACTCTATTAATGGTTGTATTAATGAATCACACAAAAAGACTCATGAGTTATGGGTTAGAATTAATCTGGTGATTCCTTCACAGAATGAACTCACTGAATCGGAGTAGTAACTGAATTATCATCTAACTCACTCACTGAATCACGAGTCATTACTTTCCGACTCGTAATGTGCTGGTTGCTCTTTTCTACTATAATTAGATTCCAGAACAAATGACTCTATTAATGGTTGTATTAATGAATCACACAAAAAGACTCATGAATTATGGGACATTGCAATTCCAACTGAATGGCCGGGTCACTGAGTGAATTCAACTGAACTGAATCTGTCAGATTTGTGAAAAAAAATAATTCAGACTGTTTTTCAACCAATTCACTGAAAAGATCTGACTCAAAATAACGATTCATTCACAAACCAGACATCGACTATTTTTCTCATGAATGCATCAAAGAAAACAATTTTCGAAGTCAAGGTTATCTTTCAAAAATGACTCAAATCTTTGTCTGTTCCTTGCACAAAACCATCACATGATTTCAGAAGAGTTTGAATAAACTATTAAACTATTGAGTAAACTATTCATATGAACCAATTTTATGATGCTTTTGAGTCCTTTTGAAGCTTTTGTAAAAGAGCAACCAGCACATTCTTCAAAACATCTTTTGTATTCCACAGAACACTGTTATTGTTAACCAAAACTTTAAACATTTCAGTAAATTAAAAATATTAGATGAAAAACTTCAATTTCAGTTTTAAAAGCAATGCTTCTATTTTTGATATTACATTTAAGTCGAAATTCTAAAAATGCTAAAACTAAAACTTTAATTAAAATAAATTTAAGACAAATATAAATAAATAAACAAATCTGACAAAAGCACATAGCAAAATTAATCAAACAAACTACAATTAAAATGAAAACTGGAAATATAAAAACCAAAAGCTAATTTAATATATTAATAAATACCATAACGGTATATAAACAATACAAAAATAACACCGCCAAAGAAAGAACATTAAGTTTAAAACAATGAGGGTGAATAAATGACAGACTGTCATTTTTAGGTGAACTATTGCTTTAAAGGGATACTCCACCCCAAAATGAAAATTTTGTCATTAATCACTTACCCCCATGTCGTTCCAAACCCGTAAAAGCTTTGTTCGTCTTCGGAACACAATTTAAGATATTTTGGATGA
>NW_015557082.1:223299-229501 GCF_001515605.1 Sinocyclocheilus anshuiensis | reverse complement strand
GCATAATGAGTGATTTATAAGCATTTGTTTGAGGCCGGGTCCTTTTTGCTCTGTAAACTCGTAAGTGTGATAGGCTTCTGAACACAACACAAGGGTTAAGGTACTGAAAATGTGTGTGTGTGTGTGTGTGTGTGTGTGTGTACCTGTGGTATTGTGCTTGAAGGAACTGGAACTCGTCCTTGATGCGGTCGCACGAGTCTGACGTTGTGAACTTCAGCTGCTGCGATGAAGCCTGGAACGGAAGCAATTTATGTCGGTCAATCGCATTATTCAGAAAACGTGTCGCAGCATCAGCTGGGCATCCGGGGGGCGGACCAGCGCTGCCATTTCAATGCCAAGACCAGAAAAATCCGGCCAAAACAGATGCGGCTTTCTAAACATAGGGAATTTTGTAATCAAGAGTGGATTCAAGTGTACTGTATAAAAAGCAGCAAATGAAATCTCGAAGGCTTACTGCAACATTCAAAACTCATAATTTAGAAGGCGTCTGTCATGTCTGGAGCACGACACCACCCGAGGTTTTTGAATTACATGCATTCCGCTTGCAGGTGAGCTTATTTCCCTAGTGTGGGGGCCACACCTGTAGGGAAAATGCAGATGTTATTGGAACCGTTTTGCGCTTTTCAGGGTGGATTTTTCCTAGACTTGGTGATATGTTGGCGGTTTTCCCAATAAGCAACTGCCATACTCAAATTTTAATGAATACAGGCCTTTCAGCTTTCAATGCAATTCTGAAAAAAAAAAAGAAAACCGAGGAAGATCTCTGCTATCGCCAATGTTTCAGATTCTGGCTACTGAAAATGAACACTAGAAATGTGCATTTTGGTCATTTCGACAGTAGAATTAACTTGCGTTTTCTGGGTAGGATGAGGGTTAGCAATGAGCAAGCTTTTTGATTAGTCCAGGTAGACATGAGTCAAATGAGCTCGAACCTTTGGTCAGAGCGAGGAGTGAATTAACATGTTGTAATTTATTTTATTTTTTTCCATTAAAACAATATTTCAAGTTTTGGTATAGACCACATTAAAGAGTTTTTTTTATTATTATTTTTTTTTAAGTATAGCTTTTTTAATTTTTAGTATAAATGAGACACTATTATAGTTTTTAATTAATATTTTGAATTTGGTTTAATTTTTTAATTTTCAATTTTAGTTTTATTTAAAGTTTTAGCAATTTCTGTTGAGTGCTTTGTCAATTTTTTATATATATCTACATAGTTTTATATTCATTTTCATTTCAGTTGTACTTTTATTTACTGGCAACTTGCTGAAAAAAGTTTGTTAACATTTATTTTATATAAATCAACTATTTTTTTCCCCATAGCTTTAGGTTTTTATAATCATGCTGTTTTGAATTCAACAATATGACATGAACATGACTAACATAAATAAAAAAATTAAATTAAAAACAATAATAGAAATTACACAGAATTTATTATTATTATTATTTCCAGCATCAAAGGATTTTAAAATTGATATTTTTACAATGGATTTTTGGCTGGTATATTTGGCTTTTCAGTACTGTTTTGCTAGCATATTTAGTATAAAATAATAATATATAATGTTAATAATAATATAATATAATAATATATTATGTTTTTATTATTATCATTATTATTATTAATAATAATAATAATAATAATAATAATAGTAATAATAATGGGTTTTCAGGTTTGATCCTATAGTCCCATAAATAAAGAGAAGCAAAGATAACAAGAGACACACAAAAGAGACACAAATTCGGACACTTGTCATCCATCAGAATGCAGGACTTGTTTTTTTTTTTTATTGGGTGCTCTGATCTCTTCTGAACAATCGAGCAGCTGATTCATCATGTTATTTTCAAAATTGCCAACCTGTTCTTGACTCCTTTCGAGTGTTTGCGTTTTTCCGTTTCAAAAATCCCGAGCCACTCTGCGGGTGAGAGCTCGACGGATGAAATTCTCAGTACGAGCGGACCAACCTTTAACACAAACTGTGTACTTAGCCCGAGCGCTCTGTGCTCCGCTGCATATGAAAGAGAGGCTTGTGTCAACAGCGAGCACTTAGTGCCCAAACAGTCAATCTTTTTCAGACGCCGCTAACAGTAGCCCTCACATCTCTGCGTGGCTACAGGAGATACAGTTTCTTTAGGGAATGCTGGGGAACGGGGCCGATTGGGAATGTGTTTGAGTCGACGGCTCTTGGTGGAGCGTCCGGTGACGGGGTGTTACGTACACACAATACTTGCTTTCAACGGCGGCCATGTTGACCTGCTTGCTACACCGTAACGTCATCTGGACTGTTTAAGCAGGCACTGAACACTGTTAGCTGTTTGCTTAACAGAGAGAGCATTTTAAAACTGTGATTAATACATTAATACAAGTGTGCCAGTCCTAAAGAAGTTAATACTGAGCAGAATTGACCGTTAGCAAAGAGCTTGATTGACAGGCGATCTGACCAATAATAACGATGAATCCGTCATCTTGTCCGACAAACAAATCAGACAGGAGAGTAGATTAACTTCGGTGGACTTAAACGTGAAAAATAGTGTGTATTGTTGTCTTTCTGCTTTAAGAAAATATGAAAAGACGATCGGTTCACGTGCCGCTTGAACTGAGGCAATACAGCGATCTGTAACGGCACATTACAGAGACACAAAACGGTATTTATTGTCTGAATTTCTTTGCTCTGCGATGTATTTTTTACTGCGTGAGAACATGGTGTGTAGTGTGAGAGAGGCATGGCTTGTCAGACATAGCAACAGTAACTGAAGCTCTAAACACACTGCACGATTTTCGGCTGTCCCAGACGAAAGATTAGCATCATGAAACAATCGTGGCGATATCTGTGATTGTGGCTCCTAATCAGTGATCCTACGTCGTACAGTGAGAGAGGTTCCAAGATGGCCGTTGTCACGGTCTTGCGACCAAAGATAGCCTACGATACAGTGCGATCATCTCACAGTGTGCTTGCTGGTACGATACACGTTTACTGATCAACCAATAAAAACGCGACATGAAATCAACGTGACATGGCGCTAAAACATAAAACTGCTTACCTCAAGCTCTTATCCCTTCCTCTTTCGCCGCTTCCACTTTTTTTCAGCACACATAAAAAATACAACTGCTAAAGTGTGATTTATCATGCTCTTTTTGTTTACCACTAGCGCATGCTGATGACATTTTATTCTACTATAGTAACGTGCGTCTTAGCCTACGAGTCAATAGGTGTCATCATCGTACAGTCTACACACATCGTAGCCAAGTTTATTAGATCCATGTCGCACAGTGTGACATGCAGTGATCTTATAGGATTGCTAAAGTCGTGCGGTGTGTTTTGGGCTTAAGGAGGATGGGGTCAATTATGGTGATTTTTTTGTAATGACTCTGAACTTTGTTGCTTTGACATTTAAGTGACATGCTTATTCAAAGCAACTTTAAGGACGCTTATTACAAAGTCAATCGTTTATAAAATAACCTGGAGTTAAATGACTGGTTCAAGTGTACAGTGGTGACTTAGATTTATTCATTTTCTAGATGCTTAAAATCATTTTAAATTAAGTAAATGAACTCTGTAAAATGTAATCTTTAGCAAATAAATATCAAAATAAATATCTTTCTACCATCTATCATCTTTCATAATGTATATTATTATTTTGTTTTATTTTATGTTATTTCATTATTTCATATTTTATTTTATTTTTATGTATTATTTTATTTAGGACCAAATAGTTAGTTAGTTTGTATGTTTGTTTGTAGAATGAACGAACGAACGAACGAATGAATGCTATAACATTTCTATACTGGCCTATCAGTTAATATATTGAGACCTCTTTCTTTCTTTATTTCTTTCTCTCTCAATTCAATTCAATTCAATATGCAACCCTCTACATATACACATATATATATATATATATATATATATATATATATATACAAATATGTATATGTAAAATACTATATACACCCCTCTATATATACACATATATATATATATATATATATATATATATATATATACAAATATGTATATGTGACTAAATCCTCACTCTAGGCGACTAAATTATGTCTAATATTAGCCAGTGGCTAATAAATTCTCAGATTTTACTCGCCAGTGTGTGAGTTGGAGGCTAAGTATAAGTTTAGCATATATTTTCACTCACCGAACTCTGACTGAGCGCTTCAGAGTTTCACTCTCCATCAAGCGATCTGTGCTATGTTTCAGTTCATCTCAAAGGATGCGCAGCACACCTGCATTTGACGTACCGTAAACTGTGTAACGGCGCACGACTCGCCGTCGCTTTGGTGAGAGCAGAGCGAGCGAGAGAGTCTTACATGCATGCATAATTGACACGCTACATGTAAACGATATTCTTTGTTATATTTTGTATTATTGAGTTCCTTTGTAATTCTTCAGCTTTTAAGAACTGCCGAGTTCTCCGCTAGTGGGCGGAACTAATGCGCAAACGACAATCTCACTGGCTGGTGCTCACTTATTATCGTCCCTGTTTTGATTTCAGCAAATCAGTTCGAGCGAACGCACACAACCTGATTAATATTCATGAATCCAGCAGCTCGTTAATCCTTAGTGAGTTTTATACCGTTCTTATTAGTAGAATTCGTATTATTATTATTATCGTCTTATCAGTATTATTGTTAGTTTTTTCCCATTTTTTTTTTTTTTACAGAAACACTGAATGACCAAAAAAGCACCACCACCAGTCTTAAATGTCTATGCATTCATACATGGTTACCAAGTTTTAATTCTAATTACTAAAGTTCAATCATTAAATAATACTTGATTAACACAATATCATATTATAATGCTTTTATAAACTAAAAAATGTATTAGCCAATGGCGATTCAATTGCCAAGGTATGTGCTTTATTGGCATGACAATTGTTACAATGTATTGCCAAAGCATAGTGTTTACATTGAATCTAGAACAGATATGTATTTAAAAATAATAATAATAATTAATAATAAATACATAAATAAATACATACATGTATATATATAATTAAACAAAATAGAACAAATCAATTCTTTGAATTCCAGAATTCTATGAACAATTTAAAATTCAGTGTGGTGTGTGTGCAGGGCTCTACAGTGCGACCATTTCAATCGCATTTGCAACTGAAAACTACTGCGTGTGACTATGAAAAAATATTTACGAGCACCAGTGCGACTGACCAGATCATCATATTTGTGATTGCGCTCAGGGGAGTTTCAAAGGTTTCTACGTGTTTTTGCAGTGTTGAGTAATTCATCACAGACATATCTCACGAATCCTTTCATAAGCAAAGTGTAGACAGGTGAGGGTGTAAATAAGAGATTCATTGTGCAGTGTAGAGAGCTTCGTTGATTATAAATTTGAGATCGCGATGAACTAAGATGAGTGACAGCTTATAATGATTTTTAATGGAATTTGTAAATGTGATACTGATTTAATACAACAGTTCAATAACCGAAGTTAATATTAAGTAACTTACATTGTCTGACTATAACACTATTGCCTGATTTTGCTCTATTTTGTCATCGAAAATAGTTTGAAACAAAGACACAGCTGAGCCGCTGCACGTCTCCATTCAAACACAGCGGTGTTTTGTTTATGAATGTGCGTTTTTAAATAAATCTAGTTAGTCAATGATTCATGATTACCTATTCATAAAGACAGTCACTTGCTTCATTCCTGAATGAATCAGCCGTTCTTAAGAATCAATTGAATGAATGATTCAGTGATAAAATGAGTGACTTGCCGCCACCTGCTGGCAGTTTTAGTTTCATTTTTAAAGTATCTTTTCAGTTATTTAAATCATTTAATATTTCTATATTAAAATTTTTATATTTAAAGCATTATGGATTTAATTGCACTCATGCCACCTCTGAGTCACATTAAATGTCTGAAAATACACCAACAAGCCACGTTTGTGTTCTTCTGTGCCACCTCTGTACAAATTAATTTTGTTAATACTGATTTCATTTGATTGGTATCTTATTCTTCTTATTCTACTTGTTCTTATTCTGTCGCTTTAATTAGAATGTTTAAAAAGCTT
The DNA here is from genome assembly GCF_001515605.1 of Sinocyclocheilus anshuiensis. Classification (NCBI taxonomy): domain Eukaryota; kingdom Metazoa; phylum Chordata; class Actinopteri; order Cypriniformes; family Cyprinidae; genus Sinocyclocheilus; species Sinocyclocheilus anshuiensis. The sequence continues at coordinate 223,465 of NW_015557082.1, read as the reverse complement.
ATAAAATATAATTTTCTTAAAATTTGACATAAAAGATGACACTTTTAATAAAGTTAGAAAAATGCCATTACAAAGGTAAAAACAAAATTCCACTGTAAATCACTTTAAGGAGTCAAATATCACCTCGTAATGGGAAGGCTACTTTTTGATAAAATTTTGGATTATT
>NW_015557082.1:220190-222146 GCF_001515605.1 Sinocyclocheilus anshuiensis | reverse complement strand
GTGTGTGTGTGTGTGTGTGTGTGTGTGTGTGTGTGTCTGTTTGTGGGCACATCACTGATTTGTTGAAACCTCCCTCTTTTTTAGGGCTGGGTATCGATTCAGATGTCCCCCACATGCCTGTATTTTAAACCTATTCTTTTTTTTGTATAGGGTCCTTTTTTAAACAATAATAGGGCCATATAAAATGTTCTTAATTTTTCTGGTAATCAGCTGAAGGCATAAAACATGAATTTAATTCATCTTAATCAAATGAAAATTAAACCCTTTTATTTTTTTGCAAACAAAGTGCTGCACAACAGAGGTTTACTGTTAAAATTAAATAAACTTTTATTTTGACGGGTTGCCGTGAAGAACTTCCAGCTGCTGTGTATGTGATATGACGGTAGATTTCTCAAATGAAATGGTAAAATGCTAATGAAGTGACTCTCAGAGCAGCTGGAGATGACATTCGTGTTCATAACATCATATTGTGAGACGGCAGAAGCTGAAAACACTGCGAGCGTCATTCGCGCTTTAGTATGTGTGTAGTAAACAAAAAAGTGCGCGGCACCATCCGCCATTCATTCACTGCGGAAATCATGGCGCCTTATGCGTGATACCAAATGCTTCCGCAGAGTTATAGTATTACTATAGCATTTCACCTGAGCATTGCGAATTGCGCGTATGGCCATGATAAGTGCTGAATGAATGACAGGCTTTCTGTTGTAACATCGTGCAAGGTAAATAAGGGTGACATCTAGTGGAGAAGACTAATGATAAGATTCACGTTAATCAGATCTTGTTTTATATGTGTGCTGAAATAAATACTGGAATAGATCGATTCGCGGCTTTTGAGAATCGATATCGAATCGACCTCAATTAAAAAAAAACGATTAATCGGAAAATCAATTTTTTTTGCCCAGCCCTACTCTTTTTGTGACAGGCATCAATGTATGATGCTGCTAGTAAGCTATAATCTTGTTTTTCACCTAATAAATATTGAAGTTGTGTTTTCTTGTTGTTTCTCTCTTTTTCTCTCTCTTTCTTACACAGTATAGAATTTAATATCAGCCTATCAGTTAATATAGTGAGATTATTCATATTTATGTCTCATTATTTATTTATGTTTATTTATACAGTCTAATAAATTGTCGGCTTATCAGCATCAACCAGAATTTAAAAAAACGTATCAATATGTACTGTATGTATGAATGCATGAATTAATGAAAGAAAATTATTTTTCCATGTAATTTCACAACCAACCGTTGGCAAAAACCCGCCCTCCTTAGTTACTGTTGCTACGTCTGACAAGCCATGCCTCTTTCACACTACACATGTTCTCACACAGTAAAAAACAACGCGGAGCAAAGAGGAAACTGACAACACACCGAAAGACAAGACAGAACTGGTTACTTCTGGTATGAAACAATGTCTCAGCTAGGGCTGGGCGATATAGCTAAAAAATGTTATATAATGTTTCATATCGTTTGGTATCGATAATTACTGACATTTTTTATAACCTTTTTTAAAACAGAGCAATAGAAAAAAAGTTTAAATTTAACCACTATTTTTAAATTAACCCAATTTATTGAGACAACCATTGTATTTATAAATTACCCCAATTTATTGAGACAAACAACAAATATTTTGTTTTAACAGTCAAACACAAAATAAAAATTAAACAAATATCTAATTTCTAATGTTTTATATGCAGAGTAAATAGGTCTTAAGGAAACATTTGGCTTGTATCACGAGGCCACAGGAGGGCGCAATGAGCAAAATAATGCAACGCATTAAATTGTCAACGCAAAGAAATGACGGTCTATAAAAAAACCGTTAATTACGTCTAAATTAACTCATAAATCAAACATAATTTCGTAAATTGCATAAACAATTATGAACAAAACAGCATCATGTATTTATGCATTGCTTAATACAAAGAGCCGAATCGCCCATCACACAGATTGCCTTTAAAAA
>NW_015557082.1:217023-220017 GCF_001515605.1 Sinocyclocheilus anshuiensis | reverse complement strand
TTCAAATGCAACAACGTCACTTACATCATCATCACCGCATCTCGCGCGCCACTGATGACGCTCCCTGACGCACACCTAATGTTTGATTGTACTATTTTTGCATTCAAATGCAAATGTTTATTTTAAATTCGACTAATATTCATTTTTTTAATTCACAATCTCCTTATCACAGGCAGGGCACTGCACTCATGTTCGTGTTTGTTGTCTGCGTCACTCATAGCACGTGCCTATATCGTGCACTATATATTTTTTTTTTTAAGAAATTCAATAAATAAATAGCGTTTTGTGGCTTTTTAATGTGTCGTGACAGATCGCTGTATTGCCATATTTACTTAAAGCACAAAATAAACATGAATGAACATCAAATCGTATTTTATTTCGACTGCAGAAAGACGTCAATACACAATTTTAAATTTTAAGTCAACCGAAGTTAATCTACTCTCCTGTCTGATTTGTTTGTCGGGCAAGATGGCGGACTTGGCTTTACGATTGCTCAGATCACCTGTCAATCAAGCTCTTTGCGAACGGTCAATTACACTAGTAAATTAACCGAATGTCTTAAACTTGAATGATAATATGTATTAACATTAGCATTCAAATAAAATTATGAATTTTGGGGGGGTTTGAAGAATCACAGCTTATAATACCATTGCTGTCAGATTTTATTGCCAATTTGAAATACGTTATTGAAACAACATTTCACACAGGAGATTTCGGTCTGTTTCCCATTCAAATAGATATGAGCTGTACTGATATAGCTGGAAATATCTTCTCGGAAATGTTGCAAAAATAGCCGCTGACTGAACGGACTCTCTTTAAAAGGGACTCATTGCTCTTCTCTATCAACTGAGCGACAGGTTCGCTTTATGGGATTCAAACCTGCAACCTTTTGGTTACCAGGCCAAATCTTTAATCACCGAGCTACACCAGCCTTAATAAAGTGACGGAAACCTTCAAGGTTGCGAAGCTTAGTCTAATGATTTTAAGCTTTAGAGCAAATCCCATATTCACTTAAAAAAAGAAAACCACACACAGGCGTACTCGTGCAGCACAAGAGCCAAAATATGGGACAATCCCTAATTTGACTCTGCTTCTGTGCGCTTCTCCTTTGAGATGCAATTAAACCATTAAAAGGCTTTATACGCTGGTGGGCAAATTGTGAGTCTTCTGTGGCTAAATGGGATTCATCATTCCTGTAATTTACAGTTGTGCCTCCCACTCAAATGCAACAACGTCACTTACATCATCATCACCGCATCTCGCGCGCCACTGATGACGCTCCCTGACGCACACCTAATGTTTGATTGTACTATTTTTGCATTCAAATGCAAATGTTTATTTTAAATTCGACTAATATTCATTTTTTTAATTCACAATCTCCTTATCACAGGCAGGGCACTGCACTCATGTTCGTGTTTGTTGTCTGCGTCACTCATAGCACGTGCCTATATCGTGCACTATATATTTTTTTTTTTAAGAAATTCAATAAATAAATAGCGTTTTGTGGCTTTTTAATGTGTCGTGACAGATCGCTGTATTGCCATATTTACTTAAAGCACAAAATAAACATGAATGAACATCAAATCGTATTTTATTTCGACTGCAGAAAGACGTCAATACACAATTTTAAATTTTAAGTCAACCGAAGTTAATCTACTCTCCTGTCTGATTTGTTTGTCGGGCAAGATGGCGGACTTGGCTTTACGATTGCTCAGATCACCTGTCAATCAAGCTCTTTGCGAACGGTCAATTACACTAGTAAATTAACCGAATGTCTTAAACTTGAATGATAATATGTATTAACATTAGCATTCAAATAAAATTATGAATTTTGGGGGGGTTTGAAGAATCACAGCTTATAATACCATTGCTGTCAGATTTTATTGCCAATTTGAAATACGTTATTGAAACAACATTTCACACAGGAGATTTCGGTCTGTTTCCCATTCAAATAGATATGAGCTGTACTGATATAGCTGGAAATATCTTCTCGGAAATGTTGCAAAAATAGCCGCTGACTGAACGGACTCTCTTTAAAAGGGACTCATTGCTCTTCTCTATCAACTGAGCGACAGGTTCGCTTTATGGGATTCAAACCTGCAACCTTTTGGTTACCAGGCCAAATCTTTAATCACCGAGCTACACCAGCCTTAATAAAGTGACGGAAACCTTCAAGGTTGCGAAGCTTAGTCTAATGATTTTAAGCTTCAGAGCAAATCCCATATTCACTTAAAAAAAGAAAACCACACACAGGCGTACTCGTGCAGCACAAGAGCCAAAATATGGGACAATCCCTAATTTGACTCTGCTTCTGTGCGCTTCTCCTTTGAGATGCAATTAAACCATTAAAAGGCTTTATACGCTGGTGGGCAAATTGTGAGTCTTCTGTGGCTAAATGGGATTCATCATTCCTGTAATTTACAGTTGTGCCTCCCACCCCAGCGTTTAACAGAAAAAGAAATGTTCTAGAAAATTCTTTCAACTCTAATGTTGGCAGTTTTTTTCCCATCCCAAGGGATTACATACAAAAGCCCAGATGTAGTTATCTGAAGAGGAGAAGAGCGTCTTTACACTTGAATTACAGTGAAAGAGGCACTAGGATCACTACTGCAAATCCTCAACCCCAGTCTTCCTGTATCTGATGCTATGTCTGGAATAACATACTATTACTCTATTTCTGCAGTATACTGTATACTATGCACAGTATCCAAACAGAATACCCAATGGACTATTATGGATTAGCTCAAATGTGCAGTACACAACAGTGCATGCTGTGCAAAATACTGTATCCAACAATGCAATGTACTCAGCTTGAACCTCTATTTCTTATTATTAATTATTTGACCCAACAGGGTTCCAGACTGAAGTCCTACAGATGGTGGTAGACCTTTAAATGAACCATTATTATAGTCATATTGGTGTATTTTTTTGCATCAAAAGCTCCATTTACCAATTTAGCATGATTTGACAAACACATACAATTAATATAGGGCT
>NW_015557082.1:214671-215542 GCF_001515605.1 Sinocyclocheilus anshuiensis | reverse complement strand
TTAAGTACATGCGTCACACAGCGGCTCCGTTCACAGTAGTTCCACAGGAACTGTTATCATTTACATGTGTGGAGCGTTTCAAACTCCATCTCTGCATGTTGTTGTGAGTTTGGGTTTATTATAACGTTCATCTGGGAACGCAACATGCACCATTTCATCAGATTTGTAAGGTAAATCATTTATAAATCTACGCAAACACAGGAGAATACTATGGAGAATACATCATTATCTCGCGGTTTCAAAATAAAGGCTCAAACCCTTACTCTGAGTTTACAGGTTTTGATGTCCACATATTCATTTAATTACAGTGGCTATAGCATTTGATACTTTATTTGAACTAATTATTATTGCCTCATTGCTATTATATATGTATTTTAAGTCATTTTAAAGGCTATTGTTCACTTACATCTATTTTTATTACCACAAGAAAAATTAATTATAGGGCAATATATATGAAATCCGTTTTATTTCCAAATTCAGTTTTTTCCATTTTCATTTTTCTATACTCTGTTTTAATGGTTAAATTTCATTTGACTTTTACAGTTTTATCTTTACCAAATTCTGTTTTCCAATATATTCTGGATTCCATTTTAATGGTTCCATTAAATTGTAATAATCAAAAGCATCTCCAAGTTTTTTTTTTTTCAGAAATACTGCACATTTACATTTTTATTTTATTTTTACATTTACATTTTTATTTACATTGGTAAATAATATTTCTGTAAATACTCCTTTAAAAAGTGTTTTTTGATTATAATTGTATTATTAGTAGACTAGAACACGTGGATATGTTGTCATTCTTACACTATAATACTGAACTTTGATTTCAGTGATTTGGACTATGAGATGGACACTTGCTTCTTGCACTTTA
>NW_015557082.1:213576-214642 GCF_001515605.1 Sinocyclocheilus anshuiensis | reverse complement strand
ATTTCATTTGGTTTAATGAAATATAGTTTAATAAAATATTCTTAAGTAAAATTGTTGATTTTTTGGTGGAAAATTAATCATTTAGGATTAATCGATTAATCAATAAATTAGTCTATACATTAATTGAAATAAAAATAGTCGTTAGCGGTATTTAATAGTAAATCATTGGCTTTGAGTTAGTGTAACGAATCAATCCACTGAAGGCGAGTTGAAGTGAGAAGGAGAACCAGAGGACAAATATTTAAATCGATCGCTCAGGCATGGCACCGAAATGAGGCACCGAAATCTGTGTTCTGATTCGGTTCTAGTACATACCGGTTACATAGGTACCATATTGGTGTCATATGTGTCATATTTTGACACAAATTTCACGATTCGACTCGATTCTCATTCACAAGCTTGCGATTCGATTCGATTACCAATTTGATTTGATTCGATTCAATATAAATTATTTTGTATATATATCAGGTACAGTACATGCCAAATTTTCTGAAGGAAAAAAAAAATCTCAACAAATGCTTTAAAATATACATGAGAGTCAGTTGGTACCACATTACCATAATATTGAAGGTTAAAATTGACTGATTTGTAAGCTATACAACTACTAAAATTACACTTAATTAAGTTTTTTAAATAATAAAGTTACAATTACATAATATTTCTACTTCAATTTGTTTTTTTGAAATGTAAACATTTAAATGGTGGCTGTCAAAGTACCAAAGCACAATGCTTATTGCGATTTATTGGATGGGAAGTGCCCTTCAATGTTCCGTCCATTAACTGAAAACAGGCTAGACTAATCGATTCTTGGGATTAAAGAATCGATATCGTTCCATAAAAAAGAGAATCGATTAATATCGAGATATCGATATTTTTTACCCAGTCCTAGTTCTCAATAAATTTACTGAAAATTTGGTCTCATTTGTGGAGGTCCAGCATATTATTCATAGTTTGACTGAATGGGACCAAGGTAACCACAGTTACAGTAAATACTAGGGCTGCACGATAAATCGCATGCGATATTTAATGCGCATCTTGTCAGAAAGCCGGTTCTGTAATCAGCGGT
>NW_015557082.1:210430-213541 GCF_001515605.1 Sinocyclocheilus anshuiensis | reverse complement strand
AAAATGGCATTTATTGTTTGAATATTGCAATACAATGGACAGAATTTGAAATCTGACACTTTGCTTCATATTAAAAGCACCACAGCACAATGGTTATTGCGATTTATTAGATGGGAAATGCCCTTAATTAATAATTAATTATAATAACTAGACTAATTGATTCTTGGGACTTAAGAATCTATATCGTTCCATAAAAAAGAGAATCGATTAATATCGAGATATGTTAAAAGGATAGTTCACTCAAAACTAGGGCTGCATGAAAGCACGCACGTGATGGAGATTTACCGCTGATTACAGAATGGCTTTACTGATAAGATGCGCATTAAATATCTCATGCGATTTATCATGCAGCCCTAGTAAATACCATGCATGGATCCACATTACCATACAGCCATGTAAATATGGATGTTAAAAAAACAAAAAAAACAACAACAACTATGCATTTACTTCTTGATAATACAAATGCCATACTTTTAATGCACTGAAAAAAAATCTAAACTATAAAAACACCCCCCCCTCAAAAAAAAACAATCCAGACCAAACAAAAAGACCAAAAAAAAAAAAAGACAAAAATAAAAACAAACCAGACCAAACAATTACTAAACAAATTAAAACAAAACAGCCCAAACAAACAATAACAAAACAAATAAAACAAACCAGACCAAAACAACAACAACAAAAACAAACAAAAAAAATACAAAAATAAAACCAAACCAAACAAAAACAAAACTGCTTAAAATGTTAGGCTCTCAGGCTTTGACTCACTTAAGTATCATTTGGGGTTCTGACAAAGGTTTGTAACAGATTTCTGTGCTGAATGTTGTTAAAACTGGAGCCAGAGAAAATGGCACCAAGTGACCAAAAAATTGATGGCAACAAAACATTTTGTTGCACCGACATAATGTAATGTAAAAAACAAACCTTTACTTAAAACTGAATCCTCATTAGACTTAAAGTATTGTGTTTCTTCACAGTGGCAGAAGCATCATAGGCTGGTGAACCGGAAGCCACCCTGCAAAATAATAGTGGTGGCTAATCATGTTTGGGACAGGAAGTTGATTTTGATGATTATCTCAGCCCAGCCTCAGTTATTGCAAACCCTCTCCCCCTTTCACTTTGAGAGAAATGGTGTTATCCCACTTCCCTCTCCAATCCGTCCTCATCGGGTCGTTTGAAAGGGGATTATTCACCTTTTATCACTTCAGGCCCCGCACGCTCCCAAACACAAGCTTCCTCTCGCTGGAAAGGCCGACGGTGGCAGTCAAATTACAGACAAATAGCTGTCACATGGCATAAAGGATACACAACACAGCGGGTAGGGAGTAGTGAAAGCGAGGGGGTTCGAGAGAGCATGCAATGGGAACATCAGTCAAGAAGAGAGCGTACAGCAGTACAGCACAGCGGCTCACGATTGGAAATTAAAAGCAGGCGGGTCAAGGTGATTGCGAGATTACAGGCAGAACAGTAGTGATTGTGATTGATGCCGTGTTGTTAAAGAGCTCGGCACGGGTCAGAGACTCCGGAAGACAGCCGATTACTCCCGACCCTGTAACAAATGGCACGGCCATGGGAGGCGAGCGACTGCCCGCAAATAATGACCCCTTGGAAAGAACTCTGCAGACTTATGGACATCACGTTTCACAGTTCAACTAAAATAAGGCCAGACTGGTTGATTAACATTCAGCTGTGTGAATGTTCTTATTTATCTTATTTATGCATCTTATTTATTTACTATTACAGTATTTAGAATGTTTTTTACATTTTTTATATTTTAGGTTTATTTTTATATCAGGTTTAATAATTTAATACTTCAACTTTTATTTTCATTTAAGTTCAGGTTTTTCATTTCTGCTTTATTTCAATTATTAAAAAGCATTTTTAAAATTAATTTTAGTTAAGAATAGCAACACTGATGTGAGTTAAATACAACTTATGATTCATCGAGAGCATCTGTGCACAGTCTGACAAATACCACAGACTTGTCCCTCAGTCTTTAAAAAGAAACTTAATAAACTTCTTTAAAAATACTTTGTTTCATCTGAATCAGACATGTCAAAAACATTAAGCGAGGGAGTCAGTTCAGCTGGACATCACTGATCACGTTGTTCATTGTTGTGTGCAATAAACTAAACTCCAAAGAAAGTATTATTTAAATTTTTTTAATTATTTACATTTTAGTCAAATCATTTGTGACTTTGAGACATGATTTGAGGTTCAATAAAAAGAACTGACTCTAAGAATTGGATGTCAGTGATCACGCTGTTCATTGTTGTGTGCGACAAACTTAACGCCATAAAGAAACGTTTTTTGTGAGTGTGTGTTTCCTGCACCAGTATTCAGCATCTTTGTTGCTTTGAGTTTGTTGGACACAACAATTTTGTATACTGGTTTGGGAAACACTAACAATTTAACACTTTTCTAAAAAATTAAAAAAAATTAAAAAAAATGATAGTTTTGCATCTTTTGGTGATTACTTTAAAAATATTTTATAGAATTATTAATTATACATTTTAAATAAATAACACGCATTTGTAACCAACTTTGTTGCTATCTGAAGTCTTGCTGCCACTGTAGGTGTATTACTGTAAATGTTCTTCAACTTGAACTTGTTCTTCAAGTAAAACTGACATTCTACTCCATTTATTAAAATGCTACAAACCTTATGTTAAGTAAGTTTTTAATATTTCTTTAACATACACAACTCAACATAACTAACAAGCATGTAAATTCATTAATACCAGGGTTATTATAGTGTTATAACTACAACTAAAACCATAAAATACATTTTAGTTACCTGAAATAAAATAAAATATTTTATTAAACGTATCTTTCTTTTAGCTAGTTGCAAAATAAAAATTCATTTTCATTTCATTTAACTTCAAATAACTAAAACTGAAATTTTACATTTACATTTACATTTAGTCATTTAGCAGACGCTTTTATCCAAAGCGACTTACAGTTGGGGGATACATAAAGCGATTCTTCTTAAAGAGGCAAACAGACACAGGAAGTGCTTGTAATACCAAGTTTTTAGACATTGTTCAAATAAGTACAAGTTAGAAAGAGAAGGAATAAATAAAGAGAGAGAATTTTTTTTATTTTTTTTTTTAT
>NW_015557082.1:201003-210193 GCF_001515605.1 Sinocyclocheilus anshuiensis | reverse complement strand
GGGTGGGATGTTCGCTTTCAGTGCTATCAGGCTAAAGTTAGCATTTTCCAAGATCTCCTACTGCACCTTTAAATGTTTAGGCTACAATGGCCTAACATGAAGTATGGAACATAAAAGATAATTTGGGAAACATCTCAGTATTTTTTGTTCATGCAATGAAAGTCACTAGTGACCAAAACAGCTTAGTTATCAACAGTAGGCTATTTAAAATTAGGGGTGCTCCGATTGATCGGCTATTGATCACTATCGGGGTGCGTATTTTTTCTGCGCTCATGTTAACGGATTAATAAAGCGTGCACACTGCAGACAGTTGGGGTCCGGCAGTGCGTTCCTCGAGCGGTGTGTCTGCAGCAGTGTAGAGATCGTTTTCACACCGAGTCTGTTGCTGCGCTGCAAGCGCTGAATTAAAGTAACAGCGCATTGTTTGCAGTAAATATGAACATGGATTGACATGAAAATGTAGTAATTACACCATAAATGATTATTATTATTTCTGCAGTTTAGCGCCATCTGCTGTCAGAGAGTGGAAGTGCGCTTTCATCCAGAGCATCTCTCACATGTTCCGCCATGCGCTTCTCGTCCGCTTGTTTACGTCTGGGTGCGCACGCATCTTTCTCGCAGCATACAGCTGTGTTGTGCATTTTGACCAGTTGATGGGAAAAGTATTCTTAAAATGCATTCAAAATTCTAAATAATTTGTAATATATAATTATTCACGGTATTTAGAAGTGCCCACAATAACAATATCGTGCATATTCATTACCGTGATATATCGCATTAACGAATACTGGCACAAGTCTACAGTAGAGCTGACTATTTCTGTTAATGGTAAGTTCGTGATAACGTTAGAAAAGCAGTTTAAATGTTTTGACACTTGCTTGGGCAACTTAATATATAAATCTAGAAGTAAATGCAAAAGTAAAAAGCATTGGATAATGTGTTGCTTATATTTATTGTGTTTAAACATGTCTGTGAAAGACTATTACTGTACTGTGTAAAAAAAAAGAAAAAAAAGAATTGCAATGCTGAAAAAGCATTTTTAGTGACAATGTTTATATTTGAAACCAAAATAATGGATAAATGTTGTGTTTGTGGTAAACAGCCACGGATCAGTAGCGGGCTCCTGTGTGAAAGCACAGTCCATGCTGCTTCTCCTCTCACAAGAGTCACCTAAGAGGGGAATCCCCCCATTTTCAAAAATGAAATTCAGGCCCTGAATAAATGTCTAAAAAGCCTGATTGGAGTATCACTATAAATAGTTATAAATGATAAAAAGAAGGCTTTAAAAAGATCGGTATCGGTGATCGGTATCGGCAGATACTGCTTTCTGTGATTGGCCTCAAAAACCCTGATCGGAGCACCCCTATTCAAAATACCTTCTTTTATGTTGTGCAAAAGAAAGTGAATCATTCAGGTTTGAAACAACATGAAGGTGAATAAATGATGACAGAATTTATTTATTTTTGGTGAACTATACCTTTAATGTTATTTCTTTATTTTTTTTTAGTAAACGAAATTATACTCCAAAGAAACACTAAAACTACCAGCAGGTGGCGGTAAATGTCTTTGAGTCGATTCGTTCAAAAGGCTGATTCGTTCAGGAATTTAGTAAATGGCTCTCTCTATGGGCTACTGAATCATTGGTTCACAATGCGGTTCAAAATGCGGATTCATTCAGAAACTAAACACCCTGTGTTGCTCAGAGACACACAACAATTTTGCTGTGGCTTTTTAGGTAATATTTTCATTGGCAAAACTGAACAAAATTAGAATATTGTGTTTAAAATATAGCACAATAATAACTTCTGATTTACTGAAATGTTGTATGTTCTTCGTGACAAAAACAGCACTCGTGTGATATCGCTTATCATATGATATAAATATGAGACAAAAACTCATACAGGGGCATATTTTGCCCCAATATCTTGAATTTTAGGGCATAATGGAGTTGTTGCCTTGCATCATATTTGTTAACAGTCATCTGTATGACATGCAAGATGACACACAGGTCTGGGGGCGGGCCCAGTGCATTAACTGCGTTAAAACATTTTAAATCGCGTTATTTTTTCATAACTAATTAAGTGAACACATTAAACTGACAGCCCTAATTTAAAAGGGTCATAGAATGCAACATGCACTTTTACAAGTTGTTTGAACTGAAAGGTGTGTTGGCAGTGTGCGTACACAACCACCCTATAATGATAAAAATCCACCCAGTGTTTTTTTTTTAATCTGGTTAAATGCTTTCCCCTTTCTCAAATCGAGCCGATCTCAGATGCCTGTCTGTGTGACGTCACACAGACAGGCCCCTCCCACGATAGTTCGATTGACAGTAGCGTTTCAGCACAGACTGGACTGGTGTCTTACCTTAGACCCTCCCTGAGTGAGCTGTCATCAGTCCGCCATTGTTTCACCGCTGGAGCAGATGTAGACAAGAATGACTCCTTCCTAAGCGATTGAGGTGTTCTGTTGTTGGATGTAATAATGAACATAGCAGTCGTCATTTACTCCCGACATCTGAGCCGCTGAACTGGCAGTGGATTACATTGTTTCTGAAGGGAATGCGCCCCCGATCTACATAAATGCGTCTTCGTTCGCGCAAATCATTCATGATCCAGCCTCATCTACAGAAGAAGTGAGTATAATGTTTTGTAATGAATCTTTGCAAATCGCCTTTCCTAATAATGTGCTAATTAGCAAGTTTCAAGATGAATGCGGCTAAAGTAAACAGTCTCTCTGAGAGCAGCTCGGAAGAGAGGGGCGGGGTCAGCAGAGCTCATTAACATTTAAAGAAAAATGCTACAAAATCGGCTTGATCTGAAAAGAGCTGTTTTTGACAGGGTAAAAAAGGTGTTTTTTACACTACCATTGAGAAATTTTAACCAAACTATGTTACAGACTTTTCATTAAGACCCTAAAGAATCATATCAACTTGATACTTGATCCTATGACCCCTTTAAATATATATCAATGATACTAAAATAACACTGATCACTGCAAAAGGACACAGTGAGCATGTGATAATTTTGCACTGAAGGCACTATGAGAAGTGAACGAAGAGTGGTGATCATAGCCTTTGGTAGTGGAGGCGGAAGCGATTAAGGAAGGCTTCTTTAGCCTGGTGTGTCTGTCGACAGGCAGGTCTGAGCGAGGTGCTGCCCCATTAAACAGTCCCCCACCAAGCTGCTTTGTTCCAGACCGCTGCTTTACACTGGGGCGCAGCTTTCCCACAGCGCAAGTCCATCACTGCCAGAGAATACTGATGCAGTCCGTCTGTCTCAGCGCACACACAAACATACACACTCAGAAACATGTGTGCAACATACAAAGCCTCTAAGCCATGAACAAACTGGCAAAAAACCTGCGCTAGTAAAAATAATCCTGCGACGCAATTATCCCAGCACGCGTCCTTCACACCAAAGGCCAGGAGGAACACAAACAGTCAGACAAGCTAATTAAGCCATCCGCGCCTCGTCCTTTCACCACGGTACGGGCCGAGCCTATTCGGAGAGGACAGCGTATTGTCAGCGGCTCTTTTGAAATGGCCTGAATTTATCATTTAATGTAAAAAAAAAAAAAAAAACAGGGAAATAAAGGAATTGGTATCACCTATGTTGCACTTTTTTCCTTGTCCTCTCCACGTACGCTTTTTCAGTCCAGAAAGGTGTTCGAAGACCTATTTGTGATGCTAATGAGCAGTTATGCTATCAACAACCAAGACATCTGTTTGGGAGTGTGTGTGTTACTATTCCAACCTGCAGAAATGAACACTGAATTTGTTGATGCCTATTTATGGAGACAATTTTATTGATCAAAGATTATTAGTCATCATTGTTAAAGCAAGAATCACAAATATACATGATTACAATAGATTTATTTATATTTTATATACATAAATTACATATTACTAGGGATGTAACGATTTACCACGAGCCGGTCGAAAATCGATTTAAATATGTGACGATTCAAATCGGTTGAGATAATCGAATCAAATCGTGAGTTGAGTGAATCGTTACATCCCTACATATTACTATACATATATATATATATATATTTTTATCTCATTAAAAAAACAATTGTAGTATAAATATATACTATAAGTTCATATAATAAATTTAATATAGCACAAATGTTTATATAGATATATAAAATAGTAAATTAAATAGTAAAAGCATATGAATATTGATTTAATTGCTAAGGCAAGAATTGCAAAATCTATACGTTTTTATTAAGATTTTCTTTATTAAAATTATATTTTTATGTTATACATATATGTGTGTGTGTGTGTAAAATTAGAAGTTAAACAATATATTAAATACTTAAGTATATAGATAAAATAGTGCTGTCAAACCGATTAATCGCATCCAAAAAGTTTGTTTACATAATATAGGTGTGTACTGTGTATGTATACACACACATGTATATAATATTTAAGAAATATTTACCTGTGTGTGTGCGCATTTTTTATTTACATATGATTTATATTATAAACATAAATATTGCATATATTTCTTAATATAGTTTAAAAGTTTATAATATAGTAGGGCTGGGACGATAAATCGATGCAGAATCGATTCGTGGATCGATTCTTAGATTTTCAGAATGCATCGTGATTCCTCTGAAATCGATTCTGAGCTTAGATTTTAACAGCAGATGGCGCTCTAATCTAGTTTTTATCCACACACTCAAATGCTCATGAAGAAGAGCACTTGTGCGTTCGGCTGAGTCTGTAATTTCACCTAGGCTCAGAATGCTTTTATGACGCCAGATTAATGTAAACACAACCCACTGTGAACAACCTTGTAATTCGCTTCAACCTTTTCAAATTTTATGAATGATTATTTTAGGTTCAGTGTGTGTAAGGATTTGGAAACAAGCAGAGTATGGCTGTTTCTAAAGCCTGCAGTGCCATCTGCTGTTCAAAACTAAGCTCAGAATCGACTCGAGAAAGAATCGCGATTCATTCGGAAAAATCTCAGAAAATTCTCGATGCATCGATTTATTTTCCCAGCCCTATAATATAGGTTATAAAAATAGTTATAAGTTATATTATAAAACAGGTATAATAAATCAAATAAAAATAGAAAATAAAATAGGTATAAGTTATATATACCTATTAATATATATATATATAAGAACTGAAAAAAAAAGACTAAATCAGCAAATGCTAGAAGGCAGATTCAAACTTCCACAACTATACAAGCTTGCGAAGACCTTTTTTAATCCATTTTTTATCTTAGCATGGCAAAAAAAGTAGTTTGCAGTAGGTTTTTCGTCACGCATGCATGAGCATGTAGGGGATAAACGGCGAAGTGGGCCTTTTCTCATGCTCGTATGCGTATGTGTGTGTGTGTGTGTGTGTAAGAAACAGAGTTTATTTAATGAGCAAGATGTGGGACAACAGGGATTATCCGCCGCGTTGAGGGATTTGGGGAGGGAAAGACGGAGGTCTGTCCTGCTCACTCGAGCAGACTTAATAAATCTGCCCCGAACGCTCCACCCAAAACATCAGGTCGAGGGCGACACACACACACACACACACACATTGGTGCGTGTACGTTTCTGTGCCAACTCTCGCTTCTCTTTCCAGCCATTACTGCAACAATGGCTTTCAGAAGCGACTCCTTGAAAAGCCACAATCAATGGCGCACTCCAATTCACAAATCCCCACCATTATGACATCACTCATCTGGATCTGGATTCAACTAACAAAATGGAGGACAAAACGCTATTAAACGTCATCAGACACACAAAGAAGCCAGATACGGTTGCAGGTAATGTTCATGCAATGTTAAATGAACATAACAGCTGGATGCGTTTGGGGCGTGTGGGGTTAAATCCATAATCCCTGCTTTTAACTTTGTGCGTCAGGTCTTAATACTCCAATTAAGGAGCGTATGGGTTCGAAAATTTCACCAACATTGTTGGATGACCTTGAAAAAAATGGTTGAGTGGGCTTGCTGGAATCAAAAGGCTGCATGTACAGCTACACCGAGGTGGACAATTGAAGTCATGAGGCGTTCAGTCTGGTCAGAGTAAACACCTTCTGTGTCAAGTCTGGCGAGAAGTCGTTGCTATGGAGTCACAGCGCCGTGGCAAAACAGTAGCACCGACTACAAGCGGCCTCGCATTTTCACATGCTCCCTGTCGGCCATTCATTATCAGACAGAAAAAGAGCCGTTCAGTTCACTACCTCAGCTCAAATACCTGAAAAATATGATTTAAATATTGCTGGATGAGATTTTTATCCAACAATTGGCCTAACGCATAGGAGTTTCAGATGTTCAAGTCTATGTGCCATCAAACTTGACCCTATTTATTTCCTTAGGACAAAAGTGAAGAGTGAAGTCAGACATACAAGAGTTTTCACAATTAAAAATGTTCTTTAAAATTAACTCTTAATATTAATATCGCTTTCATATGATTTTGAAAATCTTTTATACCATTTTCAAGGAAAGATTTTCAATGATAATTTAAAATGTCAGGTGGTTTAACTATCAAGTAAAATGCAATGGCATTTTTAATTAAATTTGTCAAGGTCAAAAGTTTTTTTTACAAATATAAAAATTATTAATTCATAAAAATCCTTCAGTTTTTGGGGGGTCGCGCCACATGACATTTTACAAACTAAACCTGCCTTGTCATTAAATGGTCAAATTATGTTAATTTTATGTAATATTATGCCAAATTAGAGACTTATTTAAATAATAAATTGTGCAAAAATTTGATTCTTGAAAAGAAAACTTTTTTTCCCCATCATAAAATTTGTTTGCCTTCATGCCCTGTAAAAAAAAAAAAAAAAAAAGATTTCTGATTCAGAAATAAAAGCATGTTCATTTTAAAACAGGTGTATTCAAGTCATGGCATGTATGAATAGCATTTTAAATTTTTTTTAGAAAAAATTAATAGAACAAAAACACACATCATTGACCCACATGTTCCTGGTCTAATTGTGCACGATTAATCACTGCAAGTTAATCAGAATTTACAAAAAATAATACGTTTTTCAACAAACTGCTCCACCTCCCAAACAACTTTCCTTTCTGTATGACATCACCAAGTCCACTTTACACAAGCCAATCAAACGCCACCCTACATTTCTGCTCACATAAAATCCAGTTTCATAAATATGGCATTTTAGATGCAAAATGAGTCGTGGATGGCATTTATGTTGATTTTATAAGGATGCGATCAAATGTTACAAAATAATTCTGTAAAGCAAACCAAATCATGTCGCTCAGTGGCATCTAAATTCACTTCTATTTCCAGCCATACGCCTTTAATCAAGAGCGCCTAATCAAAGTATCTGTCGTATTAGCTCATTAATCAGCAACAGCCTGCAAGAAACTTAACATGTGACGAGTTACTGCATTCAAACCAGTCTAGGAATACGACAAACCCACTTTTAATCACTTACAGCATTAGTTAGGCTGATTAGGAAGCGACTCGCTATGTGTGTAACTCAATCCATAAACGAGTTCATAAGCAGTGATACAGACTCTCTGTACTTTGGCTAAAAGATCAAGGTAGTGCACAACACACACCTCTGATTCGCTGCAGGGAAAACATCTTGCACAATGCAAATGCATGTCATTACAGATTTACACCTTGGGTTTTTGGCAAAAGTCTTGCTGTTCTTACAAAAAAAAAGAAATCAGCTTGTGTTCTTCAAAAAGTGTGATTGTAGTGTTAGTTAACATCGATTTTGGCACCCCATTGGCAAAATGATGAGAGTTCATTAGAAAAGATTAATGGAACCTGAAAGATGTCAACATAAACACGAATTTGGCGCTTAAAGCTCATAATTTCATGCCTTGTTGTAAACTACAGAGTAATAAACATATATAAATGGTTAGTAAAATAACGCAAAAGAATTAGGAGGTTTTGGGACTGAAGTTGCATATATTAATACACAATTCGCCAACTGTTAAATGTCACAGGCGCACAACATTTACATTGTTCCCATTTGCAAACACTGCCAAATCACACATGAGTGGATTTTAAGGTAAAAACGTGTAGTTTAGAAATATAAAAGGGTGATGTGATAAAATGAATGATAAATATTTAATCTTCGCGATAAGTTTCAGCATGCACACACTTGCACGGACGCCTGTCCTGCCTATGCTAAGCTCAAACCAGCTAACAACATCAACACAGCGCCAGCAAACCGCTCGATTTACACTCACCGAGTGCCTGGATTGTGGAAACATCATGTCAGTTTTGGTCTTCGGGGTCTTGCCTTCTCCTCCTCAAAGAACAGGGAAGCAGTTTGCTCAGCAGACGGTTATATTTGTGTGCGTGTTCTTTGTTCCGTCGCTAGCTGAGGCTCCTGTACAGCTACAGGCAGCTCGCGCCGCTGCTATGGCAATAAAGCAGCCTGATGTGTGCCACACTGAGCGCGCTCTCTAACACGCATTCGGCATGGAGAAATTATGATCCGTGGGTGATGGTTTGCTGGAATCTGTCGGATTGATATGGTGTCTGTCCTGTCCCTTTTCCACGTTGGGAATGAGCGCAGACAAGGGCTGGGGTCTCTCTCCTCCCTGGTTGGAGGAAATCGAGTGGCTGTGCAAGAGATGAAGTGAAGTTTGGGAGCTGATGGCTGCTGCTGCTGTTTTTTTCTGTATGCATGCAATTTTTTTATTATATATTTATATAAAATATAATTACACTAGTAATTAGTAATCCTTTTTCGTTGACATACATTTAGATAAATACCAACTTTGATACATTTTTAATAAACAACATCAAACCTGCACCAGCAAACAGTCAGAATATACTGTATATATATATATATATATGTGTGTGTGTGTTTGTGTGTGTGTGTGTGTGTGTGTGCAGGGCTTTACAGTGCGACATATATGTCGCACGTGCTACAAAAAAACTGGTCTGTGCGATTAATAAATTTACCACTGTAGCACGGGTGCGATACAATTTTGCATGTTCATAACACAGCCGCTTAACCCTCTATCGCATGGTGTGGCCATATGGCAACATGCTCTTTGTGTTCATTTCCATGCCACTGTCTCTTTAAGAGAACATTCTCGTTTTTTTTGTTGGAAAGAGAAGACCTTAGTTTAGCCAATGATGTGCTTTGGTTAAGTCACATGACATGCAGTTTTTTTCTGTGGCGAGATTTCTGACAGACTGCCGTCTCTTGTCGGTAGTTGCTGAAAGCAAACTAAAACGT
>NW_015557082.1:185361-200618 GCF_001515605.1 Sinocyclocheilus anshuiensis | reverse complement strand
TAAAAAGTTAGAAATACAATTATATAAATTTTTTTATTATATATAAAAATATAAAATATTTTACATTTGTTCCTATTTATAGAAATAATTTTTTATAAAACTTTTTAATTCCTACCAATTTAATAACAGCACCAGCAAACAGCTCTAATATTCATATATTTGTATATATATTGTTTAATAACATTACCTATATATAAAATATTTGTATATATTAATTTGATTTTTAATATCTACAATTTTATATTTCATGTTTTAATGTACAATATTATTTTTAATATGTAACTATCAAAACAGCACCAACAAACAGCTCACGTATTTTTTATAATTTTTTTAAAAATCGATTTATCCATCTATATATTCAAATGTTTAAAAAAGAAATGTAAATAATATCAGCATCGATACAAATGACTGAAATCTGATTGGATTATTCTGCTCTATTATAATGAACAAAGATTTTTGAAATACCTACTTCACATTTCTGATGTTCAAATCAAACCTCAACATTAAAAATAGCATCTAATAAATATGCTGAAATGAGATTTAATGACATCTTTGTAGCTGAAGTTATGTTATATTAATACGATCTCTGTGCTGCACAAGAATAATTTCGTCATGTATTATTGAACTCTTTATGACGAGAGAAGATTATCATTACCAGTACCAGGACTCTTAATGTAGAACATGTTTTACGAGGAGGACCATCTACCGGTCTTGTAATAAAGGACATAAATAAAAGCTCAACACAGATGCAAACATATAGGAACAAATTTTATTCCAATTTAAAATGGATATTTTTTTCTTTAAAGGAGAAGGCTATGAAAGTCATTTTCATGTATGAATGAGGTTCAGGCAAAAGTGGTTGAAATTAAACATACAAAAAGAGAAATGTCTAAAATACTGTAAATGAGCAATAATTAAGCCCCTCGTCAGCAGGGTTTCGCGTTAATACGGTTTCTCCTTTACCCGACCCTCTCCGCCGAAAACAAACACATGCAATTAAAATGTCATTTCTTTTAAAAACAGCAGTTTGTCATCTTTAATCTTAAATACAGAATAAAATTGTCCTTTTCCTGTTGCGCATTTACCATAATCACATACTTAATGTTTATTTGTTTTTAAAAACCGGACCATAAAATACACAAGTCCTTTTTAAATGATTTCCACAACATTGGCACTTGTAAAGAGTCTGGCTCTACAAATCAAAGGGATTGGCACACTCAATATAGTACATCATTTACATTTGGTATGCTTAAAAAAAATAAAAAATAAAGAGCAACCAACCGAACAAGAAATACATTACAAAGTAATACAATACTTTGATTTTATACACCACTACACAAAAGTTTATTTTAGCTGTTTTATCAAAAACAAATGTATTATATTAAAGTGTCCTACATACAAGTGTTCAGGTAATGCATCGACGTCAGAAATAAAAAAAGAAAGTAAAGATAGCTTCATATTGTATGCATCCATCACGTCAGTGTGGACCTCAAGCGAAAGCGTCATTTCTATTCATTAGTGTCTGCATCTCTCAGAGTACCAGGAACAAGTTTGGAGGAACAGATACGTCACATGAGTGGAGTTCGTTCCATTACTGCAGAGTAGGTTCAGTGCATTAACCCAGGGAGGAAAAACATACCAAACTTCATCACAAATTGTTGAGAACGACCAAAGAAAACCTTAAACACCAGCTGAACAGGATATTAAAGTTACTTATACCATCTGCACAACGTATTGTGATGTTTTGTGGACTTAATTGGTACGAAATGACTAGCTGTAGTGTTTCTGTTGGATAAAGAAAGGTGTTTCTCAGATTAGAACTAGCCCTTCAAAATGAAAGCCGTATGTACAAAAGCTTTAAACGTTCACGTGTTCAAAAATGCCGTCATAAATTTGCAGGTCCACTACTTGTACAACAACGAAACAGTTTGAAATTGGTATATGGTGACTGATAGTACCATCCCACCCAAGTAAACACAGCTTAAAATGAATGAAGTGTGAAGCCCCGGTCAGAAGAATGACGGTATGCAAATCTGGATGTTTGGAAAAAGAAAAAAAAGCAGCTTAACTGGCCGGCATGGGAGGATTGATTAGATAAACAAAGAAAAGAAAAAAAGTTCGCAATTTGGCAAACAATTCATAAAATGCACTAAAAGGTCCAAATGTATATGTAAAGAAGGCTTATAGGATTAATTAAACGCAACAAAACTGCAAATATACAGAGAAAACTGCGTATACACCTTCAAAACTACACTTCCAAAGTAATTCACAAAAGTAATCACAAAAAAAAGAATCCTCCTACAATACATTCAATTACTAGTTAAAAATAAATCGCGCCAATAAGTGACCATTGTGATTCAAATATTTTGCTATATCATTACGTTAGATCTCGTGATTTTTTCAAATTCTGCTACTCTCAAGCTATGTTGTTTCAATAATACGAACGAAGCCAGTAAGACTGTACGAGTGCTAATGTGTGATAAATTCATAGCCAGTTGGCTGAGGAAAAAAAAAAAAGTGTACGATAAATGAGTACACAGGACTCAAACGCAATACCGTCACAGCCCCCGAAACCAAACATGGCAAAGGGAAACATGTGACATAACCGCCACCGAATACTTCATTCCTAAACTTACAAAATCAAAACAGCCCATTCGAAGTCGTTTGATTTGCGGCAAGAAATAGCATACATTTTCCGAAGATCTCTGAAGGTGCTCCCTGGATGCACTGCAAGCTGAACCTACGGAAAACGGCAACTCCCACAGCATCACCCGCGCTGTCCCTGATTCCTCTACGTACCTATTGCTCTATCGTCTTCATAGAGTCCTTTCATTCTCCGCCCACAATTAGCCCTTGTAATGAAAAGTATGAAAACTCACCTGAATTACATCATAAAGATCCCCCCTCCCCAAAAAAAGCCAGCTAGCTACGGAATCCAAAAAGCTAAATTAAGCGAGAACTAAGATATGGTACTACGAAACCAAGAGCGAACTCTCAAAAAACAACGCAAGCAGAGACCAGTTAAGAATTCAACCACTGATAAAATTCTCAATTTCCTATTTGCATAAAGCGATGTTGATAAAATGGAAATTCAACTCTCCATTTTCAAGCATTTCAAATATTCGGGAAAAAAAAAGAAAAGAAAAAAAGAACAGAACGGCGACAATCGATTTAAGAAATACCAAAAAGAAAAGATCACTTGCCAATGGATTTTTTACAGCAGAAGAGACTCAAAAATTTAGTTGGAAAAATGAGTCAGACTAATTACATATCTGGTCCATAAATTACATAAATAAAACAAACTAAATGGATTTCACCCTATATAGCACTTTTGCGTCGAGTCTACGAACATTTAAATCACTGGATATTGAATGTTATACTGAGTAAAACATGAATGAATCGGCTAGGAAAGGCGTTTATTTGATTCCTTCGGTCAAAGATTCAAAACTGATGTGACGAAGCATGTAAACAAATCACAATCTTTTGGTAAATATCTTTGAATACTAGCTGGATCCCTTTAATTATACTGATTAAACACCCAATACTGGCAAACATCAGACTGGAGGAAACAGTTCGCTGCGTGAATGATAAATTTATAGTGGATACACAAGCGAACTGGGGTTTTTTTCGAAATAATTTCGGGAACGCAATTTGAGCGTTTTTGAAAAAAACTGGTGGCTTTCATTACTCATTATTACGAAAAAGTCACATGGTGTGCCATCTCTTCTCCAGTAGTGATGGAAAATCTCTATACATCACTCCTAAAATAGTATTAAATCAAATCACCTCCACCTCTAGTGTTATAGCATGTGATTGCACAACTAACACCTGGTTAACTTCAGTGATGCAAGGTGAAGTCCTTCAAGAATGTCGCCCACTCTTCGTTACGGACGGACAATCCACCGAGGGTTTTCCGTTAAGTTCGTACCTCAGTTTCATTCAGGTAGAGCCCACCTACAGCCCATCTACAGAGCAAACGAATGCTCTTTGTCAATAGGCACCGGTTTAACGGCCCAGCCTTCGTGTTTGAGAAAGATTGGATGATAAAGCTATCGGCTGGAGGGGTCGACACTCAGGAAGAGAGGAGAAAACAGGCAAAGAAAAGGACTATGTGAAGATCCAGTGCCTAAAGGGGGTGAAGGTGTGTTTCTGCGTGTGAGGCGTGTAGTGCTTTCGGCCGTGTGTGGGCGGCAGGTGTCTCGCTCTCGTTCCATCTCTCTCTCACACTAGGTTGTACTCTTTGAGGTTGTGCTGCAGGATGGTGTCCTTGACCGCCGCGAAGACGAAGCGGATGTTTTCGGTGTCTGTGGCACAGGTGAAGTGCGAGTAGATGATCTTGTCGCTGTCCGGGTTCAGGTCCACGAACATCTTCAGGATGAACTCGCGGCCCGCCAGGGCGTCCCTCTGCGGACCTGTCAGAGGGTAAATGAGAGTTTGGAGACCAAACAGGCTATAGAAGTGTATTTGGAAGTGGTTGCAGTTCACAAGTCTACCACATGGTGTCAGTGTAGGCTTCATTTGAAACTTGTGAAAAGGCTGTTACCGTCAAATTCAGGGAAGTAGTCCACCAGGTGAGAGTACATGATCTTTTCCTCCAGAAGGTCCTTCTTGTTCAGGAACAGAATGACTGAAGAGTTCTGGAACCAGGGGTAGGTGATGATTGTGCGAAACAGCGCTTTGCTTTCCTCCATGCGATTCTGCAGAAGTCAGAAACAAAAATACCACAATGAAAGGGACTGCACTGAAGACTAATGCAGATGACTGTTAAGCATCATTAACTGCGGATAATGCAAGTCTAGCTGATGAACCTCAATGAATGATTTATGTATTTCCATATATACTCCGTTATATTATATTGCTCAATTATAATACACAATTTCCAAACAAAATCTCTAGAAGTAGATACCAATAATTAGAAATTAAATATTTACATTTATAAATGTAATATTTTTTACACGTTATAAAATAAATAAAATATCTAATACTAATAGTAGAAAATACATTTACATTACAAAAATCTAAAATACAATAAACATTCAAAAAACAATACATTAAAAATGTATAATAAATTAACAATTAAAAAGAATGTATAAAAGTATATTATTAATTTGAATATATTTATATATTATTTTAATATTAAATATTAATAATAATTTAAAATTATATAAAACAAAAAATTATTATGTACATTCATGAATTCTTATTTTGATATACATTTTAAAAAATACATGAAATGACTAATACTACTAATATTATTACTAATAAATACATTAAAATGTATAAATATAATTAAACATTAAAATAGTTTGTAAATGTACATTATATTAATTTTCATGTTTTATACATTATAAAAACTATGCAATAACTTAAAAAAATACACAAACTATAATGATAAATTTAATTATAATAAAAAATTAATTTAAAATAACAATAATAATCACCTCATTGTCAGATTCCACAAGGACCTGGTCGTATTCGCTCAAGGCAACCAGGAACATGATAGATGTGACGTTCTCAAAGCAGTGGATCCACTTCCTGCGCTCTGATCTTTGCCCTCCGACATCCACCATCCTGAGACAGAGGTGACAAAGTATGAGTACACATAAAAAGTCTGGTTTGATGATTATGATGACTATGAAAAAGGCTGTGCCAGTGTTGTGTATGGTATCCAATTGAGACCCTGAACTGAAATGACTTTAAATTCATCCTTAAAACTAAGCTATATCAACATTTGGCGTTTGAAAAAAAACAACAACAAAAAAACAGGCCAATTCTGAAACAGATTTGCAACATTTTCATTGGAAATGGGCTACTAGATATCTCAAAGTAACAATATTCTCCGTTTATCAAATCAAATTAGATCTAGAGGCCACCAAAAATGAATGAGTACTTAGGGATGGAAACCACTTGTCATACAAAATTAGATGCATCTCAAAAATCACATGTCTGTTATCATTATATTAACATTTTGGCAGGAAAATCTTGAGGTTAATTCATTCTCACAAACATGCACAAATTAAGTCATGACATTGTGTGGACTTGGGCGTTTCTAACGTGAACTGAACAAGACCAGCTCAAAACATGACAGCAGAGGTTAACTTAATACAGAGAATTACAGAAGTATCGAAACAGGACAATAAGCACGTAATTATGATTTCATCATGCCACTGGAGAGTTTGAGGTCTACGGTCAAGTATGGAGCTGGTCGTCTTCAGTTCTGGTAGTAAAATGGTGACATTGTAAGTGGTGAATTTCACAAAGGAAGCAAAACTAACACACAAACATTTATAGAGACGCCACAAACAAAAAGTGAACTGTAGAGTTTCAAATGCATGCTGGGATGAGTAACATCCAAGAAAAACGGACAGGGTGAATGAGCGAAGAAAAAGCGTGTTGGCACTGTATTAGTAAAGCCCTGAGACTGATGGAAAAACAGATACGCAACTGTAAGGTGTGTCGGGGGCCAACTAACAACAAAATAAAAAAAAATGTAATACATGCTTATTCACCAAGCAAATATTGAATATGAACGAAACAAAATACATTCCTGGGCCTTGGTATGTCATGAACAAAAATGAATACAATGACAGTTTTTTGGCAAACCTCATCGAACAAAAAGTTTCTTCATCGAGGGGCTCTTCTGGCCTTATAGATTTTTAGAAACTTAACTTTTTAAATACTTTTCTTACTAGTTTGACAAGTCCAGAAACATTATCCAATAGCAAATACATACATAAATCACTTGTTCTGCAAGTCATTCTTATTTCCACCACAATTTTGCATAAAATGGCTGACTCCTTTGTCTCTCTAAGTTGAATTTTATAGCTAGCACTTTACGTATGCTAAATACATGCAATTAAATAAGATCCACACTTCTGCATCATTTGACAATCGCCAGGTGGTGACACAAAATGACAAAAATATTATCCGATATTTAATGTGATTTTGTTTTTTTGACATGCATTAAGCCTCAAGCATATGTCATGTTTCATATTAAACAAGTAACACTTAAAGGGTTAGTTCACCCAAAAATGAAAATTCTGTCATTAATTACTCACCCTCGTGTCGTTTCAAACCTGTAAGACCTTCGTTCATCTTCGGAACACAAATTAAGACATTTTTGATGAAATCCGAGAGCTGTCTGATCCTCCCATAGACAGCAACACAACTGAAATGTTCCCAAGTCCAGAAAGATAGTAAGGACATCTTTAAAATAGTCCATGTGACATCAGGGGTTCATCCGCAATTATACGAAGCTACGAGAATACTTTTTGTGCGCAAAAGAAAAAACAAAAAAAAATTAGTCTCCTCCGCATCACCCTGGTGCCATTTTGGAGAATATCAGCTGGACGTAAACAACGTATGCTGTTCTGTGTCAGCTGTGTCACACGGATACGCTGTTTTCATTCAGATCAAATTACAACAACGTAGGAAACAGATCCGGCGTGATGCAACTGACACTTTTTTTTCTTTTGCGCACAAAAAGTATTCTCGTAGCTTCGTATAATTGCGGATGAACCCCTGATGTCACATGGACTATTTTAAAGATGTCCTTACTATCTTTCTGGACTTGGGAACATTTCAGTTGTGTTGCTGTCTATGGGAGGGTCAGACAGCTCTCAGATTCCATCAAAAATATCTTAATTTGTGTTCCGAAGATGAACGAAGGTCTTACAGGTTTGAAACGACACGAGGGTGAGTAATTAATGACAGAATTTTAATTTTTGGGTGAACTATCCCTTTAACACTTGGTAAACAAGTACACTAACTTGGGGGGGCTGTTTGGTTTGGCATAAATAATTTATATTTTTTAATATTTTTTTATAAACTGATCATCATCACAATAAATATTACAAATATCTTTTTTTTTTTTCTTTGTTGTTTACATGATCAGTTTTAAATATATCAAACTTCCTCTGCGGAGGAAAATTATTTTTTATAATACTATTATATAGATTTATATAGCTTTTTTATCCTATTATATAGCTTTATATAAGCTTTTTCTATATTTATAATATTTTACAATTAGTACATTTTTATTTTTTTCTTTTAATTTAGTAAATGTTTTGGAAATTTTATAGCATGTTTGCCATTTTTATTAATTTTTTTCAACATCTATAGTTTTATAGTTTTACATCAAGTTAAAGAAAAATGAGAAAGGTTAACTTGGCAAAAAATTTTTTTTTTTGACATTTCGAGTAAATCAGCTTTTCTTCTTTTTTTTTAGTTTTCCCCTGCCTACAGTTGAAGAAACACCTAAATGTAACTATTTTACATTAAAGTGAGCCAAATAGTAAGGTTTCATGCTCTATATGCTGCATTAAAGCAGGTAAATGTCCAAACTGTTTTTTGTTTCTTTTTCTGAAAGTGAACGTGCATTACAAGAATACAGGCCATTCCCAGCTCAACAGTCAGGTAACGCTCACTGATCCTAAATTAATGGAAAAGTACTCAAACAAACTCACAG
Source organism: Sinocyclocheilus anshuiensis (assembly GCF_001515605.1). Lineage (NCBI taxonomy): Eukaryota > Metazoa > Chordata > Actinopteri > Cypriniformes > Cyprinidae > Sinocyclocheilus > Sinocyclocheilus anshuiensis. The sequence goes on along the minus strand of NW_015557082.1, from coordinate 192,151 downwards.
GAGATTCCAGCCAAAACAGAAGGGAATAATCAGAGCAATTCTCAACTGTGCTATTTTTCGCCCCATCACACCTGCACTTGGGTTCAGTGAGGGAAAACATGAGAAGGGTTTTATTTTATTTAGGCAACACCGTCTCACTAGCTCAGTCTCTAGCGGCCAGGCGTAAAAGCTTTGATAAATGGACTCCTTCAGGAGCTACAACCTAAAATAAAGCCTCTTCAGCCAGCCTCCGTTCCTGCAGGAGGTACAGCTGACCTACTTACGAGGATAAGCTCTCTTACTCTGGAGGACGAGGAGCTGGAGAGGAAGACAACTCAACCAGAATGTTCAAATGGCTGAGGTTGAGGAGTTTAGTGTGTAACCCTGTAGGTTATTTAACCCAAACTCTTCACCTGTATTTCGTAACATCGTCTAACAGGTTTTCTGCATTCAGTAGTAGCAGTCACCTGAAACCACAAGTGGCCTTAAATGTGACATTCCAGATCTACTTTGACGTACCTGGAATGTGAACTTGCCACCTTCCAGAGCAGCTTGGAAGTGTTTGTTTGTTTGTTTTAAATACCCAATAAACATTCGCAAGAATGTTATTTGTACATGTCAAGCACGGATCAAGAGGGAACCTTGTTGTAAGCGAAGTTATTTGTGGCACCAGCGTGCGTAGGAGCGGTTTGACTCGCTGGTTTCCAATCGATTTGCGGGCTTTTGTGATCACCTCTCTTCAGAGGCATTTTCTCTCATCTCGGCTCTAAACGGGGGGTTGTGGAGGGCTTCTCGTTGCCGCATCACCTGCCGAGCTGTGGTTCGTAAATGTTCCCCCTTCACGGGCATGAGCTCAAACTCCTGCCTGTGTGGTAATGTTCTCGCGTGTGCAATGGATTCTACTTTAAGGCCTTGAGTTGCAATGTTTAAAAGGTAAAACTGTGTCTGGTGCTGATTACTGTTAAAGAATTCTGACTGGTTTCATACAGTTTCTGTAGTATGGACTTTTTTTAATGGCATTACAAATCCTACCAAAGGCCAAAGGTAACATTTCAATTTCTCATTATGCAATTAATAACCATGAGCAAAATATTTATTAAAGTAGTCTTGGTAACCAAAGAAAACATTGCTTGCTAGCTAGCTAGATAGATAGATAAAATATATATATATATATACACACACACACACATACCTTTATATAAACTTTACATTTAAATGCTATATATTGCAATATATTTAAATAAACATACTTTAAAACATTTAAAAGGCAAAAACAAAACGGCAAAAAAGAAAACAAATCAAAAGGATAAAAACAAAATAAAAAGGCAAAAAAAAAATCAAACAAAGACAAAAAGAAAATGCAAAAAAGAAAATGCCAATCAAATGAAAAGACAAACAAAACAAAAAAGCAAAAAAGAAAACAAATCAATCGAAAGGACAAACACAAAATAAAAAGGCAAAAAGAAAACAAACCAGCAAAAACAAAACGGCAAAAAAGAAAACAAATCAAAAGGATAAAAACTAAATAAAAAGGCAAAAAAAAAATCAAACAAAGACAAAAAGAAAATGCAAAAAAGAAAATGCAAATCAAATGAAAAGACAAACAAAACAAAAAAGCAAAAAAGAAAACAAATCAATCAATCGAAAGGACAAAAACAAAATAAAAAGGCAAAAAGAAAACAAACCAAACAAAGAAAAACAAAAAGGCAAAAACAAAATGCAAAAAAGAAAATGAAAATCAAACGAAAAAAAAAGCAAAAAAAAAAAAGCGAAACAAATCAAAACCAAAAACAGAGAATTTAAAATTTGCTTTTTAAAATTTGATTGCTAAATACTGCTTAAAATATTTAAATGAATATAATTTGTATTCAAAACAAAACCAAAAACAAACCAAAACACAAAGTAATATCATTCTAATGCATAGAAACAGTGTTGCTATCACTTCTAAGAACTTGGTTCTGGTTAGAACATGAATGAATGCTTATGTTTCAAACCATCCTTCAATCCCCTGAATTTCGGACACATAAATCACAATAAAGACAAACAAAAATGGATGAATGTTAATGACGTTAATGATGCAAAGAGGTTAAAGACATTAACAGCCACTAATGTCACAGAATTGTTGATAAACGAACCGAACCTTGTTCGTTCAACTGGCCGAAGTGGACCAGATCAATGTACTGATTCGCAAAATGTTACAAACATGAAGACATTAAAACTGGGGGAGGAATCCTCTCCGACATTATGATCTACCTGAAAATGATGCTTTGCAAGTCGAAGGGATACTCAATAATCCCTGTGGTAGGGATGCGAACCCTAAGCACGTCTTGCTGAGTCGGCAGATATGACGGGTCTGCGATACGGTCCAAATCGCTTAGATAGCTAGAGACAAGGAGAGACGGAGAGAGAAGGAAGAAGAAAGAATCAAGCATGGCAGCAGATCCCTAGAAAAACATTGAGGGAACGCTGCTTGGGATCCTGGGATGCGACCCCACAACCTTCTGCTTACTCCGCTGACAATCTCTACCAAGAGTTCCCCAAAAACAACACTCTTTAAGAGTTGCAAAGAAACAACAATAGCAAAGGTTGAGCCCTGGGTGGGTGTGAGAATGCGATCAGGGAAGGCAGCAGTGCAGTTGCAGCAGCAGGTTAAAGGTCAGGAGACAGCGGCGGCAGTGTAGGTGTGCCGTGGGATTGGCGATACCTGAAGATTATATTTTCCAGGTCAAAGGGATACTCTATGATGCCAGTAGTGGGCACTCGGACCCTCAGCACATCCTGCTGGCTGGGCACATATCCCGGAGACGATATACGCTCTAAATCGCTAAGGTAACTGTGGGATGAACCGGTGAGAAACAGAGGCATGTACATGTGTATATATACAATTATATAAGTAGTCCCAAATGGAAACTCACAAAAATCGTCAACTTTTCATATTTTCCAGGCAGTTTTGGAAAAACTGTAGAATGGATTTAAATATGGTTTAAAAAAAGCATATTAAAAGTATAAATCTGTAAATATTTAAATCCAAAAATAAACATTTTAACTCATCCTCATCGTTCCAAACCGGTCTGATTTTCTTTCGTGGAACACAAAAGAAAGTTTAAAGAATTTTTATGCTGTGTTTATACTTGCCTTAAACTTACATTTTTTAGGGGGTTTTCAGTAGGGCTGCAACGATAAATCGATGCAGAGTCAAATCGTGGCTCGAATCTGAGATCTTCCAAATGCATCGCGATCAATTCTGAGCTTAGATTTTAACAGCAGATGGCGCTCTAATCTAGTTTTTATCCACACTCAAATGCTCATGAAGAAGAGCGCTTGTGCGTTTCGGCTGAGTCTGTAATTTCACCTAGGCTCAGAATGCTTTTATGACGCCAGATTAATGTAAACACAGCCCACTGTGAACAACCTTGTAATTCGCTTCAACCTTTTCAAATTTTATGAATGATTATTTTAGGTTCAGTGTGTGTAAGGATTTGGAAACAAGCAGAGTATGGCTGTTTCTAAAGCCTGCAGTGCCATCTGCTGTTCAAAACTAAGCTCAGAATCGACTCGAGAAAGACTCGGGAAATCTCAGAATCGATGCTAAATCATTTCTCGATTCGCGATGCATCGATTTATTTTTTTTTACCAGCCCTAGTTTTCAGACTTGCATTTTGTTTGCTTTTTCTGAAACGGATTAAAATGTTATAATAGCGGTGTTTGACTTCGAATGTAAGCGGCAAACCTCATGTTCGGTGTCAAATCCAGCCGCAGCTGAAGACTTGAAATCAAATGATGCTCAAGTGGTGTCTGTGTACTTTATTACATATAAAGTGTATTAAATGTAATATTTGTCCGATACAGACATTTCCGACGTTTTCATGTAGCAACAGAAAACTTTTCATAGAAAACTTTTCAACCCTCCATAGACAGCAATACAACTACCACGTTCAAGGCCCAGAAACGTAGTAAGGAAGGACATCGTTAAAATAGTCCATGTGACATGTCACAATGTCCTTCCTACATTTCTGGGCCTTGAACGTGTCGGTTGCATTGCTGTCTACGGAGGGTCAGAAAGCTCTCGGATTTCATCAAAAATATCTTAATTTGTGTTCAGAAGATGAACGAAGATCTTACGGGTTTGGAACGACATGAGGGTAATTAATGACAGAATTTCTATTTTTGGGTGAACTAACACTTTAAACTATAACTATATGAGAATATGGAAGTCCACACAACAGCTATAAAAAACCCCCACAAAATAATGATTTTTTTCCAGCTGATAAACGATAAAAACACTGACAGCCAATCTTCTGTCTGACTTTTAAGGAGCCTGCGCATTAAGGAGCAGCAGACGACAAAACTGAAGCTTGCTTACAATAAACATTGGTGTGGATGCTAATATAGTTAACGTTAAGGTTATCTTTATAGATATGATTTGTAGTATGAACAGGCCATAATACTGCATCTATACATCTATGACTTATTACAAATATGCTTCTAACTGACCGCAAGAAAAGATGTAGCGTTCGACAATTCAATTAAAACCAATAAAGTTAAAAGGAGCTAATGGCTAATGACAGCACACACACTTACTATTTAGTGGAGTCAGAGAGCTGGTACTCTCGCCTGCGGTCGTAGGCTTCCTGGATGCCTGGATCTGACCAGAGCTTCTTTATTGCACTGACATAGGGCTGGTCAAAGGAGCAAATCTTCTCCACGTCGACCTCTCGCACCAGCAAAGCATTGTTCTGTGGATAAAGAGACCGTACACCGTAAAAATCCCATTTTATGACTTAATGGCTGTGTAATACTAATGACTTCCAGCAGGGTTTCGAACCAACTAGGTCACAAGTTGTCGAGTTAAACTTTAAGGATCCTTTTTAGGAAATATTAACGGATTCTTCAAAACCAAAACATGAGAATAATTAACCGTAATCCTGCACTGAAGAAAGACAGCTGACCGTGGTGTGACAGCAGTAAAATTTACAAGCGAGGCTTGTAGTGCTTTTTATAGCCACGTTTATGGCCTATCTGGGTTTGATTTGCATCTTGACGTGCACTCTGGGCATCAAAGAGATGATTACAGCGCAGTGACGGCGGGGGATTGTTCAGTGTGCAGCAGTCACCTTGTTCTCTTCGTATTTGAACGGGATCTTGAGGTGCTCGGTGGCACGGATCATGGACTGCATGGAGGTGAAGATGTTCTGGTAGACGAGTTTGGTGAAGCCGCGCTTGTCCTCGTCGGTGTAGCCCGCCCCGTGAATGATGCGCATCTGTTTGATGAACGTACTTTTGCCGCTCTCGCCCGTGCCTGAGGATGAATAAACAACAACATTGGAACAGGGTTAGATCATATTTTGGCCTCAGTTACATATCAGCCTTTGGACTTTTTAGAGTACCAAGGATATCAAAGCCTATCTGGAGCTTTTTCACATTTGGCTCCAGTCAGACAAAAGCAACACTTGCGAAGACTCCAGATGATGCCAACTTTATAAGGATAATAGTTTTATATGTTGATCCATACACAAGTTATAACTGCTGCCTAACACGTTTGTTGTTTGCTTAATGGAATACATGATGTTAACTAACCACATAACATGTCCATATGACAGTAATATACAGCTATAATAGTTTCTTTGACAAGTATTAAAACTAGTGCTGTCAAACGCACCGAATATTCGGCAACCGAAATTATTCGGCCGAAAATAGCAATAAGGCCATAATAAGCGAAAAGGCCAAATAATATGAACCGAACAATGATGAACGCAATTATTAAGTATATATAAATACACACACATGCATGTATATATTTAAGAAAAATATGTTAAGTTTATATAAATATAATTAATATAAATATATACATGTAAATATTTTCAAAATATATGCTGTATATGTGTGTCTTTATATATACATAATAAATATACACAGAACAGACACATTAAGTAAACAAAAACTTATTTTGGATGCGATTAATCGTTTGACAGCACTAGTATTTACATATACATAAATATACACAGTGCACACACATATATAATATAAACAAAAACTTATTTTGGATGCAATTACCTCAAACGATTAGTAAATAAACTGCAGAATGTTATATTTTAATGCACGCACGAATACAATGTATTCTGACAGCGCTGCGCGAGCTCGCGGCGCCAGTATATTTATTAAGTATATATAAATACACACACATGCATGTATATATTTAAGAAAAATATGTTAAGTTTATATAAATATAATTAATATAAATATATACATGTAAATATTTTCAAAATATATGCTGTATATGTGTGTCTTTATATATACATAATAAATATACACAGAACAGACACATTAAGTAAACAAAAACTTATTTTGGATGCGATTAATCGTTTGACAGCACTAGTATTTACATATACATAAATATACACAGTGCACACACATATATAATATAAACAAAAACTTATTTTGGATGCGATTAATTGTTTGACAGCACTAATTAAAACTTCATAAAATACATAAATAAAAATTTTCTATAAGCTGCTTTGAAACAATGTGTTATGAAATCAGTTTAAGCTAAATTGTGCTTTGTTGGTATAATGTCTGCTAGAATGTAAAAAAAATGTTCAGTGTTAAGTATGTATTTTTTAATTGTCGTTTTGTAATTGATTTTTTTATTTGAAAAGCAGGACAAAACAGTAAAAACCACATTTTGGCAATTTAGTTAATGCAATTGTGAAAAAAAATGGCAAAATAGGCCTACATGGGGGAAAAATGTGAAAAACCATGTTCGGTATTCGGCCTTTGGCCCAGTGTTTCATTTTGTTCGGCTTCGGCCTAG
>NW_015557082.1:181006-184939 GCF_001515605.1 Sinocyclocheilus anshuiensis | reverse complement strand
TTCATTTTGTTCGGCTTCGGCCTAGAATTTTCATTTCGGTGCATCCCTAATATATATAAACAAATATCCCAGTTTGAATACTAAATCGAAACCATTTAATCAATAACTAATGAAATGTAAAAAATTGAAGGCAGCACTACAAACTACAATAATAAAATATATTATTATTATTATTATTATTATTATTCTACACTGGATTTAAATATGATAATATGATAAACAAAACTAAGATTACTAAACACTTATTTGTATTAGAGAGCATTTAATGAGCCAAATATTTAATAAAAATAATAAGAAATTTAAATTTAATTGGTTTATTACATTAGTCTTCATTAGCCTCGTGTTGACAAACTTTTAAACATTTTCTACAAAAATAAAAAACTAAAATATTTTACATGTACACACATTTAATATCAATATTCTTTTAAAATAGAAAAGACAACACCACAGAACAGGTAAACTTCAATACTAACTAATTTGTACTAGACTGATTATTATTATTATTATTATTATTATTAAGATTACTAGACAACACTGGTATCATCATTTAATGGGCCAAAATCTTAATAAAAAAAAAAAAACCTACATATGATAACTTATCACGTATTAACTTTTTACAGTTTTGTGCTGAAAAGCAGCACACTGTAATTTGTGACAGGTGCCAAAATGTACCAAAAAAAAAGATATTGTACAGCAGTAAATTGAGTCCCTTTTTTTTTTTTTTTTTGAGTAATTTTGTTTACAACAACCCTATATTGAAATAAATAAAAGTGTAGAAACCTTAAACAGAGAAGCCTTTTGCTTTTCTAAAAGGAGGGGATACAAACTTATATACGTTCAGGATCTAATTGTGCCGTTAACCATATCAACGTTATGTAAACGAATACAGCAGCACTTTAATGAAGAAATCCTATAAAGGAACGCATTTCTTAGGTCCTGACGACTCAAGCCAGTAAAAATGTTTAAGCTATTGCCAATGTTCAACAATTCGACTTCCCTGGAAACTTGGGAGGTCTTGGACCAGCAGGGGGAAAAACAAGTCGAGTAACTGTTCCAGTTTTCAAAATGTATCACGTTCTTGACAATACAGTGTCAACAGTTGGGAAAGTCGTGCTTGGATTGGTATGATAACCAGTCGCACAGGTTTAATCTTGGCGTACGTACGATTCCAGTATTGACATCCTTGACAACTGCCATTTATTTAAATAAACAAAAGAGACTAAATTCAAAACCATGAACACAGGCCTATAAATGGTGAATGGCTAGATAAGAACCCACCTTTCAGGTAAGGTAATTTTGTGAATTTGAATTGAAAACGCCACAATCATTTGGGCTTCATCAAATTCCATGAGACACAAACACAAGCTATTTTAATTTACATTAGTCTCAATCACATCACTAGGCATTAGAAAACTTCTCTAGAAGCCATGGCCACGTGGTTCGTTCACACGCTCAACTTACGAGCTCATACGGGAGATGCAGGTTCGATTTCCCATTGTTTTCCTGTCCCATGATCTCTCCCTGAGCTGAGTCATGGCTAGTTTTAACTCCAACAGCTGGATTGTCAAGTTCCAGTCTCCCTGCTGACTCTCTGCTCGCTGTCTTCCTCTCCGTCTGTCTCTCTCTCTGTACTGCCGGTGGTTTTCGGACAGGGGAAACCCAATAAACAGCCTGGTTGCATAACCACTGCTCTCCTGGCTCCTTCGGCTTGCCAAATAGCTGCACCTCCCTGCAGCTTTACAACAATTGCGCCACAGAAACCCGAACCAAAACCGTTTGAAAATTACTGGAGCACCTTGACATCAGGTTTTCCTCCATATTAGGTCATTTTGTGGGAATCAAACACACAGATGTTTGATTGATGACAATATAAAAGCCTTAAGAGGAAACTGGAGATCTGGTACTGAAATATATGCATGCACAAAACAAATAGCGGGACGAATTTAACAGTGTACTGAAATAATAGAAAGGTATTTGTCTTAGTGACTGCAAATTGCTGTTTGCAACCTGATTTTATTTCCGTAATCGGATGCATTTACGCGAAACGGGACAGGCAATAAGAGGAAACAAAAAAATTCCCTAATTTTATCAATCAGGAATTGACTGGATGACAGGCTGTTAAATACCAAAATAGCACCAGACCAAATCAGAATTTGCTGAAAACAATACCTAGAAAACTATCTGATCATTATCTCACATTAGCTATTAACCAAACCATTAGCCAACTGGCATTAGCTGGGAGAAAATACCTAAATAAATAATTTATATTAACAAATTAATTCATTTTTAACGTACACTACCAATCAAACGTTTGGGTCACTAAGATTCTTTTTAAAGAAATTAATACTTTTATTCAGCAAGGATGAATTAAATAGATAAAAAATTACAGTAAATACTTTTATATTTAAAAAAAAATCTTTAAAAAGATGTTCTGAATTTTCTATTCATATTAGTTAAGAATTCAGAAAATTCAAAAACATTCCAAAATTTCAAAAAATATTAAGCAGCATAACTGTTTTTAACATTAAGAATAATAATAACAAATGTTTCTTGAGCAGTAGGCCTAAACCAGCATTTTAGAATGATTTCTGAAAGGATCATGTGACACTGAAGACTGGAGTAATAATGCTGAAAATTCAGCTTTGCATCACAAGAATAAATTACATTTTTCAATATATTAAAACAGAAAACCGTTATTTTAAATAGCAATAACATTTCACAATATTACTGTTTTTACTACATCTACATCAAATAAATTCAGCCTTGGTGAGCAAAACAAATTTCTTTACAGAACCCCAAGCTTTTGAACACTAGTGTAGGTTACATGATAAACGTTTAGGCTATATAACTGGATAATATTAGTTCCAAAGCAAATATAAGAATTTCCAGAGGTAGAAATTTATGAAAGTAAAAAAAACACTTTAGAATAGGGTAAACTGATGAATCCCATTGATATGTACTGAAGTAAATGGTGTAGGGATGTTCATTTTAACCGGTTAACCGACCGTGAAGAATTTTGACCGATTAATACAATCAGTTAAACGGTTTAAAAAGGCATTTATTTATTTATTAATTAATTTTTTTAGTAATTTATCAAAATATTTCAAAAGGTTTGCTGTATGGTTGAAATACGCTTTTTTAGATGAAAAAAAAAAACCATAAGTCGCGTGTCGCGTTTTATTATTTCATTCAGAAATAGGCCTAATGCCGACACGAAATGTTTACAAACATTATAATAAACACTGTAAAGATAGCTAGGCTATTTTAGTTCCCCTCACTCCACAACAAAGCCTTTCAATTAACAGTATTTAGAAAATAACAAGAATTAAAAATATAAGAAGCTATAGCTAAACGACAAGCCAAAACGAATTCATTTAGGCTAAAACGAAACTGAAACCAACGCTGCGTCTCTCATTCGACACAAAATCAAATGTTTCCGTATTCGCGATGTATTTGAATGCCAAAATATTATTTATTATGTAGCCTACTTCAGTCACGTTGCAATATCCACATAAAACAAAATATTTTGCGTAACATCACGGCAGTATGGTGATAACACTTAGCAGCACAGATTTTACTACATATTTAAACTGAGCAGTGTGTTTTTTCCATATGTCTGACTGACTGTACTTTATTATGATAATGAACAGGCAGCATTGTCAAGGTAGCAAAGTTTAACTGTGCGCATGCGGCGCCGGCGCAATCATTTAAATTTTTTCCTTCTAACAGTGGACGCAACTACTCCTTTTAGTCCTAAATATAATCGGAATTGTAAAAGGTTTGCCTTTATTTGTGTACATTCACAATAAAAACAAATCTTTGTGCTTTTGTAAAATAAGCCTAAAGAAAAATAGGATGCCGCTTTCTGCCGTCTGGTTTCCTTTCGCGCAGCACAAAAATGAACCGAAACTCTGCATACTAGGCTACTTGTTG